>NW_006408719.1:4801931-4838793 GCF_000296735.1 Chrysochloris asiatica | reverse complement strand
TTATGATTCACACAATCGAAAGCCTCTGCATAGTCAATAAAGCATAGGTAAATATCTTTCTGATAGTCTCTGCTTTCAGCCAAGACCCATCTGAAATCAGTAATGATATTCCTCGTTTCACAGTCTCTTCTGAATCCAGCTTGAACTTCTGGAAGTTCTTTGTCAATGTATGATTGTAGCCGTTTCTGCATTACCTTTAGCAAAACTTTACTCACATGGGATATCAAAGAGATTGTCTGATGATTTCTGCATTCCATTGGGTCACCTCTCTTTAGAATGGGCACAAATATGGATCTCTTCCAATCAGTCTGCCAGATAGTTGATTTCCAAATTTCTTGGCAGAGATGAATGAGTGCCACCTCAGTTTCTTGAAAGATTTCTGTTTTTACTCCATCAATTCCTGCTGCCTTGTTCTTTGCCAATTCCTTCAACGCATCTTGGACTTCTTCCTTCAGTGTCATTGGCTCTTGATCATATGCTACCTCTTGAAATGCTTGAACATTAACCATTTCCTTTTGGTACAGTGACTCTGTGTATTTCTTCCATCTTCTCTTGGTGCTTTCTTCATCATTCAATGACTTGACAAGAGAATTTTTCAATAACATAAGTCGAGGCTTGAATTTTTTTTCAGTTCCCCCAACTTGATTATTGCGAAGCGTGTTCTTCCTTTTTGGTTTTCTGACTCCAGATCTTTGCACATTTTGCTGTAATATTTGGCTTTATCTTCCTGAGCTGATCTTTGCAATAATCTGGTATTGGCCATTTTGAATCTGACAACCACATAGTTTACTATGCCAGGAATGACAAATTGACAAGAAATGGTGTCGCATTTATCCTCAAAAATAACATATCCAGATCAGTCATGAAGTACAATGCTGTCTGTGATAGAATAATATCCATGTGCCTACAGGAAGACCAGTAAATACCACTATTCAGATTTACGCACCAACCACTAAAGCCAGTGAGGATGGAATAGAAGAATTATACCAACTTTTTCAATCTGAAACTGATCAAACATGCAATCGTGATGTATTGATCCTTATTGGTGATTGGAATGCAAAGGTTGGGAGCAAAGAGGAAGGATCAGTTTTTGGAAAATATGACCTTGGTGATAGAAATTATGCTGGTGAACCCATGACATACTTCTGCAAAACCAAACATTTTCTTCATTTCAAGTACCTTCTGTATACAGCATAACAGATGGACCTCATCAGATGGAATACATAGAAATCAAATTGACTACATCTGCAGAAAAAGGCAATGGAAAATCTCCATATCATCAGTGAAAACAAGGCCAGGGGCAGACTGTGGAACAGATCATCAATTACTTATATGCAAATTCAAACTGAAGCTGAAGAAAATGAAAACAAGTGCACAAGAGCCATAATATGACCTTGAATATATCCCACCTGAATTTAGAGATCATCTGAAGAACAGATATGATACATTAAACACTAAAGACCGAAGACCTGAAGAGTTGTGGGATGATATCAAGAACATCATAAATGAAGAGAGCAAAAAATCATTGAGAAGACAAGTAAGAAGGAAAAGGTCAAAATGGATGTGAGAATACACTGAAATTGCTCATGAGATTTATTGGTCTAAAATTTTCTTTCTTAGTGACGTCCTTCCCTGGTTTTGGGATGAGGGTTAGGCTTGCTTCATAAAATGTATTAGGAATAATTTGAGTTGAATTGGTGACAGCTCTTCCCTGAATGTTTGGTTGAACTCGTCAATGAAGCCCTCTGCACCTGAACTTTTTGTTGGGAGTTTTTTGATGACCTGATCAATTTCTTCTTTTGTTATGTGTGTAAGTTTAGATATGTCATGCTTTTTAAAAAGTGTATCCATCTCTTCTAAATTTCAAATTTGGTGGAGTACATGTCTTCATAGTATTCTGTTATTTTCTTTTTTATTTCGTTTGATTTTGTTGTGACATCACCTTTGTGGTTTCTAATATGTGTTATTTGTGTCTTCCTCTTTTTTTGTTTGTTTGGTTTGCCAATTGTCTGTCAACTTTGTTAATTCTTTCAAAGAATCAGCTTCTTGTCCTGATGTTTCTTTCTGTTGTTTTTTTTCTGTTTTCTATCTGTTTTATTTGTGCTCTAATCTTTATTATTTATTTTCTTTTAGTGGTTGTAGGTTCCCTCTGTTGGTCTGTTTCTAATTGTTGTAGCTGCTGCGTTAATGTGTTAATTTTGTTTTTTTCTTGTTTGGGGATGTGCGTATTTATCGCAATAAATTGTTGTCTCAACACTGCTTTCACCATGTCCCAAAGATTTTGTTATGTTGAATGTTCATTCTCGTTTGTGTCTAGGAACCTTTTGAGTTCACGTTTAGATTTTTCTACTACCCATTTGCTTTTCAGCAGGGTTTTATTCATGTTCCATAAATTTGACTTTTATTTCCTTGGTCTTCTTATGGTTCATTTCTAATTTGATAGAATTATGGTCTGAGAAGATGCTTTGTAAATTTATAGAGGTTTTTTTTTTTTTTTTTTTTTTTTTTGGACAAACACATGGTCTATTCTGGAGAATGTTCCATGTGCACTGGAAAAGAATGTGTTTTGTGCTATTGTTGGGTTGATTGCTCTTTACATATCTATGAAGTCAACCTGGATGATTATGTTGTTTAGTTCTTCTGTGTCTTTGTCAAGTTTCTTTCTGGTAGTTATACTCATTTTTGAAAGTTGTGTATTAAAATAAAACACAATCATTGTAGATTTGTCTATTTCTTGCTCCAAATATATTAGAATTTGCTTTATATATTCTGGAGCTCTTTCATTGGGAGCATAGCTATTTTTTATGGTTATGCCATCTAGTTCAATTGCCCCTTTAATTATGAGATAATGTCCATCTTTATCTATTATGTTGGTTTTTGCCTTAAAGTTGTTTTTTTTTTTTTTTTTTTTAATCTGAGATTAGTACTGCCACTCCTGTTCGTTTTTTCATTGTAATAATCTTGGTATATTTTTTCCATGCTTTGACATTTTATTTGTTTTTGTCTCTATGTGTACGATGTGTCTCTTGCATACAGCATATTGAAGGATTTTGTTTTCTTATCTATTCTGCCACCCTCCATCTCTTAACTGGTACATTTAATCCATTTACATTCAATGTTGCTAGGTATGGATTAATTGCTGCCACTATGTTGTTTTTTTTGGTGTGGTGCTGCTGCTTTCTTTGTTCTGTGTGTCTTTCTATGCAGAGTTCATGCTTTTTGTGTTCTTTCTTGTGAGTTTCCTCATAGTTTTAATGTTTTCCTGTTGTAGTTCTTGGATTTTCATTCTCTTAGTATGCTGTGAATTGTTAATTTTCTTTATGGTTACCTTATATTCCATTACTTTTTCTGTCCATTTATTGTAGTCTATTTTATCCTGTAATCTACCTGACCTTCTCAACATCTGGATCTCTGTTCGTATGTGTTTACCTTCTTTTTCATTGTAATGTTTTGATCATAGACTGACCTTCTAGATTTTCTGAGTTTGTTCTTATAGTTTTGTTCTATTCTGGACTCTTCCATCTGTCAATTTAGTTCTGGGAGATACTGCCACATATGTCTATCTCTGGTTATTGCCAGTTCCTGTTGGTTCTCAGTCCACAGAACTCCCTTTAGGATGTTTTATAGCACAGGGTTGGCGTTGGCAAAATCCCTTAGCTTCTGTTTATCCTGGAATGGTTTGATTACACCATCATATTTGATTGATAGTTTTGCTGGATAAAGGATTCTTGGTTGACTTTTTTTTTTTTTTTCCCTTTCAGGGTTTTATGTATATTTCCCCATTGCATTCTTTCTAGCATGATTTCTGTTGAGACATCCTAGCTTAATGTGACTTTCTTGCCTTTTTATGCAACATTTCTCTTTTCTTTAGCTGCTTTCATGATTCTATCATGTTTGATTTTGGAGAGCTTGATTATAATATGTCTCAATGATTTCCCTTTGTGACCTATCCTTCCTGGGTTTCATTGAGCTTCTTGAATGTTTATCTTTTCACTTTTCAGGATGTTAGGGAAATTTTCTTACAGCAGTTTTTCAACTATTGCCTTTGTGGCCTTCTGTAATTCTTCCTGTTCTGGAATGCCGATAATTCTTACGTTATTCCTTTTCATGTTTTCCAGTTTGAATCTTAGACCTTCTTCTGATTTTTTTATCTTTTTTTTTTTCTCTTCTATCTTAGTGGTATTGAGAGATTTTTCTTATAGCTCACTTTCTATCTTCCATCTATTCTATTCTACTCCTTTGCCCTTTCAGTTTATTGCATATTTTTGCTATTCTACTATTGATTTTGAATTGTTTCCAATGCTGTATCTATCTTATATTATTATTTCTATAGCACTTTACTGACTTCTTCCTTATTTTTCTCAACTTCATTGTTAAGTGCTTTAAAACATTTTATATTATCATTTTTCTGAATTCCTTCTCAGGCATTTCCAAGGTCTGCCCTCCTTCCAGAATGGAGTCCTGGTCTACCTCTAGGTCATTTGTCTCAGACATTTTATCTTGTTTCTGGTCATGTGTTGATATGGTCCTTTGCTTTTTGCTTCTTGGACATGTTAGGGTTTATCTGTGGCTTTAAAACTTAATTGAGTGTGTGTTGACCAAGTAGAGGTGTTCAGGATGTGGACTTTCCTTTTCACTCTTCTTATTGCTTAACTCAAAGTAACTTTCACAAGTGTTGTCTGCCTCCCTGGTGTATGACAGTTTGTATTGGTTCTTGCATGGAGTTTGGTGTTTTATAGAGTGTGATTATAGCTTGACTATATGGCAGCAGTTGCTGTCTCTTCTTGGGTAATATAGGGAGAGAGTCTTCTAAAGGTAAAAGAGGGAACATAAAACAGCCAAACAGCTACAGCAAAAGAAGAAGTAGAAAAAACTAAACAAAACAAAACAAAACAAAAAACACCAAAACAACAACAACAAAACTAGTTTGGCTATTGTAATCTATAATTGCAGAAAGGAGTGAGGAGGGAATGAAGGACAAAAGAAATCCAAAGCCTAATATGAGTATAACTTTAATGTCATCTTTCAGCTTCTTGCTTTCAAGGCTGTCTGATAAATTTCAAGATGCCACTATTGGTTGTTATGCTATACCTCAGATTTTAATTTAAATTTTAGCCTATTTTGTTTTTAAACTCTCTTTCTCCCTCCACACCTGTTGTTCTGGTCTTTTACTTATTAAAAAACAGTTCAGCACAGGTTCTTGGGTTGAAAATATCTGTGTGCATGTGTGATAGAAGGACCCACCAGTGGTTTTGGTAGGGGTGCCAACTCGCTTAGGCATCCTCTCTAGTTATGAGAATGGATGTGTACAAACAGTGGGTGGCCAATGAACAGATATAAAAATAAAATAAATAAATCAGAACAAACTGAAATCAATAACGTGTATTATCCACCTTTGTTCAGAGGTTCCCGCGGCATTATCCGTGGTGGGTCTGCTTGCTCCATCACTTGGTATTGCTGTTTGGTCTTGCACAAGTTGTCAGATCTAGGCCACTCTGCCTGGTGGATTAAAAAGTATGCAATTTCTTACTTCCTTAACAAGTTCCACTAGCTATACACCTTCAAACTTTTAAATATTCCTACTTATGTTGTTCAGTGTTTTGGAGGTCTTCCCTGAACCAGTTTCACCTGGTATTCTGTGGTATTGTTGAAGATGAACTTCACTGTACCACTACCCTATGTGCCATCAAGCCCCACATTTCCCTATTGTTCTTTAGGATTTTTTTTTTTTTTTTTAATCTTATGTCTCTTTTTTTTTACAGTTTGTGATGAGTTTTTATATCTTATTAAATAATAATATTGGAATCTGGATTGGAATTATATTAGATGTGTAGATTGTTTGGGATAATACTAATATTTTCACAATGTTAAGTCTTCATGTGAATGAAAATGGTATATTGTCTTATTTATGCAAGTCTCTTTTGGTTTCTTATATTAGTGTTTATTTGAAATCTTCTGTTCAGGTCTTTTACATCATCATTTCTTCTATTCACTTAAGCCATTCTGAACTTCAGCACGTTTCCATTTTATTAGATTGTTTTTTTTTTTTTATTTTCCTGCCTTTTTAATGACCTTTTGATCGCTTTAAGTATGATGTCCTCGATATCTTCTCATAACTCTTCCGTTGTGTAATCATTTGTGTTCAGTGTGCCAAATCTATTCTTGATATGGTCTCTAAATTCAAGCAGGTATTTAAGGTTGTACACGTACTCATGCAATTGCTTTGATTTTCTCAGCTTCAACTTGAACTTGCATATGAGAAACAGATGAATCTTCAGTTAAGTTCATTAAAAAGACCTGCAATTAGCTATGTATACTTCCTCAACTTCAAATTCTAGGCACAGGAATATTATTTTACCATAAAGTACTATTCATTCACATTGTATATTCAATAAATATTTGAGATACGAATAATGTGAATAATTTTCAAAATGGGAAGTTTCATATTTTTATTTTGGAGTTTTGGTGTGGCACTGTGGGTTAATACACCAGACTGCAAAGCCATTTGAACTGCAACATTGGTGATTCAAGCTCACTAGCTACTCCTCAGAAACCCTATACAGGGTCACTGTGGATCAGAATTGACGTGACAACACTTAACAACAACAACATCATATAGTCTTAATACCTTATGCTGTTATGAGGTACCATTATAATCTTTATTGGAGCTTATTCACTTTTACCACTTGCACTTTGCTTTCTAGTGTCAAGAACATTCCACCTTTAAGATTATTTGGGTCACATCCCTGCTGACACTTTCTCACATGCTTTAAAATCACCCTTTGCATTCAAATTTGTCCTTAGGCCTTTAAAGTTTTCATTCTTTTTATGTCTTGTTTAGAGCTAATTTTTAGGAGAAAAGCATTTGACATGAAAATATATGCAACTGATAACACAATATAGAGTTAACATTCCAGAGGTATTTTAATTGTCAGAGAATATATATTTTGAGCACCAAGTAGTGAATCCTTAATGGAGGAATTACATATAGTAAGAAACCTTGGTAGTACAGTGGTGAAGTACTCAGCTGCTAGCCAAAAGTTTGGCAGATCAAATCTATCTAGCTTATCCATGAGAGAAAGATCTGTAAAATTGAGCGAGAAAACTCTATGAAGCAATTCTATTTGGTTATAAGATGTCACAATGAGTTCAATTTGATTTGATGGCACCTATTAACAACAGTACTGGTGTGGTGCTGTGGGCTAATGCGTCAGACTGCAAAGTTGTTTGAAATGCAAGGTTGGTGGTTCAAGCTCACCAGCTTCTCCTTGGAAACCCTTTACAGGGTCACTATGAATCAGAATCGACTTGAATACACTTAGCAACAGCCACAACAATGAACAACATATTTGGGGGATTTTTTTTTTTTTTTTCTTGGAAAAGTCAGAAGACATACAGTGCTACTTAATCCACGAATGAGACCATCCATGTTCCTCATAATTGCATGTGTTAATTTTTCCTAAATCTAGCAGCCAATGCAGCAATTCTCTTCAATGTATTTAAAGATCATAGACATAGGATCTATGAACTAAGTTCGCTCTCCACTTTGATTCCAGGTATGTCTACACCAGTGGTTTCCAAATTTCAGTACTCATTGAGTTTCTGAATAATGGATATGTTGTCATGATGAAATGACAAAAATTTTGATAATATTGTCAGTTTTTGTTTTATTTTATCTTGCTTTTTGACATGCTGTCTTGAAGGTTGTGTGTTAACTTACATGAGCCATAGTTTGGCAGTTAAAATCCCCAATGATGAGATCAATATAGCATAATTGCCTTCATTATGAGATCTGCTTTGGACAACCAATCCATTAAAAGGGTATTTCTCTGAGCTGTAGCCTGCTTCCAATATATGTACATGAATATTCTGACAAAGCTCTCCTGCTTTTTGCTGGATTTGGATTCTGCATCTTGCTTGTCACAAGACCTTTGGTTGTTTATACATGAGCCAGAAGACTGCCATAATGCTGACTGATCCTGGGAGCCATTAGCCTCTATAACCTGAGATCCTTGACATTTTACCTACCAATCTTGAATTCATACATCTCCACAGTCAGCAGTCTTCTGTCTGATTTACTAATTTTGGGTTCCTCAGTTCCTGAAGTACTTAAGCAAAGAGAAGCCTTCAACCTGGATTCTAACCCATATATTTGAATTTTTTCTAATTCTACAATAATCTGACAGCCTGAGCCATTTCACAAGCTAAACCTCCACTGGCTTTGCTTCTCCTAGAGAACCCAGCCTAATTTAAAGTATTTTATGTTTCTTTATTGAGAGATTATTTCCTTTCTTACATGTCTGAAGTGTTAAATTAGCCTTTCTTGTATTAACTGTTGTTGTTGTTCTTTTTAAATGCTGTTATTTCTAACTCATACTGACTCTGTGCAGAACAGAACAAAACACTGCCTGGTCCTGATCCATCTTCATAATAGTTACATTTTAAACCTATTGCCACTGTATAATCTTACTGGTGGTCTTCCTATTTTTCACTGGCCCTCCATTTTATCAAACCTGATATCTTTCTTTAGGGACTGGTCTCTTATGATGACATGTTCAAAGAATGAGGAATGAAGTCTTGCCACTGGTTTCTATTGAGCACTCTGACAGTCCTTCTTCCAACACAAATTTGTTTGTTCTTCTGAGAGTCCTGGATCTTTTAATATTCTTCTCTAACTCCAGACTTAGAGTACATCAGTTCTTCTTTGGTCATTGTGAAAAACGTCGTCCATACTGACAAATGCTCAAGTAATCCAATGTGTACTCATTTTAGTGAGAGAGAGGTTTTCTTTATTTGATTTTGCAAAATCAGACACCCAACCCAGTAGCCACGGGCAGACACACCGCATGGCCATCCTATAAGCAGTTTTATTCCCCTGTCTCAAAAAAGCTCCTCCTCTAGTTCTTCTTTACTGGGTATTGTAAGATCACCATCTCCTCCCAAGGTCACCTACTTGTCCTTACTGGGAGCATTCACATTTAAAGTTAATTTATCCTTTTCCCTATGTTGTTGTTGTTGCTGTTGTTAGGTTCCATCAAGTCAGCACTGACTCATAGTGACCTTATGCACAACAGAATGAAACAATATACGATCCTGAGCCAACCTCACTACTGTTGTCACACTTGAGTTCATCGATGCTGCCACCTGGCCAATCCATCTCGTTGGGGGTCTTCCTCTTTTTCTCTGACCCTCCATCCTTCTAAACATGATATCCCTCTCCAGTGACTGCTCACTCTTGACAATATGCCCAAAGTATGAGAGACGAAGTCTGGCCATCCTGGTCTCTAAGGAGCACTCTGGCTGCACTTCTTCCAAAACAGATCTATTGGTTCTTTTGGCAGCCCATGGCACTTTTAGTATTCTCCAACACCATAATTCGAAGGGATCAATTCTATGGTCTTCCTTATTGGACTTCCCTAATTACTTTGATGGATGTACTCTCATTTTAAAGTTCCTAGCTGGTCAAACTAATTCTCCTCCTCCACTGAGCTCCTTTTGTTACTGATCCTGCTACCTCCAAGACTTTCCTTAGGCCTGAAGATGGACCATACCAACAACAATTATTTCTCATGTTGTTGTTGTTGTTAAGTGCCGTCGAGTCGGTTTCGACCCATAGCGACCCTGTACAGGGTTTCCGAGGGTGTAAATCTTTACGGGAGTAGAAAGCCTGATCTTTCTCCCGCGGAGCAGCTGGTAGTTTCGAACCACTGACCTTAAGGTTCACAGCCCGATTCGTAACCACTACGCTACCAGAGTTCTCATAGTCATCCTTATTCATTATTCAACTTTCACATGCATATAAGACTATTTAAAATACCCTGGTGTATTCATTCAGGCACACTTTCCTCCTCAAACTGATATTTTTGCTCTTGAACACTTTAAAAAAGGTCCTTTGTATCAGATTTGCCTAATGAAGTGTGTTATTTGGTTGCTTGACTGCTGTTTCCATGAATATTGATTGTGAATCCAAGCAAAATGAAATCTTTGATTGCTTCAATCTTTTGCCCATCTGTCATGTTGTCATTTATTGGTCCAGTAGTGAAGATTTTTATTTTCTTCACATTAAGGTACAATCCACATAGAAGACTGTAATATTTGATCTGCATCAGTAAGTAACTTCTTTGATTCCAGTAAGTAAGGTTTTATCATCTGCATATCAATTGTTGCTAATGAGTCTTCCTCCAATCCTGATGCCAAGTTATTCTTCATGTAATCCAGCTTCTCGAATTATTTGCTCAGCATATAGGTTGAATAAGTTTGGTGAAAGGATGCAACCCTGGTACACAACTTTCCTGATTTTAAACCAATCTGTGTATTCTTGTTCTATTTGTATGACTGCCCTTAGTCTATGAATTATGTTCTAATGATTAAAAACAATTGCTCTCGAATATTATTTCTTCAATGATATCCATAATTTACCATAGTCCAAATAGACAGTAGTCTTTGCACAGTCAATAAAGCACAAGAAAAAAAAAAAAAAAAAAAATTCTGGTAGTCTCTGCTTTCAGCCAAGTTCCAATTGATGGCATCAGTTATATTTCTATTTCCAAGTCCTTTTCTGAATCTAGTTTCAAATTCTATGCAATTTTTTAAAAAAATTATCTTAAGGAAAATTTTACTTGCATGTGATATTAATGATTCTTTGATGATTTTCACATTCTGTGAAATGGGCACAAATATGATTCTATTTCAAATTTATCTGCATATATGAGGGAACACGTCCAGCACTTCATGAGTTTGTTGAAAGATTTAAATTTCATTAATCCCTGAAATTTTGCTTTCTGTCAATGCTTTCAGTGCAGCTTGGACTACTTTCTTTAATACCATCAATTATTGATCATACACTACCATTTTAAATGACTGAACATTAGCCATCTCTTTTTGGTACAGTGATTCTGGATATTCTTTACTTCTTCTTTTATGCTTTCTCTTTCATTCAATACTTTGCCCATAGAATTCTTGAGTATTGCAATTTAAGGTTTGAAATTTTTCTCCAGTCCTTTCAGCTTGAGAAATCTCGAGTGTGTTCTTCCCTCTTGGTTTTCTAATTCCAGGTTTTCTCATATTTTGGTGTAATACTTGACTTTGTCTTGTCAAATTGCCTTCTGAAATTTTCTGTTCAGCTCTTTTATATCCTCATGTGTTTCATTCATTTTCACTTTGAGTTCTGGTGTTGCAATGTGGGTTAAAGCACTGGACTTCAAAATGAGTTTGAACTTCAAGGTCTGTGATTTAAGCTCACCAGCTACTCCTTGGGAACTCTTTACAGGGTGTCTGTGAGTCAGAAACGACTCAATGGAACAACATGCTAAAGAGCATGATTCAGATTCTCCTCTGACATCTGTTTTGATCTTTCCTTTCTCACCTGTCATTTTAATGATATTTTGCCTTCTTCTTATGTGATATTCCCCACAATTCTTCTGGTCTTCAGTCATTAGCATCTAATGCCTCAGATCTGTTGTTGAGTTGGTTTCTAAATTCTGATGGGATTTATTCAAGCTCATATTTTCACTCTCATCTACTTGATTTAATTTGTTTAAGCTGCAGCCTGAATTTACATATAAGCAATTGATGGTCTGTCCCACAGTCTGCCCCTTTCCTTGTTTTGGCTGATGATATTGAGATTCCCCACAGTAGTCAATTTTATTTCTGTGTACCTCATCTGCTAATGTCCACATGTATAGTTGTTATTTTTATGATGTTTTAAAAAACTATTTGCAATAAGTAAGTTATTGGTCTAGCAAAATTATCTCATATGATCTCCTGTATCACTTCTATCTCCAAATCCATATTTTCCAACTAATGATCCTTCCTCTTTGTTTCCATCTTTAGATTCCAATTTCCAGAAATTATCACTGCATCTTGATTGCATGCTTGATCAATTTCACATTGAATAAATTGGTAGAATTCTTCAATTTTCTCACCACTGGCTGCTTTTGTAGTGTACTGTTGTGGCACTGCAGGATACAACAATGATCCATAATGTCTGTTTGAATAGCAAGTTCTGCAGTTCAAACCCACCAGCATGTCGTTGGAAACTCTATACAGGGTTGCTATGGGTCGATGCCTGTTTTTGTGGTATTCACTTGTCTTCCTTCTAGACATATGAATATTATTCTATCACAAATAGTATGGCACTTCAAGATAGATCTTGAAATGTTCCTTTTAGCAACCAATGCAACAATAGTACTCTTGAATTTGCCATTCCCATAATAGTAAACTATATGATAGTCTCATTCAAAATTGTCAAAGCACTCCATTTCAGCTCACCAGTGCCTAAGTAGCATAGCTTCTAGTATCACAGCAACATGCAAGTCACCACAGTATGATTAACTGACAGTGGAGTGGTAGGAATTATCAATGCTATTGTTGTTAAGTGTCGTCGAGTCGGTTCCGACCCATAGCAACCTTCTATAGCATTTCCAAAGAGGCTGGGAAGCTTGAACCACCGACCTTGCAGTTCAAACCACTTTGCAGTCTGGCACTTTGCAACCCACAGCACCATACCAGGACTTCAGGATGACAACAAATATGTAAGTGTTTGGCATAATGAAGAAAGTAACAACCCTGTGCTGGTTTTACCATCTTGAACTGGTTTGTGAAATATCCAAATTAAATAATATGGTTTTGCCATTGTAAAGCAATTCAATAACTCTTGAAATTCCATTGGTGGAGTTAGAGGGTGGGGATGTGGTGTAGAATGGTAAGCAATAGAATGAATGACTGATGAAGGGGAGATTATTTACACTTCCAAAATCAATTGACTGAATTTTTGCCTCAGAAATGACCTTGTTCCAATCACTGAATGGCTCCTAAATTGTTTGTCTTTGTACTTTATCTTTCAAAGACAGGCACAGTCTTTTTCCAATCCTTGCATCATGCAATTTAAAGACCTGCACAAAAAGAAAAGGTACATATATATATTAAAACAGAGGTAGAAGAGAAGGAAAGGAACAACAGGGAAAGGCAGAAGATAGGAATCCCCTTTATCTCTTTTTGAAGAGAATTGAAGGAAGAGTCCATTTTGCCTTTGTCTAAATAGAATATCTTTTTCTCTGTGCTTGGAATTCTGACCCTTTAAAATAACCTGTGAGTTTTGGGAGGGACTTTCCTTCACTAATAAATAGCTCTCACAATTTACTTGCAGATTCTGAAAAATTGTGGAGTTGAGAGAACATTCTAGTTTACAAACAGAAGGCAGCATACTACAGTCATATTTAGACCTGTGAGCAAATTCACTTTGGGGCAGTTTTCTGGCAGATATTGCATGGAGTAGAAGGGTGGTGGGAGGGAACATGTTGAAGATATAAACCATAGAGATGGTCCAAGTCAGATGCCTGCTGTGAATGTCATGCTAGGCACTCCCACACAACTGCTTGTTTTTGGCAACCAATCTGAGCATTTCCTTTATAAATTGATGCCAAACACCTGTATGCAGCCAACATGGACATCTAGGAACAGAAGCAGAGCGGCCAGTCACCTAGGCAAATGTGTTTTTAGAGTTGACAGGAAGCATTCCATGATAGAAAATATATATATACATATACTTATGTTTACGCTGTGTGTGTACACATATATTTTAATCGCTTTATTGTCCTTTTAAATTCCTTTGTCAGAGTACTGCCATCCTACTCTGAAATTTTAGCCTTCAATTACCAATCACTTAGGATAGAAAACATGTTTACACTAAGATGTAAAGGATTTATTGACAGACCTTTCCCCAAGAAAGAGAGGAATATTTTCTAAAGCTAATGATATTTTAGAATCGGAGTCTTATCCTAAAAGGAAGGGAAAAGTAATTAAAAATGTAAAGCTAGTGTTACAGTAGGCAGCTTTTCACTATTTGACAAGGTTAGCCTACTGGTCAAAGTGTGATTTAGTGATATCTAGAAGCAGAAGGATTCTGACCAATAAACATTAATATGAATATCATGAGATACAAAAATTATATATATATATCTATATTCGAACTATATTGCTGTTGTTAAGTGCTGTCAAGTTGATTCTAAATCACAGTGACACTATAAAGAATTTCTGAGGAGCAGTTGGTGGGTTTGAACTGTGAATCTTGTCCTACAGTGCCACCAGAAGTCCCAACCTGTATTGGAAACCTGTAATCTAAAGTAATGATGTTATTCATTTGTCTACTTCCACTTTCTTCACAAAATAATTTAAGGCAGAATACGTATAAAACAGCCTCACATTTGTATAAAACTACAATTTACAAAATTGTCTAATGTATATTTTCTCATCAAAATTATTTGACAATTTCATGTTGCTAAAAAGTGAATGGAATTTTAATGAATAAATAACTAATAAAATGAATCCTTTGTTTATGAATGTACATAAACCAAACAGCTTATATAATGTCCTTTCTTTTGAAATATCTGTATACTTTGGTTTTAACCTGCAGTCATAGACGATGAAACTATTATTAAACTTGCATACACTTAGTATCAGTTTATCCCCAAGCATCAGACGCCAGATGTTTTTAGTGAGAAGAAAATTAACGGCCTAAATAATGAATCACTTGAGGAGCAGCGGCCATAATCCATCTGCTCTTTAAGCCAAGGCCCTGAGTCAGGCTGGCTTCTGGCTACACAGAATATTAATCAGTTGAAGAGTTAAACGGAGGACTCAAAACCATTGTTGTGAATTGCCTCTGGTTGCCCCCAAGCCACTCCTTCTATAGGTGGGCTTTGTACAAGGAATGAATAGGCAAACAAAAAGCAGGAGACAGGGAGAGAACAGTATAGAATGGGTAATTTGAATTGACTGCCCCTTGTGTGCCCAAGGAGAGAATGACTAAACACAGACCTTTGGAGTCTAAGCCAGTCTTCCTCTATTTGGAGGCAATGATATTCCCTAAATACGTAATTTATTCCTATGTCAGTTAAATCATTTGTTTATTGGGTTTAATGACATTTATCATTCTTGTCTTTATTATTTCAGCATTCTCTTCCAAACTTGACACGGATATTTTGTGATGTGATTTGATGTGTTTTGTGAGGAATTTTTTGAATAAGATGAAGTTCTCCATATAAAGGCATTTTTTGAGGGCATGTGATTCAGTCTAAAAGTGTTGCTTATTTTAATTTCTCCAGAATATTTCAAAAGCAAGTTGTGAAGGAGGCAGTGAAAGACCTACTTTGGCACCTTCTTGGATTATAAACTGTGAAACTCAATTTCAGTCTTTGGATGGTGATATGTCACCTGAGTATTTCCTTTTTAAAACATAGAAATGGTTTATTTCATAGACTTTAAAAGGATCACACAAAGTTGTCTTGATGCTTCTGTTTAAAACTTTAAGAGAGTAGTGATGGAGCACCTGTATAGGGATTCCAAGACAGTTAATCTGTGCGGAAACAGAAAACCTCATCTTTCTCCTTTGGAGTAGCTGGCAGATTCAAACTGCTGACCTTGCAGTTAGCAGTCCAATGCATAATCACCATGCTATCAGGGCTTTCAAAACTTTAAGGTATATAGATATATTAAAACTAGAAACCAACAACAAAAAACTTTTGTTTAGTGGATTCTGATTCATAGCAACCTTATTATTGTTATTGATGTTGTTAAGTGTTGTCAAGTCAGTTCTGACCCATAGCAACCCTGTATAAGGTTTCTGAGGACCAGTTGGTGAGTTTAAACTGCAGACCCTGTGGTTCAAACTGACTTTGACGTTGAGTGCTTACCTTAAGGCTCAACAACAGGACTCCAGCAACCTTATGTTGTTGTTAAGTACCATCGAGTCGATTCCGACCCATAGAGACCCTGTATTGGGTTTACAAGGAAAAGTTGGTGAGCTTGAACCACTAAACTAGCAGTTTAAACAACTTTGCAGTCTGACGCATTAGCTCACAGCACCACACCAGGACTCCAGAAACCTTATAGGACAGAGTAAAAGTGTCCCATAGACTTTCCAAGATTGTAAATTTTTACCAAAGAATTTCTCCTGTGGACTAGCTGGTGGGAACTGCTGAGTGCTTTAATCATTTTGCCCACAGGGATTCTTAGAAAGATACAAATACATATATTGAAGAGAATCTATATACATCAATTTCAACTTGTATATCCTTGGGTTTCTCAAAATTTTTGAAAACATTCAGAAGTGTGGTATTGAGCATGCTAGAAAAATTTTATTATTACAACTGATGCATCAATTTACTTATTCCTTCATCTTCTTAGCACAGTTCAAAGGAAAAAAATAAAACAAAACAAAAAAACAAACAGCAGTGCCAGAGAAGTTCAAAATGCCAGCAAATAAAAACTGACAGCAACAATTTTGCCTAGGTAGAGCCATTGGTCAGCAGCATGGCTGTAAAGGCTAATCAGGTGCACTGTCTGGGCATTATGCCAAAAGAAAGCCTAGTGTCCTCTGACCATAATGATAGCTATGCAGGCTAATTTGTATGTTGTCCTTGAATGAAAATGATGCCACTAGGCTTATACATAAAAGTCGGTGGTTGTATCAGTACAACCCTGAAAACTGTGCCCAAGCTGAGGTTTATACATTTATTTTGGTCTGTATTTTTAAGTCATGTCAAGTCAGCAATAATTGATTATACTGTTCTGTAATCCACAGGCTGTGTTACAAAGCATTGGTTGGAAGAAATTATATTAAATAGGATCAGCCATGCATAGGGATCACAGTAGCCACCTATGCTTATTGTAGGGGAGAAAAGAGACACCATCTTCAAATATATAAATATTATAGAGACGCTTTATTAGGTCTTAAACAGGAAAAAACACAAGATAAAGAAACATGTATCACTCGAGTGATGGAAATCATAAATACCATGATGAGTTTCCAAAGTTCTATTCCCAAATGGTAGCATTTTATAGGGCACAGAGAACAAAGGACTCTCTTCCCACAACAACACCTGACTGCAGCAATGCATCACATATGCATGCCTGGTTTACAGAAAGCAGGGAGGGATTATTGCAGCTAGGAAAATGTACAGCTTCTGAAGTTCTTGGGGCATGACATCACAACCAGGTAATCAGTAAAGAGTTGTCTAGGAACGTTCCTGTGAAGGGTGGCTGGGAGAAATGATTCCATACCAACTTTTAAGTATACTGTGCTTCCATCTCTGACAGTTCAACTGTCAAAGGTGTATGAGGTACTCACAAAAAGTAGCATCTGAACACTTAAATCTAGACACACTATGGAATTAAGCTCTACTTGAAAGTTGTTCATAGACAAAAGGCCTTCAGATTCCATGATCTACAGCATGCTTACGAGATGTCATTTTTGGAAAGAAGGACATAATACTTGGTAAAGTGTAGGAAGACGCTAAAGTGATGGACTCAACTATGGACTCAAACATAACAATTGTGATAATAGCACTGGTTCAGGATGTGTTTCAATATGTTGTGCATGGGTCACTATGGGTCGGAACAGACTAGAAGGCACCTAAAAACAATATCAACAACAACAAATTACAACTACACAATATGTCAACTCACTGATTTAGTTTTTAATTACTTCCACGTTCCTAATAACTTCTAAAAGGGACTCTACCTAGTAGCTAAGAATCCCTCAATATAAACTGGTCCTTTAATAGAAATGAGTTTAGAAGCAGTTGGAAACAACAGAGACTTGGATTAGGGAAAAGAAAGAAAGACTCTGTAGGAAATAAATAAATATTTAAATCGGAGACTGGATTCCTAAAGGAGAGAATTTTAAAAAATCGTTTTTTGCTTCATCATGCATCCCTGCCCTATGTTATCACTATGCCTCTTGATTTATCTCATTGTTGTTGTTATGTGCCGTGGAGTCGGTTCCAACTCATAGCGACCCTGTACAGGGTTTCCAAGGCTGTAAATCTTTACGGGAACAGAAAGCCTCATCTTTCTCCTGCAGAACAGCTGGTAGTTTCGAACTGCTGACTTTGTGGTTCGCAGTCCAATTCTTAACCACTACACTACCAGAGCTTCTTTGATGTACCTCATATACCCTTCCAAATCAAAAACAAATTCCTAGAGAAAATAGGTTTCCTTTTGATTCTGACTCTTGATTTCAAGATTTCTGAACTATCTATAAAACAGGAGGTCTCCTAAGAAGAATTATGAGTTCTTTGCACCTTCCTTTATTCTTTCTTGTGGATTACCTGGCTACCAACTAAAATGGGCTTTATTTCACTCTATTCCATTCCCCCCACTATTATGCAATCCCCCCACCAAAACATACAAGCACCCTAACCACAACATTCTCAAATCTCCTGATGTTATGCTGAGGAACTTTTTTAAGGGAAGACTGGGTTATTATCTGGGAGGAAGTGATTACATTCCCTTGACCCAAGTACAGTGCCTCTAAAAGAAATGCACTCTGACCTTCATGAAGAGATGCAATAATGTAGGTCACTCCATTGCATATACAGGAAGTATTCCATCATATAAAATTAAGCATATTTAGTACTGGGGTTCACTTAATTAGATACCAAATGCACTTTAAAAAAAAAAAACAAACAAACAAAAAAACCTTTTTGCTTTAAATCTTTTAAAATATCAGAAGTTTTGATCACTTTTTAAAAGCAGTTGTACTGTTTTTACAGATATGCTAGAGAGAAGACATAAAAAAGGAAAGTATTTTAAAATATTGTTAAATAGAAGAGTTAGAACTCTGGGAGTTATTTAGAGAAGGAGAAGTAATAGTGGAACTATTATTAGGTGGAACTAGCTTCCTGAGTCTAAGATATTCACCTTGGTTACATTATCAGGCTACAATCAGAGTTCACTGTTACTGGTTCTTTATGAAATAAAAATAACAAAACAAAACCTGTTCATTTTGAGTCTATGTATGCCATTATCTAAGGAAAAAAGAATCAGATCTTTTGTGGATATAGTTAAGAGAGACTATGCTGAATATGACCACATGTATCTCAAGTAGTCAGCGCTGTAAAAAAAAAATATTTTTTTTATTTAGATAATTGAATGAGTTTCAATAATAGCAACAATGGATGGAATGACTTTCTTCTCGAAATCCAGTCCAATGGGCCAAAGTAAAATAGTCTCATAGTTCTATTTTTTACTTTACATATTTTTGTTAGTCATATTGCATTTATTATTGCTCTTCTAGTGACAATCATGATTTTGCTCATTTCTTAACAAAAGAAACAAATAAATCTGCTACAAATGTCTAAAGAGGGGCTTTTGCTGCTAAGATATGTCTATCTCTGGTGTTTATGTGTTCATCATGTTCACAAACTCAATTGGTGTTTTTTTTAGTTCAAATATTTTGTGTAAATTATCTTTATAAACACTAATTTTAATATTTTCAATTAACAACTTTGATTTATCTGTGTATTTTGACTCTTCAGACATTTTCCCATTTATATTTTAATTTATTATCCTCAATCCCTTTAGTTTTTAAAGTGTAAAAGCTTCAGTTTTCTTCAATTTATTTATGTAGTGGCTTTATTTTGGATTTTTGAATTGGATTGTAATCTGATAAATCGGCTATGAAAATATGAAAATGTAACTTATCAATCTCCAGTTTTCTCCTATACATAATGAGAAACAAGCATATGAGAAGCAGTTTTCATCTGGATTTTTCAATGACTTATTCTGATGGCTTTATTCAGAAATACATTTTTTTTAAATGAATTCTTCATTTTTTGGTAACTGTATCAATGCTGAGTGAGCTCATAATTAAAAGAAAAAATGAGGGTTTATTCTGGAACCTCCTTTAAAAATAGTAAATTCAGTTAAATGACATATTTTGTGTAATGGATATATTATTAACCCAGTATTCGTTTTATTGTTCTGTTTTTTGTTATATAAATTCAACAACTCCCTATAAATGTATAATAAAAGAAATGTTAATACCTGATCTTGGTTTTTGCAAAGGAAAATAATTAAACGAAAATTTCTAATAATATTCTAACACATATTTTTCCAAAAATGGAATTATGAATATGTAACAAGATATATACAATTTAACAAGAGATTAAAATAATAATAATAATAATAAGCAATTCTTACAGAAGTCTGCTTTTAGGGTAATGTAATTATATTTAACCTTCTCTTTCCTTCCCACTCCCTTGCTCCAAGTGCTCTTAAATATGATTAAAACTTCTATGGGCCTAACCAACTTGAAGAGTGAAAAGAAAAAATGTTGCTTAAAGACATACATCAACTATTTCAGACCTTAAGATAACCAGTGAGGGCACTGAGGCCTTTTGATTTTAGTTTTGCCTCTTCTCTTCTCTTCAAAAGATCAGACTATTTTTTTTTTTTTTTCCTCTAAAAAAAAATCTTGTTCTTTTTCCTTTAGGCACTGCTTCTCAGATGTTTCAACTAATTCCATTGTTTCCCTCTTAGTTAGTTATTATTGAACAGAACATAATGAAGCTAGAATTTCTATGTCTACTTCCTTCTGAGTAAGCCTAATCACTTGCCCCACATTACACTGAATATCCATGTGAAAACAAACAAACAAACTATGGTTTCACTGAATCTACTAAGAGATAAAGGGAAGCTCAGAGAAGCGGCCAGTGATAGGACTAAGAATTTGACCTTAGGCTTCTAATTTCTTAGTTGGGGTGCTTTTATTGAATTCACCTATATTGTCAAGTTACAGCATTCCAGAAATTTGTGTTCTCTTTCTCTATATGTAAATTTTCCTGTTCAAACTGAAACTCACCAATGGAGGCATCAAACTTTCCTATCTGCTATTGGTAACAATATTTACTAAGTATTTTAAGTTTCACAATTTCAGAAACTGATTTGATTCAGCCATTTCTGTGACTAGTGAACATCCCCTAACACCACCACCCAAGTCTTATCCCATGGGTTCCGACTCATAGCGACCCTGCACAGGGCTTCTGAGAATTGGAAGATTTTTTTTTTTTTTTTCTCAGTATTTTGCACATTGACAGCACTATTGTAATTCTGGTGCCTTACATTTCAAT
The DNA here is from genome assembly GCF_000296735.1 of Chrysochloris asiatica. Classification (NCBI taxonomy): domain Eukaryota; kingdom Metazoa; phylum Chordata; class Mammalia; order Afrosoricida; family Chrysochloridae; genus Chrysochloris; species Chrysochloris asiatica. The sequence goes on along the minus strand of NW_006408719.1, from coordinate 4,817,881 downwards.
AGCTTCCTAAATGGCCTCTTTGCTTTTACACTCTCCCCTTTTCTAATGCAGCATTGCAAACACTGCCAGAAATTTACTTTCTAAGGCATTCTTTAAAAGCCTTAGACCACTCCTTGTTGCTTAAAAGATAAAATCAAACCTTCTCATCCAGCATTCATAGCATGTTCTGATAGCACTAATCTTCCCTCACAACTCCTCAACATATATCATACTTAAGATATTTATAAAATAATGTGAGTAGTATTTATGGTTCTCCAAGGTTACAGATTATGTGTCTTCAACTCTGCATTTCATACACCTCCTAAAGTAGGTATATGTACATCAAATATATTCAAGAACTATTTTAGAATGAATAAATAAAAATGTACATTTCCATAAAATGCCTGCCCCAGTATTCTCAAAATTGTTAATCAGAATGGCCAATATTAATCATTTCAAATAATGCATATTTATGAAAAGAATACAATAATGATGAAAATGGCAAAGTAACTTAATAAATGACAATAATATTCCCATAATACTTTTTATTTACATTTGTTTCTCCACTAGTATATTGTAGAAAAGTAAGCATTCAAAATAAGTACAAAGACCTACAAAACAGTCACTTCTACCTTGTCATCCACATATATACAATAGTTTGTTGATGTCTAAACTTTTTTTTTTTCTACCTCCGATAATTTGGGGAGGAAAAAGTTCAGAGATTTTTAAAAAATTCTTAGTGCGAGAAATTGTCTCTCTTTAAACATTTACTTGTCAGTAATAATGTTAGTAAAGTGAAGTGGTTCTTAGTTTGCAACCAGAAACATAATTAATACTCAAATGTTGAAAGCAATTAGTAGTCAGCATTCTGTTATCTTTACATGTAAATCTCCTATTGCCACTAAAATAAATTAGTTGTTCACAGGGGAAAGTCCAGAGAGATGTATTACCATGCTCTTTCTAGTGCCAAAAATACAAAATTTCTCCCTACTTCTACCCCCCACAGGAAACAGAAAAATAATACTAAATTTTATATAAAGATTGGATTTGGAAACTTTCTCAAGGATCGTTCAAACAGACAGTAGCAGTTGTGTTATGTTACTATTTCTTTTATAAAAATAAATAGCTAAATTTTCTATGTGGAAACCAATCGACAACTGCCACTCTAGTAAAATAATATGTCTCTGTTTCTTTACTACTTATTTGGTTGAGTGCTCTTTGACTTGGATTCTTCAAGTAATAAATTAGCACAATATTTTATTCTCCAAAGCAAGAAGGGATATTTTAACTCCTAAATTACAATTCCAGACATATTTGTCAGACAACTGTCACAAAAGGGAAAATAACCTTGGGATTGGAATACAATAAATTCTCTGCTTCCCAGCCACATTAAAACATTTCTTTCCCTCCTTTATCTCCTGTTTCATACACATAACTAATTTTCTTTTCAACTAAACTCCCAAATGAAAAAAAAAAAAAGTTTGATTGACATTGCTTAATAAGCATTCTCTTATTTGTCTAATATTGAATATCACATTAAGTTTCTTTGAACATATAAATAATAATTTTCTTGGTAAAATGAGCAGCATTCCAGATCAATAACATAATCATAAGTCAGAGATTACCACTACTACAAGTAAAGTAAAATAACACCCCTGTTTAAGAAATGAACGTATATCCTAATACCAAATTATAGTTTTGTCTCCATTAAGGAGGTATTCATTAGGATTATTGGCAACTCTTAAAATATGCATATCTTGTCACAGAATCTGAATCATATATATGGCATAAAAGTCAAGTAGTATCTCAGAGCAATAATGTGAAAACTCATTTGCAAATATTGTGTATGTTGAGGAGGACTGCGCTTCAAATTCAAGACTGTCTTTATTTTCACAGGAATAATAAAATTTAATGCTAATTAGATGAAGGCAACAGATGAAAGAAAAGAAAGAATTTGTGTTATGGTTCAGATACAAGAAGTCAATTATTTTCTTACACTAGGAAATTGTTCTGTATTCAATATTATTTTAAGGAAATGTTTCCCCTCTATATGGTATGAGATATTATTATACTGAGATTTAGGATTCAGTTGTATGTGTTTTTAAATGCTCCATGTTTCTGAAGCTTTCCCCCAAATCCCATATTACAACAACAGTTACAAATCAAAACAAACTCTCCAAAATCTAATACTCCTCCCTGAACCTTTTGTTAAAATATCACAAATTAAAACTTACAGTTAAGTCAAGATGTGCATTTAAATCAAACCAAGAACTGAGAAAATATTCTTACAATCTGGACACTTCTTGGGTAGCAGTGTGTAAGGAACATATAAATATGCTTATGTATGCATGTTACATAAGCATATTCATACCCAATGAGCACACATATGGCTGACTGAATAAAATCCTTCCTCCCTGCAGTCTAATTCTAAAACACTTTTAAAAACTGACCTTAGAGTGAAATATGATTCTGCTTCTTTCATGTTTCAAGTTTTGACTATAACTATAATAGACAATGATATTTGGCCTAAATTTTTTAAAGACAGAGACAAAATGTTAAGGTTCTGTTTCCCTACATTTTGATATAAAGAGTATAGGTTTCAATTTTCTATTTTCATGGAAAGTAGCATGAATGCTGGAGGACGAAGCTTTGAAGTTATTAGAAAAAGTTTTTTTAATCTTAATGATCTGGATCAAAGCATAGCTGTCTGTTAGTATTGCCCAGGGTACTTAGCTGCTCTATTGCCTTTGTGGGTCAAACTTCAGTGTAAATAACTTTATACAGAAGCAACTATTTGGACGTGCCACATGTCTGTCATTTAAGCATTTGGATTTAATCTAAACACAAGCGTGCAACAGGGTTGCTGCAGCACACATGAAACTTACCAAATCCTTCTATTTTGAATTTTTGTTTTGTTTTGGTTTGTTTTAAAATACACATGTGAAAGGAAAAATCAGTCATTTGACATTTCAGTCTTTGTTTTACTTCTCTTTGATCTGTCCACTGTCCAGACAGACTCATGTGTCACTTGTGAAATCTAAGACATTATATTATAAAATTAAATGTGCAGAAAAATCTGTCTCTTTCTCCATTTATTTCTCTCACAAACACACCTGATATGTGAACCAGTCTTAGAATCTACATTTTTTGTGGTGATGTTTGTTTAATGGAAACACTGAGAGTTCAGTTATTTAAATAACTTTCAGATTCTAAAATTCTAATAGTCTGCTTTTGTTTGTTGGTTTGTTTTACTGTTATTGGTAAGTAATTAAGCAATTCATATGCTACTTTCAGAATGTACTCTTTTCTTATCTGGTTTTCTGTAAGCAGTGATGTTGAGGAGTATTGCTTTTTGTTTTGTTTTTGTTTTTGCTTTTAATAATACTACTGAAGTGTCTGTGAATTTGATAAAAATTATGAAACTATTCCTGATGTCAATAATTACTCGAAGGTAAACTGAAAAGAATAAAACAAACATGCAAATATATAATTTTATGAGAAAGAGAATTAAAAGTATATAAAAGCAGATATTCAGGACTTATGTTACCTCACCCACGTTAGTTTAAAAATTTGTTCCAATCTTGTAAATCTGTGGCCTTCTAAAGTAATAATCAATGCTCAATGTGATAACCCTAAATTACTGCACTGACTCAAAAACCTTGATTTCATTGTTGTTGTTATTGCTGTTGTGGTGGTGGTTAAGTACAACACACTCGAGTTGGTTCTGACCCATTGAGACCCTATATAGTATTTCCGAGGAGCACGTGATGAGCATGAACTACCAATCTTGATTTCATTAAGCAGCTGCTATTTATTAATTATACAAGATTTTGTTTTTTGACAATATGATAATTTCTTTGCATATATTATGTGATGTCATATATGTTTTCATTGTTGTTGTTGCTATTAAGTGCCCTCAAGTTGGTTCCAACTTATAGCGACCCTGTGTAGGGTTTTCAAGGAATGGATGGTGAGCTTAAACCACAGACCATGCTGTTCAAACCAACTTTGTAGTTCAGCCCATTAATCTGCAGTTGTACACATCAGTACTCCAACATAACATATATCTGTAACTAAATTTAAATTACTTTATGAAGTAAATATTAAACCTTCATAATCTATAAATAACTTATGCATAAGTATATGAAACATAAATATTAAGCTAATATTTCAATAGAATATGAGATCCTAAAAACACAAACCTATGGACGTTGAGTACTATTTTTGTGAAGTGTCATAATCAGTTTGCCTCATAGAAACCTTGCATAGGGCTTCCAAAGAACAGCAATTGGGTTTAAACAGCCAACCTTATGGTTATCATTCCACTGCTTATCTTAAAGTGCCACACCAAGACCTCAGTGACACTATAGAGCAGAATTGAACTGTTCCATAGGGCTTCGGAGGTTGGAAATCTTTAGGAAGCAGACTACCTGATCTTTCTCCCCGGAAACAGCTGGTTTTGATTCTTATGGATTCAAACTGTGCACCTTTTGGTTACAAGTCCAACACTTAACCCACTGTATCACCAGGGTTCCTTGAAAATAAGATTGCAAACCATGTGGGAACCATATTTCACTTCCTCTGGTTTTACATGGAGGAAAAAGACTCAAACTCAAAATCAGCCCAAGGCTGATTCTTACAAAGTGGTCAGCCATACATTCACCTTACATCCTTCTTTACCTTATTCTGACACCAACCATCCATCCCAAAGTACTCTAAAGTCTGAAGATGCTCTGTCTCTCTGTGCCACCAACTTTGCCGTCACACTTTCTCAAGCTTCATTCATGCTCTTCCTTCTTGATGGTCCTGGAATCTTGCATCTCTGCTTCTGATATGGCTCCTTTTAAATTAAGCTGGAGGGAAAATGAATCAATCCCAGTCTTAGAGTTCTGTATACCTTATTTGCATGGTCTCTCATAGTCACTTAGTTGGAATTAAGAAGACTTTGAATATAAAAGCCATATCAAGTAAATTCAAGGCACTACAGAAATAATACTTGGAAAACTCTAAGCATAATACCTGGAACACAGTAAATGTTCTCTCAATGCTAAATAATACTACTAATTCTCATAAGTGAAAAATCGCTCCCTTTAAAATGTTTACTGAAGACATTAATGGGTGAAATGTTACATAATACAAAATTTATCTCAAGATAATCATAAGATGTGATAAGATAGTACATAATTTATTAAACACACAACTGGTCTAAAAGAAGGATTTTCTAAAATAATGCAAAATAATTCAAGGGATAAACGGAATTTGAGATCATTTTGAGTGATGATCAGAATTTGAACAGTAGAAAGAACAGTTTCTAGATTGATGGAATTTCATGAGCAAAAAGAGGGAGAAGTTATTAATTAAAGTACGGTCATCACATTTTTATAATTTTATAGTGTCTCTTTGAAAATGAGTGATATATTTGTAGAAGCTATAATAAACTCTTTTTTATGTATTCAAAAAAGAGGTTATTATATTAAATTACATTTATCCCTTGAATTATTTTCCATTACTCTAGAAAATCTCCCTTTTAGATGAATAGTTAAAATGCACTATTAAGACACCGCATGCTATAGAAAAAGGAACATCACTGTTGGGGATGAGAAGACCTTGATTTAAATATGTTGTTTTTGTTAAGTGCCATTGAGTCTGTTCAACTCATAGTGACCAAGTTATAGGTTTTCTGTGGGGTGACTGGTGGGTTTGAACTGATGACCTTATGATTAGCAGCCCAGTGCTTATCTTACAGCATTACACCAGGATTCCTGATTTGAGTATTTGTTGTTGTTGAGTGTCATCGAGTTGGTTCCAACTCATAGTGACCCTGTATAACATTTTGGAGGAGTGAGTGGTAGGTTTGAACTGCTGAGGTTTCATTGCCATTTTAGTGCTTATCCTACAGTGGTGGTGGTGGTTATGTGCCGTGGAGTCGGTTCCGACTCATACCGACCCTGTACAGGGTTTCCGAGGCTGTAAATATTTACAGAAGCAGAAAGCCTCATCTTTCTCCCGTGGAACAGCTGGTAGTTTCGAACTGCTGATCTTAAGGTTTGCAGCCCGATTTGTAACCATTATGCTACCAGAGATCCTTTATCCTACAGTTGTTGTTGTTGTTATGTGCCGTGGAGTCGATGCCGACTCAGAGCGACCCTTACAGGGTTCCCGAGGCTGTAAATCTTTACGGGAGCAGAACGCCTCATCTTTCTCCCGCGGAACAGCTGGTAGTTTCGAACTGCTGACCCTGAGGTTCGCAGCCCGATTCGTAACCACTATGCTCCCAGAGCCCCTACAGTAGGTTATTGTTAATTGCCGTCGAGTCAGTTCTGACTCATGGAGACTCTGAATAGGGTTTCCAGGGGGCATCTTCAAAGTTTGAACTGTCAGTCTTGTATTTCCATGTCCAGTGCTGATCCTATAGCATCACATCATGAGTCTATCCTACAGTACAGGCTTCATTAATTTACCAGTTGTGTCACCATGGGGAAATTGTTTAAGTTCCCTGTGGCTTGTTTTCATCACCTGTGAAGTAGGGCTAATAATAATATTACCAGTCTGAATAAAAGGATTTATCTAAGTCTAAATGGGCTAAAGGAACATTGGAAAATAACATACTTTACAAAGATATTTTCTTATTATTTATTGAAACTCCAAGTATTTGATATAAACAGCATACTATTCTATTTTAAAAGCCAAGAGAGACTCAAGTTTGCCTAGAGACAGATATTTTTCATCATCAAATTCAGAGCACACAGAGAAAATAATAATAATAATCATATGTCTTGAAAAGCAGGCTATAATTGACTATGAATATACATGCTTGTTTTCAGCATTAAACATATACTCCACTTAAAGGTAATGGGTGCATAGCTGTTGTTTTGTTTAGTGCTGTCAATTTGGCTCTAACTCATAGAGACCCTGTATAGGGTTTCTAAAAAGCTGCTGGTGAGTTTCAACCGCTAACCTTTCAGCTCAAACTGAGGCCATCATCCAGAACTTAATCTATGGTGTTACACCTAGGATGCCTTCCCTTGATTTTTAGCAAAGATAATTTTATGAAAATTATTGCAACATGTAAGAAACCCTTGTAGCATAGTGAATTATGAGCTGGAGCTGGGTTTCTAGCCAAAAGGTCAATGGTTTGACTCACCCAGTCTCTTCACAGGGGAAAGAGGAAGCTTTATGCTCTGTAAAGATATACAGCCTCAGAAACCCTATATAGAATTTCTATGAGTTAGAACCATCACCATTGCAAAAAGTGGGAGGAGCAGAAAATTCATTGTTGAAAAGCATTTAGTCTTATACCGATACACAAGGATGAGAGCTAATAACTGCAATTATCTGTATATACAATGTATAGAAATGCTTTTAATCTGGACTTCTATAAAGTTCTCTCATTCAACAATACCTAATTTCTTTGAACAAAAAAAATATCAAACAATTTATATAATGACCAAAAGAAGAGGGAATTCTATTCTTCGTTCTTAAGCTAAATGTTAGTAAAACTTACTTTTTTACATAAATAATAAAATTTACTTATTCTAGTTAGATAAAGGAGCTTGCTCAACTGGCTTTTATGAAAATAAGCGATTGCTTTTTCCTATAAACATGGTCACTACAGAACAGTAAATTTGAAAATATGATACCTTACATCTTTAATTATTTAATCAACTTTATTTCTGGGAATATAATTACTAAAGACTTTGTTGCTTTTCTAAATTATTTTTATTGCTTCTAGCAGGAAACTAAAAGGAACTAAATTGAAATGCATTTCCTAATATGTAATACTGCAATGTTGCTGATTTAAAGGATAAATAGAAGTAGGCATCATTACAATATATGACTTAAACATATGAAACATCAATAATAAAGCTCATATTAATATAACACAGAACGTGCACATGTGATGCATCTATTCTAGCCTTGAACTAGTACCTACTTAAGTGGTTAATTAAGTTCAACCATCTATTTTGAACCTTCTTGTTAGGTTCTTTCTTTGAATTTGTCACAATAAATATTATTAAATTACTTAAATTTATGAACAGATCAAAGTGATTTTTTCTTACACTATTCCTAAAAACACTTTTTTGCGTCCCTAAAACACAGACAAAAAATGTTTATTACAAATGCACAGATTCATGAATATATATATTTACATTCATATTGTGTATATGTATTTTTATACAGTCCACAGTTAAGAAAACTCTATTCATATTTTTAATACATGTCCTTTAATTTAAACATGTTGAATTGGAGATTACACATGTAAACAATTTACCCAGGCAAGAAAGCAATTTGTGCCTAATTAGCACAAGAAATTCAGTAGCAAATGGCTTTTGATATTCTTCAATTTGGTTAACATTGTGGGGATGCTGCATGTTTAGAAAGGGTAGGGAGTAGCTATGAAAAGTATCTTCCATTTTAATTAACTCATTGAAAATCTGCTTTAAATTCCAGAGGGAAACACAATATGAATGCAGTTTCCTTATAGTATTGTTGTTGTTGTTAAGTGCTGTCCAGTCGATTCCGACCCACAGCAACCCTAAATGGGGTTTCCAAGGAACAGCTGGTGAGCTTGAACCATCCACCTTGCAGTTCAAACAACTTTGCAGTCTGACGCATTGACCCACAACGCCACACCAGGACTCCCTTATAGCACTAGGCTAGTGATAGTACTTAAGATACAAATTAAAGAATATTGACAGAGTGAATTAACATTTAATTTACTTTATGGTATTTTTTTGTTTGTTTTTCATTTGTGCTCCATGCTACATAATAAGATAGACCTTATTTAGAAAAATAAAATCAGAAAGCAACAACAGAAACAAACACAAGGCATATGTGAAAAGTCAGCCACTGGTTTCTCACATTACAAAAAAATCTATTTAGTTTCCTAAAGTTCCTAACATGTCAATATGTTGTTGCTGTTGTTAAGTGCCGTCAAGTCAGTTCCAACCTGTATAGAGTTTCTGAGGAGCAGTTTTTGAGCTTGAACCACTGACCTTGCAGCTCAAATGGCATTGCAATCTGGTGCATTAAACTACAGCACCACACCAGGACTCCATATCTCAATGTGCACATGCACATATATACAATACATTTGTATATGCATTTGTTTATATGAATAGAAACTAGAAACTTAAGAAACTTGGAGTAAACACTTATAAACTACTGCATGCTGAACATTTTCATCTGAGATTATGAAGAAGCTCTGAAACTACAAAGGGAATCAATGTGCACATGAAACTTGATTTAATTAAAATAACATGTTGACTGTATAATGTGTTTCTCTCTTTTTAACATATTTATATAGAATATTCATAAAGGCACTACAAGGTTGTTTGGAATAGTACATTCTTAAAATGCCAGAGGTGAAAGGGATCTGTAGGTTTACTTTCTCATTTATTCATACTACAGTTTACAGACCTAGATACAAAGATTGGCTCACAATTTTACGCTAAAAATGTAAAATGGAAGAACAAAGTGTGACAAGAACATTCTCAGTTGGTCAATCATGGAAGAAAAAATTTATCTTCTCATGATTTTCAGATTTCTTACCTTCAAAATATGGAACACAATGTCTAATTTGCTGAGTTATTCTAGATTAAGTGAGATTTTATGTGTGAAGTATACTCAATAAAGTTGGTTCTATTCCTTCTGAGCACTCTATAATGTATGTACATGTCAGTCTTTATAGTTAGACAAGGTGGCCACTTTGTAAAGAAGGGAGGGTGTTGCCTAATATTAAAGAAAAGTTTAGTTTTGATAATAATAATTTTAAAAAACACCTCTCAACCATACATAATTAATGTGGCATTTGTCTACGAATATACTGCAAAAGGCAGGAATGGATAAGAAAGGACAAAAGATGAAAATGATAAGTACAGGAAGAAAGTAGAAAGAGTGCTGTTACATTGTGGCAACTGCAAAAAATAACATGTAAAAATTTGTATGGACTGTTGAATATGAAATAGATTTCCTCTTAAAAATGTCACTTCAACCACAACAAAAAGTGACATCATAAATGAATAAATAAAAATACAACCTAATTTTAGTTAGTTATCATACATTTTAGCATAGGTGCAGACCCAGAATTGAAACAGAAATAGATTTGCATTTTTGTATTTGCCTAGTTGATAACATGATTTTGGCTTGTTGTTGTTGTTAAGTGCTGTCCAGTCGATTCCGACCCAAGAAACAACCAAGAAACAACCAAGAGGCAGAGCTACACATTATTTTGAAGAAAAAGAGGCACTAGACAATACAAACCTCCACTTTCTCTATCATATACACTTTGATCCTGCATGTCTGAAGCTACTGTCTTTATACTTGAAGTTTAGCTTGCCTGTTAAAATATCATTATGAAGCAAGATGGCAGCTTAGGCAGAAAGGCAGTGAGGATCCTCTTCAGGAAGGATGGGAACACTGAATAAGACAGATGCAGAGGATGGTGATGGAACTCTGATCACAGGAAAGGATAGAAAAGTGCACCAAGTGCTTACTGGGAGAGAGAGTTGAGCATACACAGCAATAGAGGAGGAGACTGCTGATGCTGTAGCAGTTGGCAGGACATGTTGTAACCATTTTGAAAGTTCAATAATGGCATTAGAGACAAGAAAACCTATTTGTGTTTCAGAAACCTACATATGGCTCCCAGCAACAAAGGTGCATTTTTGTTGTTGTTCCTTTTTGTTTCTAGTTCCTCACACTCCGGTGGTGATCACAGAGAAGGGCAGCCTCCATCTGCATAATCTCAGGGAAGCTTACCTTTCCAGACAGTTGGTACCACTCAGAGGTGTAAACTAAGAATATGAGTCATGGGGAAGAGATACATACACTAAGAAATATAGGGTAGGCCCTGCTGCAAATATCCAAAGTTGATTTGGCCAGTCCTGTACTGGCTCTAGCTAGGAGAGGTAGTTGAACAGATGCATGACATAGAGGAACAAAAGGGAATGGGAAAAGAAGGAAAGGAGGCTGGTGATCAGTGTGGGCCTGTTGGGCACACATAATCAATCTTGAGTTTCTCAGACTGCTGTAAGACAATAGGCCAGTAGATTGCTCAGCATACTACAAATTGCTAGAAAAAAATTCACTTGCTTTAATTTTTTGCTGTTATTGGCTGGTGTGATTGCCAGTTTTCCTTCTTGCTGCTTCATCTCACAGGAGTTTGGGTCATACAGCCAAACCATAGCCATACCCTATAAAACCTCACAAAATTTGGAAAGAGCCAAACTATGCATCAGATCAGTGACAACAAATATCAGCTAAATCAACTTCAAACTGAACTGTATGAACAGCCAACAGAGAATGGTTCACAAGCTCATCTCCTGATCACATCCAAAAAAAAAAGATAGTTGGTGAGTACCTAATAATACACCAACATATATTCATTAACTTAATACAAATATAACAACACCACAGTACCTCAAAAGCAACAGACAACCTCTGTTCATGTGATAAAACAAGACACAGTAGTTCAAGAAACAACCAAAAGGCAGAGATACACATTATTTTGAAGAAAAAGAGGCACTAGAAATACCTAAAATAATTTCAGGAGAATGGAATTTAGGTACCACCAAACGATTGATAGAAAGATTGAAAAAAAACAAAAAAAAAAAAAAACATGGCAGAACTTAGAAAAGTTCTACAGGAACAATCAAACAAATTAGATAAACTATGAGACAATACAAACCTTCAAACAGAAACCCAGAAGATTAATATTAAGATATCACAAATAGACTTTACAGTGAAAGGATAAAATAATAAATCTTAATCAATGGAAGACCAAATTACTAATCCTGAAGATAAATCTTTCCATACTTGTAAGTTAGAAGAACAATCAGTAAAAACAATGAAAAAATCAAAGAAACCTATTATTCATGTGCAAAAACATGAAGAGGAATAACCTACAGAGGCTGGAATCCAAGAAGAGGAAGAGACAAAGAAAAGCACAAAAATAATAATTAAAGACTTGCTGAAATAAAATTTCCCTTTTATCATGAAAGATGTGAAGATAAACATTCAACAAATTGAACAAACGCAAAACAAGAGAGATTCCCACCCAAAAAGTTACAAATACCCTTAATAATCAAACTCTCCAAAATCTATGACAAAGAAAGAATCCTGAAAACAGCTTGGTAAATACAACATGTTACCTAAAAAAGTAAAAGAGTGAACAAAGGTGGGGCTAGGGTGGATGCGCAGTGAAGTTTGCTGTCAACCAAACTACAGAATACCAGGCAAAACAGATCCAGGGCAGAGCTCCAAAACTCGGAACCACACAGCTAGGAATATTTTTAAAGTTTGAAGTCTTATAGCTTGTGGAACTTGAATCTGAAGCAAGAAATCACGTACTTTTGAATCTGCCAGGCTCGGATGCCAGGAGCCGACATCTTAGGCGAGACCAAACAGCAAGACCAAGAGTGGGAGCAGACACACAATTGAAAAATGCCATGGGAACCTTTAGATATGGGAAAGGGCAGGACAGGGCTGTAGAGAGGAAAGAGAGTTTAAAAACAAAATGGGCTGAAAATTAAATTATAGCTTGAGGTACTGCATAAAAAACCAACAGTGGCATCTTGAAATCTTCTAGGCAGCTTTGAAAGCAAGAAGCTGAAGAGAGGACATTAAAGTCACACTCATATTAAGCTACAGATTTTTTTCTTTCTTTCTTTTTTCTTCTCTCCCTCTTCTTCCTTTTTTTGTGATTTTAGACTGCAGTAATTCAGTCTAGTTTTTGTTGTTGTTTTGTTATTTTTTTCACTGGTGCTGTTTTGCTGTTTTATGTTCCCCTTTCTACATTTGGAGGACTCTTTCTCTCCCTTTATTACACTAGAAGAGCCAGTAACTGGTGCCATATAGCCAAGCTACAATCACACTCTATAAAACACCAAAACCCAGGCAAGAACCAATACCAACTGGCATTTACCAGGGAGGCAAACAACACCTGTGAAAGTTACCCTGAGTTAAGCAATAAAAAGAGTGAAAAGGGAAGTCCATATCCTGACCACAACTTCCTGGAAGCAATCAGAAAGCATAAAAAATATCAAAACACATACTCAACTAAGTAATAAAGCCACAGATAAACACTACACATGTACAATAATCAGAAGCAGATGACCATATCAGCACATGTCCAGAAACAAGATAAAATGTCTGAGACAAATGACCTAGAGGTAAACCTGCACTCCATTTAGGAAGGAGGGCAAGCCTTGGTAATGCCTGAGAAGGAATTCAGAAAAATGATTATAAAATGTTTCAAAACACTTTACCATGGCATTGAGAAAAATAAGGAAGAAGTTAGGAAAGCACTACAGGATCAAATAAGATAGATACAGCACTGGAAATAATTCAAAACCTACAGAAAGACATCCAAATGATCAATAACAGAATATCAGAAATAGACAATACTCTGAAAGGGCAAAGGAGTAGAATAGACGAGATGGGAGGAAGGACTAGTGATCTGGAAGACAAATCTCTCAATACCACTAAGATAGAAGAGCAAACAGAAAAAATGATAAAGAAATCTGAAGAAGGTCTAACATTCATGTAGGACAACATGAAGAGGAATGCCTTAAGAATTATCAGCATTCCAGAACACACAAATCCACAGAGGAAATAGTTGAACAACTGCTAAAAGAAAATGTCTCTAACATACTGAAAAGTGAAAAGATAAACATTAAAGAAGCTCACATACAAAGGCAAGAAAGTGAGAATAAGCTCGGATCTCTCAGCATAACCCATGAAAGCAAGAAGGCAATGGGGAGACATATATAAAACCCTGAATGAAAAAAAAAAAAAAAATGCCAAACAAGAAACTTGTACCCAGCAAAGCTATCAGTCAAATACAATGGTGTAATCAAAACATCCCAGGGTAATTAGAAGCTAAGGGATTTTGCCAAAGCCAACCCTGTGCTACGAAACACCATAAAGGGATTTTTTGTATGTTGATATTATATTCTCCCATTTTAATAAATCCCTAAAGGTATTTATTGCAAAAAATGCACACATCCAAAAAGAATAACGAACCAAAATTAACACATTAACATAGCATATACACCAATTAGAAATAGAACAACAGAGGGAAGGTAGAGCCACCAAAAGAAAAGAAATAATAAAGATTAGAGTAGAAATAAATGAGACAGAAAAGAGAAAAACTATAGAACGAATCAACAGGACAAGAAGCTGGTTCTTTGAAAGGATTAACAAAATTGACAGATCATTGGCAAACCTAACAAAAGAAAACAGGGAGAAGACACAAATAACACACATTAGAAACCACATGGGCGATGTTACAATGGAACCAAAGGAAATCAAAAGGATAATAACAGAATGTTATGAAGAGTTGTACTCCAACAAATTTGAAAATTTAGAAGAGATGGATACAGTTTTAGATAAACACAACCTACCTAAACTTACACGCAGTTAAGTTGAAAACCTGAACAGACCCATAAAAAAAGAAGAAATTGATCAGGTCATTAAATGACTCCCAACCAAAAAAAGTCCAGCACACACAGATGGCTTCACTGGTGAGTTCTACCAAACATTCAGGGAAGAGCTGTCACCAATTCTACTCAAATCATTCCAGAAGATAGAGGAAAATGGAAAACTTCCTAATACATCATATGAAGCAAACATAACCCTCATACCAAAATCAGGGAAGGACATCACTAAGAAAGAACATAGATGAAAAAATTCTCTACAAAATCCTGGCCAACAAAATCCAGCATCGCATCATAAAAATAATACATCATGATCAAGTGGAATTCATATCAAGGATATAAGGATTGTTCAACATTAGAAAAATGATCAATGTTATCCACCATATAAATAAGAAAAAAGAAAAGAACCACATGATCATATAGATTGATGCAGAAAAGGCATTTGACAAAATCCAACATCCATTCCTGATAAAAACATTCAAAAAAATAGGAAATGAGGGACGTTTGTCAACATAATTAAGAGCATATATAAAATACGAACACTCTACATTACTCTCAATGGAGAAAAACTGAAAAACCTTCCCTCTGAGAACACGAAACAGCCAAAGATTCCCTTTGTCACCACTATTATTCAACATTGTGATGGAAGTCTTAGCAAGAGCTATATGGCTAGACAGGGAAATTAAAGGCATCCAAACTGGCAAAGAGGAAGTAAAACTCTCTCTATTTGCAGACGATATGATTGTATATGTAGAAAACCCCAAAAGACTCAGTAAAAAGTCTACTAGACTTAATTGGAAGATTCAGTAAAGTGGTAGGATATAAGATCAATATACAAAAATCAGTTGAATTCCTCTATTCCAAAAAGTACAGCATTGACAAGGACATTAGGAAAGCAATATCATTCACAATAGCCACCCAAGGGATGAAATAGCTAGGAATAAATGTAACTAGAGAAAAAAAGGACTTATACAAAGAAAACTACAGAACACTACTACAAGCTACAAGAAACCGAAAGAGACTTACAAAAGTGGAAGAACATACCATTCTCCTGGATAGGAAGAATTATCATTGTTAAAATGTCAATACTGCCTAAAGCAATTTACACATATAATGCAATCCCAATCCAGATTCCAACAACATTCTTCAAAGAGATGGAAAAAAAAATTACAAACTTTATATGAAAAAGAAAGAGACCAAGGATAAGCAAAGCAATGCTTAAGAAGAATAACTTTAGAGGCTTCTCACTCCCCGACTTCAAAATTTACTACACGGCTACAGTGGTCAAAACAGCCTATTACTGGTAAAATTAAAGACACATAGATCAATGGAACAGAATAAAGAATCCAGAAATTAACCCATCTATATACAACATTGACTACACTAAGGCTTTCGATTGTGTGGATTATGACAAGCTATGGACAACATTGAGAAGTATGAGTAGTCCAGAACACTTAATTGTACTTCTGAGAAATCTGTACCTGGACCAAGAGGCAGTCGTTCGAACAGAGCATGGGAACACTGAATGTTTTA
>NW_006408719.1:4791202-4800341 GCF_000296735.1 Chrysochloris asiatica | reverse complement strand
TGGAGAGACTGGGACACTCCTGCATTGCTGGTGGGACTGCAAAATGGTCCAACGTCTCTGGAAAGCAATATGACACTACATCAGAATGTTGGAAATATGATCCAGTAATTGCTCTACTTGGTATTTACCCCCACACATACACACAAAATGAACCATAGCACGAGTAGATATATGTACACCAATGTTCATAGCAGCACTATTTGCAATCGCAAAAAGATGGAGGCAGCCAAAGCGCCCATCAACTGAACAATGTATATAAAAGTTGTGGTACATACACACAATGGAATATTTTGCTACCTTGAAGAATAACAAGGAGCTGCAAGCCAGCGCATTACGTGGATGAACCTTGAGGACATTATGTTGAGTGAAATTGTTGTGCTGCCACACTTGAGCCCATCAATACTGCCACCTGGCCAATCCATCTCGTTGGGGGCCTTCCTCTTTTTATCTGACCCTCCATCTTAGCAAGCATGATATCCTTCTCCAGCAACTGTTCCCTCCTTATAATATGTCCAAAATATGAGAGATGAAGTTTAGCTATCCTGGCCTTAAGCAAGCAATCTGGCTGCACTTCTTCCAAAACAGATCTATTGCTTCTTTTGGCAGTCATGGCACTTTTAGTATTAGCCTCCAACACCACAATTCATAGCCATCAATTCTTCGATGATCTTCCTTATAGTGACACTGTCTAGCTTTCACATCCATATGAAGTTATTGAAAATACCATGGCTTGAGTCAGGCGCACCTTAGTCCTCAAGCTGACATCTCTGTTCCTCAACACTTTAAAAAGTTCCTGTGCAACAGATTTGTCCAATGCAATACGTTGTCTGATCTCTTGACTGCTGCTTCCACGAGTGTTCATAGCTGATCCAAGAAGAATGAAGTCCTTGACAACTTCAATCTTTTCTCCATTGATAAGAATGTTGTTTATTGGTTCAGTGGTGAGGATTTTTGTTTTCTTGACATACCATACCATGTCACCATACAATGACAGACAGACGAGTGGTGGCCGTTTGGTTTTATGTCACAACTGAGTGAGTGAAATTAGTCAGTCAAAAAAGGAGAATACTGCATAGGACCACTACTCTTAATCACTAAGAAAAAGAACCCAAACTAAAAGAATGTGGATTCTTTGCTGGTTGCTGGGATTTAGGAGTAAGGTAAAGGGAAGGAGGGGAAGGTGGAGCACAGTGCAGGGAATAGACACAGGATAGTTTGGGTGCTGAGAATGGGGACAATATACATGAAGGGAGAGGGGAATTGAAGAACAAAGCAGATGGGAGAAAAAGTAGGCAGGTTTTCATGGGCTAAGTGGGATAGAGGTAAATAACAATCTATGCACAACCTTGGAACAACAGGGCTCTAGCATACAGAGATTGAGAAATGGTTGGAATGGGGAAAAGTGGGGATAATGTTAAGATGCTTGTCCATCTTTTGAATCTTGGTTTTCCTTGCATTATATTATAAAATAGACACTTGAGGAGGAGAGAAATGAATAGCCAGAAATATAAGCATTAAAAGGTTTTAAGTCTGTCTTTTGCTTATAACTGATTGGAATACCAAAAATGGGGCTACAACATGCTTAGTGAAGGAGGCTTCCTGTGGAGTCTCTGCATTACATAAGACTAGAGGTGGAATCCTAAACAGCATCCATAATCTTCAGAAGTGGGAAATTTCCACTTGAAAGGATGGGCAGCCCAACCTGGAGTGGCTAGAAAAACAGAGGACAATTCTGGAAAGAAAGACCGACAGGAAAAATACAAAACAATACAGGTAGACTGACTGATTGCTACAAGAACAAGCAAGTTACTTGCCCAGGAGACATCAAGTCAAGTGGTCAGATCCCCTCTGAGCAAACACCTTACCAAGACTAAGACTCGATGGGAACACATGTTCTGATTGGTGACCACATTCATCACCAACAAGGGGAAGTGAGGGAAAAACAGCAATGAACTTGCAAGCTAAGCCCTATAACATTCAATAGATGCCTGTGAACCCAGGTGTATACCTGGTTGGCCAACAGTGTTGAAAGACCTGGAGACTCTTTGGCCCAGAGTCAGTGACATAGCCCCAGAGGACTAGAATAGTGAATGAAGTGTTCATCTGATAAGAAAAGAGTGCATATGCACAAGAACACCCACACCTGCAGATAATACCCACTTGACCTGGCTTCAATGACTGGATGATCAGAGCTCAACTAAGAGAAGAAGAGAGAGAGAGAAAAAAAGGGTAATCTGATACAATTTGATGAACTTGACCTACATCTATGGATGCAGTAGCTCAAAAGAGGGAACAAATCTTTACAGAAAGGATCATTCCCACCCCCTCCATACACAGAGTAGACAGGGATGGGCAACTTGGACATTGGATACCCAAAATGGTGGTGGGGGAGGGGTGCTACAAAGGCAAGAAGTGACTGGCTTACAAGCTTTTAAAAGGGGACCTAGATCCAGAGGGCAAGGAGGAAGTTAGAATCTCCACTGTTTGGCAGGACATATGAAAGGAAATTCAGATAGGTCTCTTGTGATACAATAGTGAATAATTATTATCAGGACTGATTGTGAGGGTTGGAAATGTAAAGGCAGATGTTTTGAAGCAAGGAGGGGAGTGATTAACTTTGCAGTCTAGGAGTGGAGGTCCCTGGGACCATCAAGGGAGAAAAGTGGGGAGTGGACCCTACCCAGAGAAGTAGTGATGACTGAGATGGAGGCAGAGACGATGACGTGGAGAAGTGGAGCATTGGTAGTCTTTAGACTCAGAGTAGGAGGGGGGCTGTGTGCTGATAATCAGGGGCAGGCTTGTAGGGTATTCTCTTTGGTTGGTTGATGATGCATGAAGAGGCTTGTAATGGTGGCAATGAAATGATGTATGATAGTATTAACATAAAACTAATGTTCTCCCATGTAAACTATCACATGATTCACAATAAAACATTTTAAAAAAAGAAAAGAAAAGAAAGAAAACCAGTAAAATTAAATTCTGATTTCTCAAGAGAAGCCATGCAGGCAAACACAAAATGGGCAGACACATACAAAACTCTGAAAGAAAGAAAGAAAGAAAAAATCTATCCAAGAAACATATGCCCAGAGAAAAATGTCCTTCAAATATGACAGCAAAATTGGAACATTTCTAGGTATAGAGAAATGAAAGGAATTTGTAAAAAACATATCCACTTTACAAAAAATACTAACGGGAGTCCTTTGAACTGTTAACCAACAACAGCAGGTAGCAAACATAATTCAATCCAGATACAGAAGTATCCAGTGAAAACAAAAGTACAAGACTGAAAATAGTGAATCAGAGATACCAATTCATAATGAAGACAACTGCACAGCAAAAAGAAGGAAAATATAATTACAGAATTCCAAAGGTCAAAGAAGTTAAGCAGATTTCAAGACAAAAAAAAGGCTGTTTTAAAATGGGTAAGAAATTAATAACTTACAGGGTAACCTCAAAGAAACATAATACACATTAATATCAGATCAAGAAAAGGAAAACCCACCAAAATTTTGTGAATATTAAAACTATGAAGACATTGACAAGATAAAGCACAAAAAATGAAATCAGCACAGGAAAACATGCAAAACAAAGAAACCAGCAGCACCACAAAAACACACAAACAGCAAAATGATTGCAGTCAATTCATATTTATGGATAATATTACAGTAAATGTCAGTAAATTAAATGCACCCGTTAAGAGACTGAGAACAGTAGAGTGGATAAAAAACAAAAACAAAGTCATTCAATACACTGTCTACCTGAAACTGAACTTATACACAAACACAAACATAGATTGAAAATTATTGGATGGAAAACTATATCAAGCTAGTGGAAATAAAAACCAAGCTGGTATGAAAATGTCAATCTCTGATAAAAAATATTTTAGGCCAAAAACCAGGATAAGAGACAAAGAAGTACATTACCTCATGATGTCAATTGATAAAAGAACTAGCTATAATATATATCTATGCTCTCAACAAAAGTACCTCAAAATACATAAATCAAACTCTACTATAATTGAAATAAAATAGGTAACTCTACAATAATAGTAAAAATTTTAATACACAACTTTCAAAAAAGGACAGAACAACCAGAAAGAAACTCAAAAAAAGACAAAGAGGAATTAAACAACAGTCAATCAACTTGACCTCAGATTTATACAAAGGACTCAACCCACCAATAGCACAATGAAAATGATTTTCCAGTGCACATGGAACATTCTCCAGAATAGACCATCGGTTAGGCTGCAAAACAAATCTCAATAAATTTTAAAACATCAAAATATTGCAAAGCATCTTCTCAGATCACAATGCTATAAAATTAGAAATAAACAATAGGAAGATTAAGTAAACTAAATAAAAAATATGGGAAATTAATAACTTCCTGCTTAAAAGATTCTGGATAATAGAACAAATAAAAATGAAACTTAAAAATATCCTTCAATCAAATGAGAATGGAAACATAACATATCTACATTAGATGATCCTGGATAAAAGGATCAAACTTACTGGTCAGAAAGACTCTGGAGGAATCTGAAACCATAACCCTCAACTACCCTTCATGTCTGGCAAAGAATTCACCATTGTGTGACAATTTCAGCCAAGCAGTAGATCCTGGATAGAGTGGGAGAAAATGTGGAAAAAAACTCAAAATTATTTACTATTTGTTGTTGTTAGAGTTCATCGAGTCGGTACCGATCCATAGCGACCTTATGCACAGCATAACGAAACACTGTCCAATCCTGGTCCAACCTCACTATTGTTTCTCACGCTTGAGTCCATTGATGCTGCCACTTGACCAATCCATATCGTTGGGGGTCTTCCACTTCTTTTTGTACCCTCTACCTTACCCAACATGATATCCTTCTCTAGTTACTGGTCCCTCCTGACAATATGTCCAAAGTATGAGAGACGAACCTTGGCCATCTTGGCCTCCAAGAAGCAACCTGGCTGCACTTCTTCCAAAATGGACCTATTATTTTTCTGTTTTTCTTTATTTATTTTTTGACAGCCCATGGCACTTTCAGTATTCTCCTCCAACACCATAACTCAAAGGCATCAATTCTTCTACAGTCTTCCTTATTCACTGTTGAGCTTTCAAATGCATATGAGGTTACTGAAAACACCATGGCCTGGGTCAGGTGCAACTTAGTCTTCAAGCTGACATCTTTGCTCTTCAACACTTTAAAAAAGTTCTTGTGCAGCAGATTTGCTTAATGCAATACCTGGTTTGATCTCTTGACTGCTGCTTCCATGAGTGTTGACAGTTGATCCAAGAAGAATGAAGTACTTGACAACTTCAATCTTTCCTCCATTGATAAGAATGTTGTTTATTGGTCCAGTGGTGAGGATTTTTGTTTTCTTGACATTGAGAGGCAATCCATACCGAAGGCTGTGCTCTCTGATCTTAATCAGTAAATGTTTTAAGTCCTCTTCACTTCAGCAAGCAAGGTTGTATATCTGCATATCACATGTTGTTAATGAGTCTTCCTCTAATCCTGATGCCACGTTTTTTTTCATAGAACCCCGTTTCTCAGATTATTTGCTCAGCATACAGGTTGAATAAGTATGTGAAAGAATACAACATTGTCACACATGTTTCTTAATTTTAAAACATTCAGTGTTCCCATGTTCTGTTCAAACAATTACCTCCTGGTTCAGGTACAGATTCCTCATGAGCACAATTAAGTGTTCCGGAACACTTGTACTTCACAATGTTTTCCTTAGTTTGTCATGATCCACACAATCAAAAGCCTTTGCATACTCAATAAAGCACAGGTAAACATCTTTCTGATAGCCTCTGCTTTCAGAAAGATCCATCGGACATCGGCAATGATATCCCTCGTTCCATGGCCTCTTCTGAATCCGGCTTGAACGTCTGGAAGTTTTCTGTCAATGTATGATTGTAGCCATTTCTGTATTACCTTTAGCAAATCTTTACTCGCATGAGATATCAAAGAGATTGTCCAATGATTTCCGCATTCTGTTGGGTCACCTCTTTTTATAAGGGCCACAAATAAGGATCTTTTCCAATCAGTCTGCCAAATAGTTGTCTTCCAAATTTCTTGGCAGAGATGAGCGAGTGCCTCCTGTGCCGCCTCGCTTTCCTGAAAAATTTCCATTTTTATTCCATCAATTCCTGGTGCCTTGTTCTTTGCCAATTCCTTCAATGCACATTGGACTTCTTCCTTTAGTATCATTGGCTCTTGATCATATGCTACCTCTTGAAATGGTTGAACATAAACCATTTCTTTCTGGTACAGTGACTCTTTGTATTCCTTCCATCTTCTCTTGATGCTTTCTACATCATTCAATAATTTGCCCAGGGAATCTTTCAATAGCAAAAGTCAAGGCTTGCATTTTTTCTTCAGTTACCTCAGCTTGAAAAATACTGACCCCGTTCTTCCTTTGTGTTTTTCTGATTCCAGATCTCTGTACATTTTACTGTAATATTTAGCTGTATCTTCTTGAGCTCATCTTTGATATTTTCTGTTCAGCTCTTGGACCTACTCATTTCTTCCATTTGCTTTGACATCTCTACATTGGAGAGCAAGTTTCAGTGTCTCTTCTGACATCCATTTTGACCTATTCCTTCTTTCTTGTCTTCTCAAAGACTTTTTGCTCTCTTCATGTATGATGTTCTTGATGTCATCCCACAACTCTTCTGGTCTTCAGTCTTTAGTGTCTAATGCATCAAATCTGTTCTTCAGATGATCTCTAAATTCAGTTGGTATATATTCAAGTTCATATTTTGGCTCTCATGGACTTGTTTTCATTTTCTTCAGCTTCAGCCTGAACTTGCATATGAGTACTTGATGGTCTGTTCCACAGTCTGCCCCTGGTCTTGTTTTCACTGATGATATGGAGATTTTCCATCTTCTCTTTCCGCAGATGTAGTTAATTTGATTTCTATGTATTCCATCTGGCAAGGTCCATGTATATAGTCGTCTGTTATGCTGTCTAAAGAAGGTATTTGAAATGAACAAATCATTGGTTTTGCAGATTTCTATCATGCATTCTCCAGCATCATTTCTATCACTAAGGCCATAGTTTCCAATTACTGGTCCTTCCTCTTTGCTCCCAACCTTTGCATTCCAATCACTTGTAATGATCAATACATCTTGATTGCATGTTTGAATTTCAAATTGAAGTAGTTGGTAGAATTATTTTATTTCATCCTCACTGGCTTTAGTGATTGGTGCACAAATTTGAATAATAGTGGTATTGACTGGGCTTCCCTGTAGGTGCATGGATATTATCCTATCACAGACAGCATTGTACCTCATGACTGATCTGGATATGTTCTTTTTGACGATGAATGCTACACCATTCCTCTTCAGTTTGTCATTCCTAGCATAGTAAATCCTGTGGTTTTTTTATTCAAAATGGCCAATACCAGTCCATTTGAGCTCACTAATGCCTAAGATATTGATGTTCCATTCCATTTTTGACAACTTCCAATTTTTCCAGATTAATACATCATATGTTACATGTGTAGTAGAACCCTCCAAGGGTGGGAGTGGTGTGTCCATTCACTCAGGCATCCCCTCTAGTCACCAGAATGGAGGTGCACAGACAGCAAGAGACCAATGAACAGATACCAAAAAATGAATGTCCACACCTGTATCTCTGTGGTTCTGTTAGGCGTTAGTGGCTTTTCTGATCCTTCCCCCACTTGGTCACTCCCAAGATGGCAGCTCCAGGAATAGCTGAGCGTCTTGAATTAAAAAGCAATGGGTACCTTGATTCTGCCATAAATTCCCCTATCTGTAAGCCTTCCAACCTTTGAAATATTCCTTTATATGTGGATAAGAGTTTTTGCACCATCCTCTAAGCCTGATGGGCCCAGTATTCTGTGTTGTTGGTGACAGAGCTCCTCACTGCATGTCTATCTAATCCACCATCTTGATTGGATCTCCAACCAAATATTTGTTGTAGTTAAGGTTTCTAGGTCATTTTCACTGGGCCAGTATTCTTAGTCATTTAGCAGTTAAGATGTTGTTATCATCTCTATACTGAGATCTAGTAGTACTACTAGTAATGATAAAATTCAGAGTTTACTGGTCAGAAAGACTCTGGAGAGATCTGAAACCATAGCCCTCAACTACCCTGCATGTCTGGAAAGGAATTCACCCTTGTGTCCCAATTTTTAGACAAGGAGTAGATAAATTTATAGGTGAGGGGGTAGGGAAAGATGGGGATGATGGTTAGAACTGTTAGGTCAGTGGTTCAGGCACACCAGCCACTCCTAGAACATCTCTATACAGGGTCGCTACAGGTAGGAACCAACTCAATGACACTTACCAACAACAGCAACAATTGAGTGTAAGGTGTTTTGATGTGGTGCTGTAGGATATGCACTAGACTGGTAACTGCAAGGTTGGCAGTGAAAACTCAGCCACTGTTCAGAAACCCTAACAGGGTCACCATGATTTGGAACTGATTCTATGGCACTTAACAACAACAATAACAACAATTGAGGGTAAAGTGAAAAAAGTATTCTGAATCTAGAATGTGAAACATAATCACTCTCTGTTTTAACCATTATTCAGCCAAAGAAATATATGATTAAATGGTAGTGATCATCTTTTGACACTTTTTGGAGTAAAAATGATTTGGTAGACAAACGGCAGTCATCCTACAGAAGTTTCTGAGTCCATCCCTTTTCCTAAAGGTTCCAAATTAGTCCAGCTGTACTTAGGTAATGCCAATGTTGTTGTAGTTAGACACCAACGAGACGGTACCAATTCATAGTGACCCTATGCACAACAGAATGAAAAATTTCTTGATCCTGGGCCAAGCTCACAATCATTGCGACACTTGACCCAATTGATGATGCCAATTTGCTAATCAATCTCGCTGGAATACTTCCTATTTTTCTCTGACCCTCCACCTTACCAAACATCATATCCTTCTCCAGCAACTGGCCCCTCCTGACAATGTGTCCGAAGTATGAGAGATGAAGTTTGGTTATCCTGGCCTCCAGAGAGCACTCTGGCTGCATTTGTTCTAACACAGATCTATTGGTTCTTTTAGCAGCCTATAGTACTTTCAATATTCTCCTCCAATGCCGAGGTCTGGCCTCGACAAGGGGGTGAGTACACGAAGGTGGGGTGTCCGGCGATGAGAGAGAGAGAGAG
>NW_006408719.1:4788165-4790087 GCF_000296735.1 Chrysochloris asiatica | reverse complement strand
TTTTTAAGTTTTATTGTGAGGTTTACATGGGAGAATATCAGCTTTACACTCATCCTATCTTATTTTATTTCACTGCAATGATTACAATTCCCCTCCATACATCATCAAATAACCCCAAAGGGTACATCACACAGGCCTGCAAACACCTCACTCCCAGCCGCCAGCACACAGCCCTTCTTCCTCCCTGAGTCCAGTGTCCCAGCTGCTCCATCTGTCCACGTCTCTGTCTCCATGCCTGGCGTCACTACCTCTTTGGGTAGGTTCCCACTCTCTGTTTTTCTCACTTGATGGTCCCAGGGACCTCTGATCCTGGACTGCAAAATCAGTCACTCTCCTCTTTTGTCAAAAAACATCTACCTCTATATATCCTAGCTTCACAGTCAGTCCTGATGGCAATTATTCACATGGTACCACAAGAGAGTTATCCCAATTTCTTTTTGCCAGCCTGGTCCCAACGGACTGGAAATCATTCAGTGGTGATTCTACCTTCCCCCACCCCATCTGGAATTAGGCTCCCTCTTGAAAGCTTGTAAGCCAGTCACTTCTTGTCTTTATATCCCCACCCTACATTTTGGGTAGCCAATGTCTATGTTGTCCATCCCTGTCAAACCTGTGTACCGAGGGAGTGGGAGTGATCCTCACTGTAAAGATTTGTTCCCTTTTTAGAGCTACTACATCCATCAATATAGGTAAATTTCATCAAATTGTACCAGGTTACTCTCTCCCCCACCCCTTTCTTTCTTCTTCTAGATGAGTTCTGATCATCCAGCCAAGAAAGCTGGTGAAGTGAGTACTATCTGCAAGTATGGGTGTTCTTGTGCATCTCCTCTCACTTCATAACAGCTAGAGGCTTCACTCTCCTCTCTAGTCCTTGGTGGCCCTGTCACTGCCTCTGGGCCCAGGAGTCCCCAGGTCTTGCTGTACTGCTGGCCATTCAGGTCTCCACCCAGGTTCATGGGGGTCTACTGAATGTGATTGGGCTTACCTCGAAACTTCATTGCTGTTTTTTCCCTTTCTTCCCTTATTGGTGACCAGCCACACCACATGCCTGCTCATGTATTCCCCTTGAGTCTCTGTCTTGGAAGGCGATTTGCTCTGAGGAGTCCCGACACTTGCCTTGATGGCTCCCTGGCGAACAGCTTACTTGTTCTTGTAGTAATCAATCAGACTGCCGTTATTGTTTGGAATTTTTCCTGCCGGTCTTTCTTTCATGAAGTATCTTCTGTTCTTCTAGCTGCTCCTGGCTGGTCTACTCATCCTTTCCAGTGGAAATTTCCTTCCTCAGTAAGTTCTGGATGGGGTTCTGGATTTCACCTATGATCTTGTGTAATATAAAGGCTCCACAGGAAGCCTCTTTCACTGGGCAAATTCTAGACCCCTTTAAGGTGTTCAAATCAGTTATAGGCTGAAGACGGACTTATAAGCTTTCTGTATTGATGATTCTGGCTATTTCTTTCAATCCTTGCTCAAGTGTCTATTTTACAATGGTAGACAAGGGAAACCAAGAATCAAAAGACAGCCAAGCATCTTAACACTATTCCCCTCTTTCACCCCTTCAAACCATGCTTCAAACCCTGTATCCCAGAGCCCTGTTGTTCCAAGGTTGTGCATATATCATCATTTATCTCTGTTCCACTTAGCCCATGTGATCCTACCTAACTGTTCTCCCATCAGCCATGTTCTTCCATTCCACTCCCCTTTCTGGTGTATTTCCCCCCACCCGACCCCAACCCCAACCCCTCCCAACCCCTCAACCAAGCGATCCTGTGTCTATTCCTTACACTGTGCTCTAACTTCCCTTCCCTCCCGATCCTCCTATCAGCCCACACATCCTGGTGATCAGCAAATACACACACACACACACACACACACACACACACACACACACATACACACACACATTAAATGCTTCTATCATGGAG
>NW_006408719.1:4783411-4784539 GCF_000296735.1 Chrysochloris asiatica | reverse complement strand
TTTCCCTTTTAGTTGAGGTTCTTTTTCTTACTCTTTTACAATAATTGTCCTATGCAGTATTTCTCCTTTTGTGACTGATTAATTTCACTCAGTATATTGTCCTCTAGGTTCATCCATTTTATGCAGTGGCTTGCAGCTTCCTTGTTGTTCTTCAAGGTAGCATAGTATTCCATTGTGTGAATGTACCAGAGATTGTTTATCCATTCTTCAATTGATGGGCACTTAAGCTGTCTGCATCTTTTTGCTATTGTAAATAGTGCTTCTATGAAGCTTAATGTGCATATATCTCCTCGTGTTATTCCTCATATTTCTTGCAGGTAAATACCAAGTAGTGAAATTCTAGATCATATGGTATTTCTGTTTTCAATCTTCTGAGGAAGTGCCATATTGCTTTCCAGAGAGGTCAGACCATTTTGCAACCCACCTGCAATGCAGGAGTGTCCACATCCCTGCCAGTATTTTTTGTCCTCTACTTTTTTGATTTTTGCTGTTAATGCTGTGTGAGATATCATATTGTTGTTTTGATTTGCATTTCTCTAATGGCTAGTGATCATGAACATTTCTTCATATGTTTGTTGGCTGCCCGGATCTCTTCCTTGGTGAAGTGTCTGTTCATGTCCTATGCCCATTTTTTAATTGGGTTATTTTTCTTTTCCTTCTAGAGGTGTTGTAGTTTCCTATATATTTTAGAAATGTCTCCCTTGTCTGATGGGTTGTTGCAAAATATTTTTTCCCATTCTGTGGGTTCCCGATTTACTCTTTTGATGAAGTCTTTTGATGCTCATAAATTTTTATTTTTTGTATGTCCCAATCATCTATTCTGTCTACTTTTGTTTATGTAGTTTTCTAAATAATTGCTAGCCTGTATTTTCCCTGTATTAGAGCCCTAACATTTGTCCCTATTTTTTCAGTGATGGTTTTCATAGTTTTGGAATTCACATTTAGGTCTTTAATCCATGCTGAGTTGGTTTTTGTGTAGGGCATGAGGTAAAGGTCTTGTTTCAATCTTTTGCATATCACTTTCCAGTTCTGCCAGCAGCATCTGTTAAAGAGATTATCTCCTCCCCATGTGACATACATAGGCATTTTGTAAAAAATCAGTTGGCTGTATGTGGATGGGTTAATTTC
>NW_006408719.1:4772925-4783230 GCF_000296735.1 Chrysochloris asiatica | reverse complement strand
ATTGTAATTGTCTTTTTCATCTCTTTGAAGAATTTTCCTGGAATCTGGATTGTAATTGCAATATATCTGTAAATTACTTTGGGTAGTATTGACATTTTCATGATGTCGAGTGTTCCTATCCAGGAATGTGCTATGTTCTTACACTTTTATACGTCTCTTTTGGTTTCTTGCTTTAGTCTTTTGTACAGGTACTTTCTTTCTCTGGTTACATTTTATCCTAAATATTTCATCCTTTGGTTGGCTACTGTAAATAGTATTTCTTTCCTAATGTCTATTTCAGCGCTGTCATTGTTACCATAGAGGGATCCAATTGATTTTTGTATGTTGATCTTATACCTTGTAACTTTGCTGAATCTTCCAATGATGTCTAGTAGCTTTTTTACTGAGTCTTTGGAGTTTTCTATGTATAGGATCATATCATTTGCAAATAGAGAGAGTTTTATTTCCTCTTTACCAATTTCTATGCCTTTAATTTCTCTATCTTGCCATATAGCAATGGCTAATACTTCTAAAACAATATTGAAAAGGAGTGGTGAAAAAGGGCATCCTTGTCTGGTTCCCGTTTGCAGAAGGAAAGCTTTCAGTTTCTCTCCATTGAGAATGATGTAGTCTGTTGGTTTTGTATATATGGTCTTGATTATGTTGAGGAATTTCCTTTCAATTACTACTTTGTTTAGTGTTTTTATCAAGAATGTAGGTTGGATTTTGTCAAATACCTTTCTGCATCAATCAATATGATAATGTGGTTCTTTTCTTTATCTTATTTATGTGGTGGATTTCAGTGATTGTTTTTCTAATGTTGAACCATCCTTGCATCCCTTTTATGAAACCCACTTGGTCATGATTTATTATTATTTTTTGATGTGGTGCTGGATTCTGTTAGCCAGGATTTTGTTAAGAATTTTTGTGTTTATATTCGTGACGGATATCTGTCTATAGTTTTCTTTCTTAGTGATGTCCTTCCCTGATTTTGGTATAAGGGTTATGCTTGCTTTAAAAAAGTATTAGGAAGTTTTCCATCCTCTATATTCTGGAATAATTTGAGTAGAATTGGTCACACTTCTTCCCAGAATGTTTGGTAGAACTCACCAATGAAGTTGTCTGGGCCTGTACTTCTTTTAGTTGGGAGTTTTTTTTTTATGACCTAATCAATTTCTTCTTTTGTTATGGGTCTGTTCAAGTTTTCTTCTTCACACTGTGTACATTTTGGTAGGCAGTGTTTTTCTAAAAATGCATCCATCTCCTCTAAGTTTTTGAATTTGTTGGAGTACAACTCTTCATACAATTCTGTTATTATCTTTTGATTTCATTTGGTTCTGTTGTGACATTGCCCGTGTAGATTCTAATGTGAAATATTTATGTCTTCTCCCTCTTTTCTTTGGTTAGGTTTGCCAATGGTTTGTCAATTGTATTAATCCTTTCAAAGAACCAGCTTCTTGTCCTGTTGATTCTTTCTATGCTTTTTTCTGTTATCCATCTTATTTATTTCTGCTCTTATCTTTATTATTTCCTTTCTTTTGGTGACTGTAGGTTCCCTCTGTTGGTCAGGTTCCAGTTGTTGGAGATGCTGTGTTAATGTGTTAATTTTGGTTATTTCTTCTTTTTGGATGTGCACATTTACTGCAGTATATCATCCTTTCAGCACCGTTTTTGCCATGTCCCAAAGATTTTGGTATGATGTGTTTTCATTCTCGTTTGTTTCTAGGAACTTTATGAATTCACGCTCAATTTCTTCTTTTACCCAGTTGCTTTTCAGCAGGGTATTGTTCATTTTCCATGTATTCAACTTTATTTCCTTAGTCTTCTTGTTGTTGATTTCTTGTTTTATAGCATTGAGGTCTGGAAAGATGCTCTGTAGTAGTTTGATGTTTGTAGATTTATGGTGGCTTGCTTTGTGACCTAATATATGGACAATTCTGGAGAATATTCTATGTGCACTGGAAAAGAAAGTATATTTTGCTGTTTTTGGGTTGAATGCTCTCTATACATCTATGAGGTCAAATTCATTGATTGTGCTGTTTAGTTCATCTGTAATTTTGTCAAGTTTCTTTCTGGTTGTTCTGTCCTTTTTTAAAAGTGGTGTATTAAAATCTCCCACTTTAATTATTGTTGTTGTTGTTGTTATGTGCCGTGGAGTTGGTTCCGACTCGTTGCGACCCTGCACAGGGTTTCCGAGGCTGTTAATCTTTACAGGAGCAGAACACCTCATCTTTCTCCCGCAGAGCAGCTGGTAATTTCGAACTGCTGACCTTTCGGTTCGCAGCCCGATTTGTAACCACTACGCTACCAGAGCTATTTCTTTCTTCAATTCCAGTAATGTTTGCTTAATATATCTTGGTGTTTTTTCATCGGATCACAGATATTTATTATGGTTATGTTACCTTGCTCAATTGACCCTTTGATCATGAAATAGTGTCCTTCTTTATCTCTTATGCTTGTTTTTGTCTTAAAGTTTACTTTATCAGAGATTGGAATTCCACTCCTGCTTGCTTATTGTTGTATTTAACTTGGTATATTTTTTCCATCCTTTAACTTTCATACTGTTTTTGTCTTTGTGTGTAAGGTTTGTCTCTTGCAGGCAGAATATTGAAGGGGTTTGTTTTCTTATGCAATCAAGTACTCTTTGTGTCTTCACTGGTGCATTCAATCCATTGACATTCAATGTAATTATCTATAGGTATGAATTAATTGCTATCATTTAATTTTTTAGTAGTGTTCGTTCCTTGGTTCTGCATGACTTCAAGTTTGTTTCTTTGTGCTATTTCTTGTTGGTTTCTTCTAAATTTTCATGTGCTGCTTGGAAGTTCATGTTCATGGTATGTTGTGAAGCATTAATTTTCTTTGGGGTTACCTTATAGTCGATTAACTTTACTCTCCATTTAAGAGAATCTATTGTAAACTATAATCTACCTGACACCCTCAACAACTGGATTTCTGTTCCTTAATTTATCTTATCTTCAAAATTGATATTATTTTGATCTTTGGTTGACCACCCATCTCCTTTGAATTCGTTGTTGTGGTTTTATTCTTTTCTGAATTCTGCTGTTGACTGAGTTTCAGGTGGTGTTGCTAAGCCTGTTAATCTTGGTTGCTGTCTGTTCTTGTTGATTTTCAGTCCAAAGAACTCCCTTTATGATGTTTTGAAGTGTAGGATTGGTTTTGACAAAATATTTTATTCTGTTTATCCTGGAATGTTTTGATTGCACCATCTTATTTGATTGACTGTTTTGCTTGAGAGACGATTCTTGGTTTACAGGTTTTTTTTTTCTTGTAGGGCTTTGTATATGTCTCCCATTTGCCTTCTTGCCTGCATGGTTTGTGCTGAATAGCCAGCGCTTAATCTGATTTGCTTTACTTTGTAAGTGACAATTCTCTTCTCCCTGGCTGCTTTTAGGATTCTCTCCTTGTCTTTGATTTTGGAGAGCTAGAATATTTGATGTCTTTGTGATTTCTTTTGGGGTCTATCCTTCCTGGGGTGCATTTGGCTTCTTGAATGTTTATATTCTCATCTTTCAAGATGTTAGGCAAATTTTCTTCTAGAAACTTTTAAACTGTCTCCTCTGAGGACTTCTCTGATTCTTCCTGTTCTGGATGCCAATAATTCTTAAGTGGTTCCTCATCATGTTATCTATCATGAATCTTAGATTCTCTTTAAATTGTTTTGTCTTTTTTCCTTCTTTTTCTTCGATCTTGGCAGTTTTGGGAGATTTGTCTTCCAGCTCGCTGGTTCTGGATTCCATCTCTTCTATTCTACTCCTTTGTCCTTTCAGTGTATTGTTCATTTCTGATATTTTATTTTTAATCATCTGGACCTCTTTTTGCAGGTTTTGAATTGTCACCAATGCTGTATCAATCTTGTTTGATTGCACTTGTAGTACTTTCCTGACTTCTTCCTTGTTTTCCTTCACCCCCTTTCAAAGCATTTGACTTTGTTTCCATATCTTTCTTCTGAATTGTTTCTCAGGAAAATCCAAAATCCACTCTTCCTCTTCTGGGGAGCATTTGTCTGTCTCCAGTGCATTTGTCTCAGTTACTCTTTTCTGGTTTTGGACATGTTTTGAGATCGTTTGGTGTGTTTGAGATCTTAAACGGATGTTTGTTGTTGTGTTATCAAGCTTACTGTGTGTCTCCTAGTGGATATGATCAGGAGATAGGCTTCCCTTTTCACATGTATTGCTTAGCAGCTGTTATTGGCTCTTGTCTCCATGGTGGAATATTATGGGGTATGCTTGTACCTTGGGTATATGGCCACATTTTCTGTCTCTTCATGGGTAACATAGGGAGAAAAGCTCCCACCTCCAGGAAAAATGTGTGATCAAAAGGACCAAAAGCTGAAGCAATATAAAACAGAGACAAAAACCACCACTTTGAAACAACAACATCAAAAAATTGTTGTTGATTGTCCAGTCGCCTTGATACACAGGCATTGTGTGTGTACCATAGAAGCCTCCAAGCAGTGGGTGTGGGTGTCTGCTCACTCAGGCTCTTCCTCTAGTCACCATCATCGAGGTGCACAGAAAGATATTGAGAATTTAATGGGAGAAAGATTGTCTAATATTTTTGTATCTGAAGGTTAGTTAGGCATCTGCATGTGCACAATGTAATTCTTGAGATAGTTGGATCCTTTCATGTTGGGTTTTTTCAGATTGCTCTATGGTTTGTCTGTCAGGTCTGATAGACCTTCTTTTTTCTTGCTAGATAGGTTGGAGTAAAGTGTCCTGCACAAGTTAATTTTAGGTCTGTGACCAGGAGGCTGATGACATAAGCAGCCACCAAGTTCTTTCTCTGTGTACCATTGGAAAACTGTGGGGTCAGTGTTCAACTTTTTTTTTGGAGGGGGTACACACACACCCACCTGAAGTTGTCCGAGCTGAGCAAAGAAGGCATGACAGCGAAGAGGAAAAAATGTGAAGAATCCCCTGCACCTCCTTTTGTACCAGTCTGGCTGCAGCCCCGCCTTCTGAATTCCACACAGGCGTGATGGCTGCAGAGGGAGTCCCATCTTCAGCAATTCCTAATTCGAAGTATTTTCCTTTGTATCATGATTATTTCACTGGTACATGTGGGAAACTGATGTTTTGGACCTTATGGTAGATCCAGAGCTCTGGTGTTCCATGAGCACAGCATATCTGGGTATTCAATCCCTCCCCTATAGAGCCTTTCCTACCTGTCTGTCTCAGCCGGTGCCCAAACCCTAAATCCTTCTTTTGATTTCTTCACTGCTGCTTCCATGAGTGTTAATAGTTGATCTAAGAGGGATGAAGTCCTTGAAAACTTCAATCTATTCTATACTGAGAAAAAAGTTCTCTATTGGTCAGTGGTGAGGATTTTTGTTTTCTTTACATTGAGATGCAATCCATACCAGAGTCTGTGCTCTTTGATTTTCGCAGTAAATACTTTAAGTCTTCTTCAGTTTCAGCAAGCAAGGTTGTATCATCTG
The DNA here is from genome assembly GCF_000296735.1 of Chrysochloris asiatica. Classification (NCBI taxonomy): domain Eukaryota; kingdom Metazoa; phylum Chordata; class Mammalia; order Afrosoricida; family Chrysochloridae; genus Chrysochloris; species Chrysochloris asiatica. Next base: position 4,777,790 of record NW_006408719.1, on the reverse strand, counting down.
CATATCGCAGGTTGTTAATGAGTCTTCCTCCAATCCTGATGCCAGCTTCTTGGATTATTTGCTCTGCAGACAGGTTGAATAAGTATGCTGAAAGAATACAAACTGTCACACACATGTCTTAATTTTAATCCATTTAGTGTCCCCGTGTTCTGTTTGAACAATTGCCTTTAGGTCCAGGTACTGATTCCTCATGAGCACAATTAAGTATTCCAGAATACTCATACTTCACAATGTTGTCTATAGCTTGTCATGATCCACACAATCTTAAGCGTTTGCATAGTCAATAAAGCACAGGTAAAAATCTTTCCAATATTCTCTTCTTTCAGTCAAGATCCATTGGACATCAGCAATGATATCCCTCATTCCAGGGCCTCTTCTGAATCCATCTTGAACTTCTAGAAGTTCTTTGTCAATGTTTGCTTGTAGCCCTTTCTGTATTACATTTAGTAAAACTTTACTCGCATGGGACATCAAAGAGATTGTCCAGTGATTTCTGCATTCCATTGGGTCAACTATCTTTGGAATGGGCACAAATACAATACTCTTCCAAACAGTTGACCAGATAGTTGTCTTCCAGATTTCTTGGCATAGATGAGTGAGTGCCTCCTCTGCCGTCTTACTTTCTAGAACGATTTCAATTTTTACTCCATCAACTCCTGGTGCCTTGTTCTTTGCCACTTCCTTCAATGCACTTTGAACTTCCTCCTTCAGTATCATTGGCTTTTGATCACCTGCTATCTCTTGAAACCGTTGAACATCAACTGTTTCCTTTTGGTACAATGATTCTGTGTATTCCTTCCATCTTCTCTTGATACTTTTTGCATCATTCAATAATTTGCCCAGAGAATCATTCAATAATGAAAGTCGAGGCTTGAATATTTTTTCAGTTTTCCCAGCTTGAGAAATGCTGAATGTGTTCTTCCTTTTTGGTTTTCTGATTCCAGATCTTTCCACATTTTGTTGTAATATTTGGCTTTATCTTCTTGAGTTGATCTTAGAAATTTTGTGTTCAGCTCTTGGACCTCCTCATTTCTTCCATTTGCTTTAGCATCTCTACATTGGAGAGCAAGTTTCAGAGTCTCTTCTGACATCCATTTTGACCTTTTCATTCTTTCTTGTTTTCTTAATGACTTTTTGCTTTCTTCCTGTAAAATGTTCTTGATGTTATCCCAAAACTCTTCTGGTCTTCGGCCTTTACTGTTTAATGTATCAAATCTGTTCTTCAGATGATCTCTAAATTAGGTGGGATATATTCAAGGTCATATTTTGGCTCTCTTTGACTTGTTCCACAATCTGTCCTGGCCTTGTTTTCACTGATGATATGGAGCGTTTCTCACCTTCTCTTTCCACAGATGAAGTCAATTTGATTTCTATGCATTCCATCTGGTGAGCTCCATGGCAATAGATAGTCAAATTTTGCTTCAGGATTTCACTGCACTTAATTTGTTCCATCTGTGCTCTGTCAAATTGTCTCTAATATAGGGTATTCTTGTGAGTAATCTAAAAACACAATTCTTACATTTAAATTTCATTATAGATGTCTTTATAGTCTGCATCATAGCTGAGTACTATAAATTCATGGAAAGAGAAAGGCTTGGTGCTGGAGGGCATGAGGCTGGTTTCTAAAATATCCACTTTAATTTCTTAAATGATTGTATATATTCCTGAGTGTTTTTGTGTACATCAAGCGAGAAGGGGAGTTAATAGAGGTGATTACCAATGGTGTATCCAGGGGATTTTAGTCATTGCAGTGAAGCAACATTCAGTTATTTGAGTGCAAAACCCACTTTCTGCAATGTAAATGATCACTTAACTCACAATAACAACATTAAAAAATTGAATTAAAATAAAAATAATAAAACCCCCTCTCTATTGATATTATTCATAACCTGCAATACCAAATTGGCACATGATCCCTCTCAAGGGTCACTGTGAGAAGTAAGGAAACACAGATAAAGAGAAACATCATCAAAAGTAAAACTCCATATGAGGAGAAGGGGAAATTGTTTTTCCACATTCATTGTTCATTTCTTCATATATAGATTTGATTTTCAGAAGAACAATGACTCTGTCTTCTTTTTGTTATTCTCCCATCACTCTAATAGAATTGAAAAAAGAAACAGACAAGCCTACATAAAAGTGAAATATTTTAATATATCACACACACTAATGATAGGAAAATGAGAAAGAAATTTAAAAAAGAAACTGATTAACTGAACAATACAACCAATCAACTTGAATTCATAGGTTTAAACAGAACTCTCAACCTGACAACAGCACCATAAACATTCTTCTTCCAGTGCACATGGTTCATTCTCCAGAATAGGTTATGTATTAGGCCACAAAACAAATCTTAATAAATTTTTAAAATATCAAAATACTATAGACCTTCTTCTCAAATCACAATGATATAGAAATAGAGATCAACAATAGAAAGATCTTGGAAACAAAATCAAATACATGGAAACTGAATACACCCTGCTTAAAAGCTAATGTGTAATAGAATAAATAAAAAACAAAATTAAAAAAATTCCTGTAAGCAAATGAGAACAAAGACACAACATATCAAATTTGGGGACATAGCTAAAGTACCTTTAGCAAAACTTTACTCGCTTGAGATATCAAAGAGATAGTCTGATGATTTCTGTGTTCTGTTGGGTCACCTCTTTTTGGAATGGGCACAAATATTGATCTCTTCCAATCAGTCGGACAGATAGTTAGTTGTCTTCCAAATTTCTTGGCAGAGATAAGTGAGTGCCTCTTGTGCCACCTTACGTTCTTGAAAGATTTCAATTTTTATTCCATCAATTCCTGGTGCCTTGTTCTTTGCCACGACAGACAGACGAGTGGTGGCCGTTTGTTTTTATGTCTCTTTAAATTTCGATGTCAATCTTGATACAATCCTGATATAATCAAGATACAATCAAGATGTTCTCTCCTAATCCTATCAATACTGATACAATCAAGATATGGTCTCCCAAGATGGTGGCTCCTGGAACAGCTGAGTGTCTTGATCCAGAACATAATGGACTTCTGGATTCTCCTGCAAATTCCCCAGCTATAAACCCTCCAATCCTCCAAACATATCTTTATATTTGTTCCAGAGTTCCAACACCATCTCATGAGCCCTCTTGTCCCAGTATTCCGTGTTGTTGTTGACTGAGCTACTCACTACACGTCTACCTGATGCACCATCTTGAAGGTGGAAGGCCTGGTAGTGTAGTGGTTAAGAATCTGGCTGCGAACCCAGCCGTCAGCAGCTCGAATCCATCAGGCCCTCCGTGGGAGACAGATGATGCTTTTTCCTTCTTATATTTAAAACAGCCTTGGAGTCTGGCACACTAACCCACAGCACCACACCAGGACTCCAGATCTCGATTGCTGCTTCGCAGATCTTGCTGCTTCGCAGATCTCGCTACTTCAATATATATATATTGAAAAGACAACCTACATAAACTAACACAGATTGAAGTAGAAAACGTGAAAAAAATTATACCAAAAGAAGAAAATGATTCAATGATTAAGAAACTCCCAACCACAAAAAAAGTACAGGCCTAAATTGCTTTACTAGTGAATTTTACCAAACATACTGAGAAGAGCTAAAACTAACTTTAGTCAAACAATTACAGAGTATAGAATGGATGGGTAGCTTCCAAATATATTTTATCAAGTTAGCATAACCGTCATACCAAAACCAGGCAAGGAAATCACTAAAAAAGAAAATTATACACTAATATCCTTCATGAATAGAGATCTAAATTTTTAACAAAATCTTTGCCAATAGGATTCTTAATACATCATGACCAAGTGTGATTAATTCTAGGAATGCAAGAATAGCACAGTATTTAAAAAAGCAAAAACAAAAACAAACAAACAAACAAAAAAACAATATATGGAACTCTGGTGCCTACTGGTTATGAATCCAGCTGCAAACCACAAGGTCAGCAGTTTGAAACTACCAGCTGTTCTGTGGGAGAAAGATGAGGCCTTCTTCTCCCGTAAAGATTTATAGCCTCAGAAACCCTGTACAAGGTTGCTAAGAGTCGGAACCGAATCCACAGCACATAACCACCACCAATATATATATATATATATACGCTATTGACAGAAACGCTCAACAAATTATGAACTGAAGGGGAATTCCTCAACAGTGTTAAGAGTATATATACGAATTGAACTGCTAACCTCAAAGTCAGCATTCAAAACTACCAGCCTTTCCACAGGAGAAAGATGAAGCTTTTGTTCCCATAAAGAATTACAGCCTCTGAAACCCTGTGCAGCATCACTATGAGTTGAAACCAACTCCACGGCACATAACCTCTATGTATATATATATATAGGTTCTGACCCATAGCATTGGAACCCATATGGTTCTTAACAACAACAACAACAACATACAAATCCAAAGGCTAGAATTATTCTTAACATAGAGAAACTGAAAGTCTTCCCTCTGTAAACAGAAATTAGACAATGATGTCCATTAACACCATTCCTTAACAATGCTGTTTGTGTTGGATGTTCTAGCCAGAATCATAAGGCGATAAAGGGAAATTAGGGTAATCCAATTTGGCAAAGAAGAAGTAAAACTCTATTTGCAGATGTTATTATTCTATATATAGAAACTCCCAAATACTCAGGAAGAAAATTTTGGAACTCATAGAAAGCTTCAGCACAGTGTCAGGGTGTAAGATCAATATACAAAAATCAGTTGGATTCCTCTATACTAACAGAGAAAACTTTGAAAAGGAAATTAGTAAAACAATACCATTTAAAATAGCCACCCAAAAGGTGAAATACTTAGGAATAAAACTAAAGAAACAAAAGACAAATACAAAGAAAAATATAAAACACTGCTACAAAAATCC
>NW_006408719.1:4761595-4772816 GCF_000296735.1 Chrysochloris asiatica | reverse complement strand
ATAGTGTTGTTTTTGTTAAGTGCCTTCGAGTCGGTTCCTACCCATAGTGACTTTCCAAGGGTGTAAATCTTTACGGGAGTAGAAAGCCTCATCTTTCTTCCATGGAGCGTCTGGTAGTTTTGAACCACTGACCTCAAGGTTCTCAGCCCGATTCATAACCACTACACTACCAGAGCTCCATATATATATATATCCCCCCACTTTGGTTTTTATGATATCTGACTGTGGTTTTCAGTCATGATTTTTGGTCCACCTTCTGTCTTATTGGAGTATTTTCTTTTCATGCCTCACCAGAAAAGAGATAGCAACTGCAGCTACAAATTCATCCTGAAAACCCCACCAATAGGACAAGAGCCAATACCAGCTTTTGCTAGGAGGTTTGCCTTGAGGGTACCTGAGCACTTGCCTTGATGTCTTCTGGGTGAGCAACTTGTTTGTTCTTGTGGTGATCAGTTGGACTGCTTATATGGTTTTGTATTTTTCCTGTTGGTCATTATTTCAAGAAGTATCTTCTGCTCCTCTAGTCACTCCAGGCTGATCTGCTTGTACTTCCAGTGGAAATTTTCCACCTCGAAGATTCTGGATATGGTTCAGGATTCCACCTATAATCTTATGCAATGCAGAGTCTCCGCAGGAAGCCTCCTTCACTGGGCATGCTATAGCCCCATTTTAGGTATCCCAATCAGTTGTAGGCAGAAGATGGACTTACACGATTTCTATGGTGATATTTCTGGCCATTCCTTTCTCTCCCCCTCAAGTGTCTATTTTATAATGGTATGTCAGGGAAACCAAGATAGCCAAGCATCTTAACATTATTTCCCCCCTTTTCCCCATTCCAACCAAGTCTCCATCCCTGTATCTCAGAGTCCTGATGTTCCAATGTTGTGCATACATCATTATTAACTTCGGTCCCATGTAAACCTGCCTAATTTTTTTCCCGACTGCTTTGTTCTTCCATTCCCCTCCCCCTTCTTGTGTATTGCTCCCCTCCCTTGCACCCAAAATATCCTGCATCCATTCCTTACACTGTGCTCCACCTTCCCCTCGCTTCCCTCACCCCACCCCAAACATCCTGGTAACCAACAAAAAACCCACCCCCCTAAGTATGGGATCTTTTTCTTAGTCTTTTACAGTAGTGGCCCTATGCAGTATTTCTCCTTTTGTGACTGACTAATTTCACTCAACAGAATGTCCTCAATGTTCATCCATGTTATGTGGTGGCTTGCAGTTTCCTTGTTATTCTTCAAGGTAGCATAATATTCCATTGTGTTTATGTACCACAGTTTGTTTATCCACTCTTCAGTTCATGGACAGTTAGCCTGTCTCCATTTTTTTTTTTTTTTTGCTATTGTAGATAGTGCTGCTATGAACATTGGTGTGCATATATCTACTCATGTTGTGGCTCATATTTCTTATGAGTAAAAACCAAGTAGAGGAATTGCTGGATCATAGGACATTTCTATTTCCAACCTTCTGAGGAAGGGCCATATTGCTTTCCAGAGAGGTTGGACCATTTTGCAGTCCCACCAGCAATGCAGGAGTATCCCAGTCTGTTCACATCCCTGCTAGCATTTATTGTCCTCTACATTTTTTATCTTTGCTGTTATTGCTAGTGTGAAATGATATATCTTTGTTGTTTTGATTTGCATCTCTCAAATGGAGTCCTAAAGAGCTCTGGTAGCATAGTGGTTACGAATTGGGCTGCAAACTGCAAGGTCAGCAGTTTGAAACTTCCAGCTGTTCCGTGGGAGAAAGATGAGGCTTTCTGCTCCTGTAAAAATTTACAGCCTTGGAAACCCTGTACAGGGTCGCTATGAGTAGGAACTGACTCCACTGCACTTAACAACAAGAATGGAGTCCTGGTGTGGCGCTGTGGGCTAATGCACCAGACTGCAAAGCCATTTGAACTGCAAGGTCGGAGGTTTAAAATCACCAGATGCTCCTTGGAAACCCTATACATGGTCACTATGGGTCGGAATTGACTCGACGACACTTAACAACAACAACAATGGCTAGTGATCATGAACATTTCTTCATTAGTTTGTTGGCTGCTTAGATCTCTTCCTTGGTGAACTATCTGTTCATGTCCTGTGCCCATTTTTTAATTGGATTATTTTTCTTTTTCTTGTAGAGGTGTTGTAGTTTCCTATATAGTTTAGTAATGAGTCCCTTGTCTGATGTGTCATTGCAAAATATTTTTTTCCCCATTCTGTGTGTTCCCTTTTTACTCTTCTGTTGAACATAAATTTTGAATTTTAGCATGTCCCAATCATCTATTCTGTCTACTTTTGTTTGTGTAGTTTTCAAAATGTTTTATAGTCTGTGTATTCCCTGAATTAGAGCCCTTATATTTGTCCCTATTTTTTTCACTGATGGCTGCAGGGAGACCGGCTCTCCGCGGGGGTTGTGGGACAAGAGAGAATACGTGGAATCAGTGGATGGAGAAATGAATACAATCGAAAGGCGTTTCACCTTGCTGTGCTGTCTGGCTGTTCTCTCCAGCTTCTGCCGCCTGCTTTTGCTTTCTGCTCCTTGCTGTCTGCCCTCTGCTCTCTGCTATCTGCTCTCTCTGCTGTCTGCCCTCTGCCTTCTCCCTCCTGCTTTCTGCTTCTTCTGTCACTTCTACCATTTCTGTCTTCTCTCTGCCTCCTGCCTCTTTCTGCCTCTACTCCTGCTCTCTGCTTTCCTCTGCTGCTTCTACTTCCTTCTGAATTCTTTCTGCCTCCTGCCTCTTTCTGCCTCTACTCCTGCTCTCTGCTTTCCTCTGCTGCTTCTACTTCCTTCTGCCAGCCCAGCTCAGCATGTCTTTATTTTTTTGTACTTAAAATTACACAGTACATGCATTGACACTTTTATCTTTTCTTGAATTATTACACAGTTAGTCACAACATTCTTGCACCTGGTCATTAGACAACCTTAACAAGAATACTCTGTGATGTTCAGACTGACCTTCATCTCCTTTCGCAGTATGAGATAAAATGGTTTCTTCTTGTTTCTACTAAAAGATTATAAACTTTCTATCCTACATAATGTGCTATTATTCTCATAATAAAGGTATTCATTAAATCACTTGGAAGCTATGTGGCATAAAGCCCAACCTGGCTACTTGCTGCAAGAAGTGTAGATTATTAAGTCAAAACTATCCTTCACTTAAGTGCATTATTTTCTGCTTATTTACGCAGGTGCTTGTATGTAGGGGTTTGTGAATTCTAGCTAGTGACTGAATGTGGTGAGGCCTATGGGGGTAGGTCAGCTTGACTCTAATATGCTATCTGCTTTTGTGGCCTCACAAATGCAGTTACTTAGGTTTTCTAATGAAAGGGAGTAATTTACACAATTTCTCTTTGTATTCAATCCACCAAAGCTGAAAGCAATTGTTGCTCAGCTAGTTTTTCCTAAGGTTTGCAGAACTCATAGTAAAAAGCTGTGAATATTGCCAAATTATATATTTTTATAAGTAAATTTAGGATTACTCTAAAGAGAAGGTAGAAAGCAACTTCTGAGAGCTATCTGTCTTGCAAGACGAATCTTATTTGCTGGACTGTGTCAAGCAGCAAATGGAACTGTCCTCTACCCTCAACCGCTCCCAGCAGATGGCCTTCAAAATTTTGGGATTCACATTTATTTCTTTAATCCATGTTGAGCTCGTTTTTGCATAAGGTGCGAGGTGAAGGTCTTGTTTCAATGTTTTGCATATGGCTTTCCAGATCTACCAGCACCATCTGTTGAAGAGACTATCACCTCCCCATATGATATATTTAGGTGTTTTGTCAAAAATAAGTTGGCTATATTTAGATGGGTTTAATTTCTGGATTCTCAATTCTGTTCCATTGATCTATGTATCTTTCATTGTACCAGTACCAGGCTGTTTTGACCATTGTAGCTGCGTAGCAAATTTTGAAGTCGGGGAGTGAGAGGTTTCCAACCTTCTTCTTAAGCAGTGCTTTGCTTATCCTGGGTCTCTTCCCTTTCCATAGAAAGTTTGTAGCTGTTTTTCCCATCTCTTTGAAGGATGTAGTTGGAATCTGGATTGGGATTCCATTATATGTGTAAATTGCTTTAGGCATTATTGACTATTTCACAATATTAAGTCTTCCTATCCAGGAGCATGGTACATTCTTCCATTTTCATATATCTTTTTTGGTTTTTGGTAGTAGTGTTTTGTAGTTTTCTTTGTATAGGTCCTTTGTTACTCTGGTTACATTTGTTCATAGATATTTCATCAATTAGGAAGCTATTGTAAATGGTATTGCTTTCCTAATGTCATTTGTCATTTTCAGCACTGTATTTTTTGGTAAAGATGAATCCAACTGATTTTTATATGTTGATCTCATATCCTTCCACTGCTGAATCTTCCAATGATTTCTAGGATCCTTTTTACTGAGTCTTTTGGGTTTTCTACATATAGGATCATATTGTCTGCAAATAGAGAGAGTTTTACTTCCTCTTTGCTAATTTGGATGTCTTTAATTTGCCTGTCTTGCCATATAGCTCTTACTAAGACTTCCAGCAGAATATTTAATAGCAATGGTGACAAAGGTATCCTTGTCTGATTCCTGTTCACAGAGGGAAAGCTTTCAGTTTCTCTCCATTGAGAGTAATGTAGGGTGTTGGATTTGTATGTATGCTTTTAATTATGTTGAGAAATTTCCCTTCAATTCCTACTTGGTGAGTGTTTTTATTAGGAATGGATGTTGTATTGTTTCCTTTTCTTTTTTCTTATTATATGGTGGATTACATTGAACATTTTTCTAATGTTGATCCTTCCTTGAATCCCTGATATGAATCACACTTGATCATGATGTATTATCTTTTGATGTGCTGCTCTATTCTGTTGGCTAGGATTTTTTTGAGAATTTTTGCATCTATGTTCATGTGGGATATTGGTATATAATTTTCTTTCTTATTGAAATCTTTCCCTGGTTTTGGTATGAGGGTTATGGTTGCTTCCTAAAATTTATTAGAAAGTTTTCCATCCTCCTCTATTCTGGAATAATTTGAGTAGCATTGGTGACAGCTTTCCCATGAATGTTTGGTAAAACTCACCAGTGAAGCCAACTGGATTTGGACTTCTTTTGGTTGGGAACTTTTTGATGACCTGGTCAATTTCTTCTTTTGTTTTGGGTCTGTTTTTTAAAATCAGAACAAAGCAAACCTGACAAAGTGTATTGTCTACCTTTGCTCCAAAGCTCGCGCTGCATTTTTCCATGGTGTGTCTGTTCCATCACTTGGTCTTTCCATTTGGTCTTGCCCAAGTTGTCAGCTCCAGGCTGCCAAGTCCAGCAGATTCAAAAGTATATGATTTCTTATTTTTGCTACAAGTTCCACTAGCTATAAACCTTCAAACTTTTTAAAATATTCACACCTATGTGGTTCCGATTTTTGGAGCTCTGCCCTGAATGTGCTTTGCCTGGTATTCTGTGGTATTGCTGACGGTGAACCTCACTGCATCTCCTCCATAGCCGCCATCATGCTCCGCCTCCTCTTTTTTTTTAAAATAGGTATTGATATTGAACAAGTCATTGGACTTGAAATATTCTATCATGCAATCTACAGAATAATTTCTGTCACCAACGTTGATCCTTCCTCTTTTTTTCAATCCTGTGCATTCCAGTTGCCAGTAATTACCAATACATCCTGAATGCATGTTTGATGAATTTCAGACTGAAGAAGTTGGTAGAATTCTTCAATTTCATCATCACTGGCTTCTGTAGTTGGTGAGTAAATTTTAATAATAGTGGTCTTTACTGATCTTCCTTGTAAATGTATGGATATTATCCTATTACAGACTGTGTTGTATTTCATGACAGATCTTGCTATATTCTTTTTAATGGTATATGCAATGTCATTCCTCTTCAATTTATTATTCCCAGCATAGTCAACCATGTGATTGTCAACTTCAAAATGGCCTATACCCGTCCATTTCAGCTCATTAATATCTAGGGTATCGATGTTTATGTTCTTCATTTTATTTTTCACAATATCCAATCCACCTAGATTCATACTTTGTACACTCAATGTTCTTATAATTGCTGGACTTTTACAGTTGTTTCTCCTAAATTTGAGTTTGCCTCATCAGCAAATGAAGGTCCTGAGGACTTCATTACATTTGTGTCATCACGGTCAACTCTAATTTGAGGACGCAGCTCTTCCCCAGTCTGATTTTTACTGTCTTGTGTTATGACGGGCTTGTATTCTGACACTATATCTGGCAATATTCTGGTGCACTTTATCATGTTTCAATATTTACTAATCTAGTTTTGACAGTGTTCCACTGTCATTCATAAGGTTTTCAGTGACAAAACTTTTGGAAGTAGTCTGTCCCTCCTTCTTCCTAGTCTGTTTTCATCTGGAAGGTAAGTGGTAAATTGTGCAATGTGGGTGAACCTGCTGGTTTTTAAAATACCCGTTGTATAGCTTCCAGAATCACAGTAACACCACAGTACGACAAACTGACAGATGAGTGGTGAAAAGTGTAAATACTTATGTATAAATATCCTCTTTCAAACACTTTTATATTTGTGATATATATAAATATATATATCCCATCTTTCCTTACCCATTCAGCCTATGTGTCAGTCCACGTATCTATGCAGAGCACACTACTATTCCAAATTTGTGAATATAATTGCCTTCCCTGTCTCCCAAAGTAGCATGTGTCTACCATTAAGCATGTTAATTACTCTCCCCTCCATCCCACATATGGTAAAAATAAAGGAATGTTTATTTTAACCTGGAAAACCTTTTCTTTCTTTCTATTTTTCTAAATGTTTTATTGTGAATTATGTGAAAGTTTACATGGGAGAACATTAATTTTGCATTCATCCTATCGTATATCATTTCATTGCCATCATTACAATCCCTTCCATGCATCATCAAGCAACCAAAGGGTATACACTACAAGCCTGCCCCTCTATAGTCAGCACACAGTCCCTCTTCCTCACTGGGTCTAAATTGTCCAGCTGCTCCATCTCTCCACGTCATCATGTCTGCCTCCATCTCAGGCATCACTGTTTCTCTGGTAGGGTCCCGCTCTCTGTTCTTCTCCCTTGATGGTGCCAGGGACCTCCACTCATTGACTGCAAAGTTAATCACCTCCCTCCTTGCTATAAAACGTCTACCTTTACATTCCCAACCCTCACAATCAGTCCTGATAAGAATTATTCATTATTGTATCACAAGAGACCTATTCGCATTTCCTTTCATAAGCCCTGCCTAGACAGACTGGATACTCAGTGGAGATTCTACCTTCCACCTCACCCACTCGATCTAGGTTCTCTCTTGAAAGCTTGTAAGCAAGTCACTTCTTGCTTTGTAGACATCACATTTTGGGTAGCCAATGTCCAAGTTGCCCATCCCTGTCTACTCTGTGTGTGGATGGAGAGAGTGGGAATTATCCTTGCTATAAAGATTTGTTCCCTCTTTTGGGCTACTGCATCCATAGGTGGAGGTCAAGTTCATCAAATTGTATCAGATTACACTTCTTTTCCTGTCAGGGACGGGCCTCGAGTGTTTGGTTCATGAGGAGGTGATATCTGGCTATGATAGGGATAGCAAAAGAATACACAGAAAGACAGAAGGAGGGAGACAAAGAGGCACCCCGAAACCAGGATGGTTGCATTACTGGTGTCCGGCAACTCTGGCTTGGTGAACATATTAGCCATAAGAGCAGTAAGGTCCTGTATGGTAAACATCTTAGCTATGCCCGTAATGCACACCTTGCTAGCTGTAGTGCACTCTTTCACCGCCTGACTGTAATGCACACCTGGGCTGGCCTGTGCCTCTGTTTTATTTAGGGGAGGAGCTTCACACCAAACTGGGAGGGACTAAGACAAGGTACAGCTAGCATACGTAATTCTCCCAACATTCAGACAACTTTATGTCGTACTTCACTGGTTCGAATCCCAGGCCCGTAACTTGGTTTCTCAGGCTCAATGAACATATCTATATCCCCTGAGCTCAGTTGGGGGAAGGTGAAAGGGAAGGACAAAAGGCTTGGGAGGAGTTCTGCTGTTTTGTCTTCCTGAGCCAGGTTTTCAGGAACTTGGCTGAATAACCTGCACCTGGGACAGATTTAGGGAAGATGGCTTTTTTGTCTATAGAACAAAGAACCGGGAAGTAGTTAAGCTATTTTTAATTAATCCTTTGGAGAAAGGTTTAACCTTGAAACCTTTACAGTCTCGGCTTTAGGAAAATATTACATTTATCTGTGGATACCAAGGGCTCATGTTTGGAATTAATAAAACATAACTGAACACTAAGATGAAAAACAATTTGTTATGACTGCCCAGTGGCCAGAATCTGTTCCTCAGAACCTGTGGCCTGCATTGTCTGCAACACTCGGGCCCAGTGGGCCTCGAACTTCTGACCAGCTTTACACGGTCTGCAACATTTTCCTATTCTTTCTTCTTCTAGTTTAGATCTTATCATCCAGTCATTGAAACCAGGTCAAGTGGGTATTATCTGCAAGTGTGGGTGTTCTTGTGTGTATGCCCTCTCTTCTTATCAGCTGGATGCTTCACTCTCCACTTTAGTCCTCTTTGGCTATGTCACTGACTCTGGGCCCAAGAGTCCCCAGGTTTTGCCACACTGCTGGCCAACCAGGTATCCACGCGGGTTCACAGGAGTTGATTGAACGTTGTAGGGCTTAGCTTGCAGATTCATTGCTGTTTTTCCCTCACTTCCCCTTGTCAGTGATGAACGTGGTCACCAATCAGAGCATGTATTCCCACTGAGTCTTAGTCTCAGTAGGGTGTTTGCTCTGAGGGGACCCAGCCACTTGCCTTGATGTCTCCTGGGCAAGCAACTTGCTTGTTCTTGTAGTAATCAGTAGATCTGCAAATATTGTTTTTTATTTTTCCTGTATGTCTTTCTTTCAAGAAATATGTTCTGTTCTTCTATTTGCTCCAGGCTGGTCTGCCCAGCCTTTCAAGTGGAAATTTCCCACCTGTGAAGATTCTGGATTCTGTTCAGGATTCAACTTATACTCTTATGTAATGCAGAGGTTCTGCAGGAAGCCTCCTTCACTGGGCATGTTGTAGCCCCATTTTAGGTATTCCAATCTGTTATAGGCAGAAGACGGACTTACAAGCTTTCTATGGTGATATTTCTGGTCAATCCTTTCTCTCCCCCTCAAGTGTCTATTTTATAATATAATGCAAGGAAAACCAAGATTCCAAAGACAGCCAAGCATCTTAACATTATTTTCTCCCTTTTCCCCATTCCGACCATGTCTCAATCCCTGTATCCCAGAGTCCTGTTGTTCCAAGGTTCTACATACATCATTATTTACCTCTGTCAAACTTAGCCCATGTAAACCTGCCTAATTGTTGTCCCATCTGTTTTGTTCTTCCATTCCCCTCTCCCTTCTTGTATATTGCCCCCCTCCCAGGCACCCAAACTATCCTGTGTCTATTCCCTGCCCTGTGCTCCACCTTCTCCTCCCTCCCCTCACCCTACCTTCACATCCAAGCAACCAACAAAGAAAACACTCACCTTTAGTATGGGTTCTTTTTCTTTTTCATTTACAGTAGAGGTACTATGCAGTATTTCTCCTTTTGTGAGTGACTAATTTCACTCAACATAATGTCTTCAAGGTTCATCCATGTTATGCAGTGACTTGCAGCTTCCTTGCTATTCTTCAAGGTAGTATAATATTCCATTGTGTGCATGGACCACAGTTTGTTTATCCATTCTTCAGTTAATGAGCACTTTGGCTGTCTACATCTTTTTGCTGTTGTAAATAGTGCTGCTATGAACATTATTGTGCATATATCTACCCGTGTTATGGCTTGTATTTCTTGTGGGTAAATATAAAGTAGAGGATTTGATGGATCATAAGTTATTTCTATTTCCAACCTTCTGAGGAAGTGCCATATTGCTTTCCAGAAAGGTTGGAACAATTTGCAGTTCCACCAGCAATGAAAGATTGTCCCAGTCTCTCCACATCCCTGCTAGAACTTATTGTCTACTAATTTTTTGATCTTTCCTATTATTACTGATGTGAGATAATATCTCATTGTTGTATTGATTTGAATCTCTCTAATGGCTAATGACCGTGAACATTTCTTCATATGTTTGTTGGCTGGTCGCATCTTGTCTTTGGTGAAATGTATATTCATGTCCTGTGTCCATTTTTTAATTGGGTTATTTGTTTTTTTTCTTGCAAAGGTGTTGTAATTTCCTATTTTTTTAAAAATAATTAAATCCCTTGTCTGATGTATCATTGTAAAATAATTTTTCCATTCTGTGGGTTTCCTTTTACTCTTCTGGAGAAGTCTTTTGGTGCACATAAGTTTTTAATTTTTACTATGTCCCAACATCTGTTTTGTCTACTTTTTTTGTGTAGTTTTCAAAATGTTTTGTAGTCTGTATATTCCCTGAATTAATGCCATCACATTTGTCCCTATTTTTTTCCTTGATGCCTTCATAATTCTGGGATTCACATTTAGATCTTTAATTCATGTTGATTTTGTTTTTTATAAGGTGTGAGGTGAAAGTCTTGTTTCAATCTTTTGCATATTGCTTTCCAGTTCTGCCAGCATCATCTGTTGAAGAGACTATCAACTTCCCATGAGATATATTTAGTTGTTTTGTCAAAAAGCAGTTGGCTGTATGTTGATGGGTTAATTTCTGGATTCTCGATTCTGTTCCATTGATCTCTGTATCTTTCATTGTACCAGTACCAGGCTGTTCTGATCACTGTAGCCATGTAGTAAATCCGGGGAGTGAGAGGGCTCCAACCTAATTCTTCTTCTTAAGCAATGTTTTGTGTATCCTGAGTCTCATTTCTTTCCATATAAAGTTTGTAATTGTTTTCTCCATCTCTTTGAATAATGATGTTTTAATTTGGATTGGGATTGTATTATATGTGTATATTGCTTTGGGCAGTATAGATACTTTCACAATGTTAAGTCTTCCTATCCAGGAGCATGGTACAGTCTTCCATTTTTATAAGTCTCTTTTGGCTTCGTATAGTTGTGTTTTGTAGTTTAATTTGTATAAGTCTTTGTGTCTTTGGTTACATTTATTCCTAGATAATTCATCCTTTCAGTGAATGGTATTGTAAATGGTATTGCTTTCCTAACGTCCTTTTCAATGCAGTCGTTTTTGGTATAGTAGAATCCAACTGATTTTTGTATGTTGAGCTTATATCCTGCCACTTTGCTGAATCTTCCAATGAGGTATGTTGTTGTTGTGTTGTTGTCAGGTGCCATCGAGT
>NW_006408719.1:4758009-4760094 GCF_000296735.1 Chrysochloris asiatica | reverse complement strand
CTGGTGCCTTGTTCTTTGCCACTTCTTTCAATGCACTTTGGATTTCCTCTCTGAGTATCATTGGCTCTTGTTCCATCTCCAATGAGGTATAGTAGGTTTTTACTGAGTCCTTGAGGTTTTCTGTGTATAGGATCATATCATCTGCAAATAGAGTGTTACTTGCTCTTTGCCCATTTAGATGTCTTTAATTTCCCCATCTTGCCATATAGCTCTTGCTATAAGTTCTATAACAATATTGAATAGGAGTGGTCAACAAGGGTATCGCTGTCTGGTTCCCGTTTGCAGAGGGAAGGCTTTCAGTTTCTCTCCATTAAGAGTAATGTTGTTAATTATGTAAATATGTTCTTAATTATGTTGAGGAATTGCCCTTCAATTCCTACTTTGTCGAATGTTTTTATTAGGATTGATGTGGGATTTTGTCAAATGCCTTTTCTGCATCAATCGATATCATCATGTGGTTCTTTTCTTTTTTTATTACTTATATGGTGGATAACGTTGATCATTTTTCTAATGTTGAACCATGCTTGAATCCATGATAAGAATCCCCCTTGATCATGATGTATTATCTTTTCGATGTGTTGCTGGATTCTGTTGGCTAGAATTTTATTGAGAAGTTTTACATCTATGTTCATGAGGGATATTGGTCTATAATCCTTTCAGGTTTTGGTAGGAGAGTTATGATTGCTTCATAAAATGTATTAGGAAGTTTTCCATCCTCCTCTATATGCTGGAATAATTTGAATAGTATCAGTGACAGCTCTTCCCTGAATGTTTGGTAAAACTCACCAGTGAAGCCATCTGGGCCTGGGCTTTCTTTGGTTGGGAGTTTTTTGATGCCCTGATCAATTTCTTCATTTGTTATGGGTCTGTTCAGGTTTTCTACTTCACTGTGTATAAGTTTAGGTAGGTCGCATTTATCTAAAAATGTATCCATCTCTTCTAAGTTTTCAAATATTTTGGAATACAACTCTTCATAGTATTCTGTTATTATCCTTTTGATTTTCTTTGTTTCTTTTGTGACATCGCCCATGTGGTTTCTAATGGGTAATATTTGTGACTTCGCCCTCTTTTCTTTTGTTAGGTTTGCCAATGGTCTGTCAATTTTGTTCATCCTTTCAAAGAACCAGCTTCTTGTCGTGTTGATTCTTTCTATATATTTTTTCTTTTCTATCTCATTTATTTCTGCTCTAATTTTATTATTTCTTTTCCTTTGGTGGTTGTAGGTTCACTCTGTTTGCCTTTTTCTAATTGTTGTAGATGTTGTGTTAATGTGTTAATTTTAGTTTTTTCTTCTTTTTCAATTTGTGCATTTATTTCAATAAATTGTCCTCTCAGCATGGCTTTCACTGTGTCCCAAATATTTTGGTGTGTTATGTTTTCGTTCTCATTTATTTCTAGGAACTTTTTGAATTCACGTTCAATTTATTCTATTATCCAGTCACTTTGCAGCAGGGTATTATTCAGTTTCCATGTATTTGATTTGATTTCCTTGGTCTTCCTATTGTTGGTTTCTACTTTGATAGCATTATGATATGAGAAAATGCTTTGTAGTATTCTGATATTTGTAAATTTATGGAGATTTGTTTTGTGGCCTAAAACATGGTCTATTCTGGAGAATGTTCCATGTGCCCTGGAAATGAATGCATTTTGTTCAGTTGATGGGTTGAATGCTCTGTACACATATATGAGGTCCAGTTGCCTGATTGTGTTGTTTAGTTCTTCTTTGTCTTTGTCAAGTTTCTTTCTGGTTGTTCTATCCATTTTTGAAAGCTGTGCATTGAAATCACCCACTATTATGTTAGATTCATCTATTTCTTTCTTCAAATCTATTAAAGTTTGCTTTATATATTTTAGTACTCTTTCATTGGCAACATAGATATTTATTATGTTTATTTCATCATGTTCAATTGTCCCTTTAATCATGAGATAATGTCCATCTTTGTGTATTATGCTGGTTTGTGCCTTAAAGTTTATTTTATCAGAAATTAGTACTGCCACTCCTGTTAGCTTTTTATTGCAGTTAGCTTGGTATAATTTTTTTCCATCCTTTGACTTTTAATCTGTTTTTGTCTCAGTGTGTTAGAT
>NW_006408719.1:4751993-4757477 GCF_000296735.1 Chrysochloris asiatica | reverse complement strand
CTCCTAGACTGGATAATTAATCACTCCCATCCTTGCTACAAAATGTCTACCTTTGCATTTCCAACCCTCATAATCAGTCCTGATAACCATTATTCACTACAGTATCACGAGTTACTCATCTGTATTTCATTTCATCAGCTCCACGTAGACAGATTGGATAGTACTCACTGGAGATTCTGCCTTCCTCCATGCCCCCTAGCTCTAGGTTCCCTCTTGAAAGCTAGTAAGCCAGTCACTTCTTGCCTTAGTAGCTCCCTCCCCCCCATTTGGGTATCCAATATCCAAGTTGCCCATCTCTGTCTACTCTGTTTGTGGAGGGGGTGGGAATGTTTCTTGCTGTAAGGATGTGTTCCTTCTTTTGAGTTGCTGCTCCATAGGTAGAGGTCAAGTTTATCAGACTGTATCAGCTCACTCTTTTTTTTTTCCTCTTCTTTCTTCTCCTGGTTGAGCTGTGATCATCCAGTCATTCTTGTCCATGTCATGTGGGTACCATCTGCAAGGGTGGGCGTACTTGTGCACATGCTCTCTCTTCCCATCAGCCAGTAGCTCCACTCTCCACTTGAGTCCTCTGAGGCCATGCCACTGACTCTGGGCCCAAGAGTCCCCAGATCTCCTCACACTGCTTGCCAACCAGGTCCCCAACTGGGTTCACAGAAGCCCACTGAACATTGTAAGGCTTAGCTTGCCACTTCATTGCTGCTTTTACCCCACTTCCCCCTGTCGGTGATGTGTGTGGTCACCAATCAGAGCATGCATTTCCGTTGAGCCTTAGTCTTGGAGGGGGGTTTGTGTTGAGAGGACCCGATCACTTGCCTTGATGTTTCCTAGTGAAGCGATTTGTTTGTTCTTGTAGTAACTGTCCATCTGCCTCTATTGTTTTGTATTTTTCCTGTAGGTCTTTCTTTCAAGAAGTATCTTTTGTTCTTCTAGCCACTCCAGGCTGGTCTGCTCGTCCTTTCAAGTGGATATTTCTCATATCTGGACATCTAGATGTGGTTCAGGTTTCTACCTATAGTTTTTTGTATTGCAAAGGTTCCGCAGGAAGCCTCGTTCACTGGGTACACTGTTGCTTCATTTTAGTTATTTCAATCAGTTATAGGCAGAAGACAGACTTACAAGCCTTCGAGTGTGATGTTTCTGACTATTCCTATGTCTCCCCCTCCAATGTCTACTCTATATTATAATGCAAGTAAAGCCAAGATTCAAAAAATAGCCAAGCATCTTAACACGATTACTCCCCCAATTCCAACCATGACTCAATCCCTGTATCTCAGAGCCCTACTGTTCCAAGGCTGTGCATATATCGTCCTTTATCTCTGTCCCATTTGGCCCATTCAAACATGCTCAACTGTTCTCCCATCTGCCCTGTTTCTCCACCTCCCTCTACCTCCCTGTATATTGCCCCCCTCCCCAGCACCTAAGCTCTCTTTTGTCTAATCCCCGCCCTGCTCTCCACCCTCTCCTCTCCCCACCACCCATCACCAACTTCCCAGCACCCAACAAAGACTTGCCCCTACCTCCCTTTAGGATAACTTATTTTTCTTAGTCTTTTACAGTAGTGGTCCTATGCAGTATTTCTCTTTTTGTGACTGACTAATTTCACTCAGCATAATGTCCTCAAGGTTCATCCATGTTATGCAGTGGCTTGCCGCTTCCGTGTTATTCTTCAACGTAGCATAATATTCCATTGTGTGTATGGACCACAATTTGTTTATCCATTCTTCAGTTGAAGAGCACTTTGGCTGTCTCCATCTTTTTGCTTTTGTAAAAATTGCTGCTATAAACATTGGTGTGCATATATCTTCTCGTGTTGTGGCTCGTTTTTCTTGTGGGTAGATACCAAGTAGAGGAATTGCTGAATCATAAGGTATTTCTATTTTTAACCTTCTGAGGAAACGCCATATTGCTTTCCAGAGAGGTTGGACCATTTTGCATCCCTCCAGCAATGCAGAAGTGTCCCTGTCTCTCCACATCCCCGACAGCATTTATTGTCTTCTACATTTTTCATTTGCTGTTATTGTTGGTGTGAGATGATATCTCATTGTTGTTTTGATTTGCATCTCTCTAATGGTTAGTGATCGTGAGCATTTCTTCATATGTTTGTTGGCTGCCCTGATCTCTTCCTTAGTGAAGTGTCTGTTCATATCCTGTGCCCACTTTTTAATTGGGTTATTTGTCATTTTCTTGTAGAGGTGTTGTAGTTTCCTGTATGTTTTAGAAATTAGTCCCGTGCCTGACGTGTCATTGCAAAAGATTTTTTTCTCATTCTGTGGGTTCACTTCATACATTTCTGGTGAAGTCTTTTGATGTACATAAGTTTTTTTTTTTTTTATTTTAGTATGTCCCACTCATCTATTTTATCTATTTTTGTTTGTGTGGTTTTCAAAATGTTTTGTAGTCCATGTATTTCCAGAATTAATGCACTCACATTTGACCTGAGTTTTTCATTGATGACCTTCATAATTCTGGGATTCACATTTAGGTCCTTAATCCATGTTGAGTTGGTTTTTGTATAAGGTGTGAGGTGAAGGTCTTGTTTCAGTCTTTTGCATATCATTTTCCAGCTCTGCCAGCACCATCTGTTAAAGAAGCTATCACCTCCCCATGCGATATATTTAGGTGTTTTGTTGAAGATCAGTTGGCTGTATGTAGATGCATTAATTTCTGAATTCTCGATTCTGTTCCATTGATCTATGTACCTTTCGTTGTACCAGTACCAAGGTGTTTTGACCGCTATAGCTGTGTAGAACATTTTGATGTCCGGGAGTGACAGGCCTCCAACCTTATTCTTATTCTTAAGCAGAGCTTTGCTTTTCCTGGGTCTCTTTCCTTTCCATATAAAGTTTGTAATTGCTTTTTTCCATCTCTTTGATGAATGTCCTTGGGATCTGGATTGGGATCACATTATATGTGTAAATTGATTTGGGCAGTATTGACATTTTCAAAATGTTAAGTCTTCTTATGCAGGTACATGGTACATTCTTCCATTGTTGTAAGTATCTTTTAGTTTGTTGCAGTAGTGTTTTGTAGTTTTCTTTGTATAAGTCCTTTATTTCTCTGGTTACATTTATTCTAAGATATTTCATCCTTTGGATGGCTATTGTAAATGGTATTGCTTTCTTAATGTCCTTTTCAACACTGTCATTTTTGGTATAGAAGAATCCAACAGATTTTTATATGTTGATCTTATACCCTGCCACTTTGCTGAATCTTCCAATGAGGTCTAGCAGCTTTTTTACTGAGTCTTTTGGGTTTTCATAGGATCATATCGTTGGCAAATAGGGAGAGTTTTACTTCCTCTTTGCCAATTTGTATGTCTTTAATTTCCCTGTCTTACCATATAGCTCTTGCTAAGACTTCCAGCACAATATTGAATAGAAGCGGTGACAGAGCGCATCCTTGTCTGGTTCCTGTTTGCAGAGGGATGACTTTCAATTTCTCTCCATTGAGCGTAATATAGGCTATTTGTTTTGTTTGCTCTTTATTACATTGAGGAATTTCCCTTCAATTCCTATTTTGTTGAGTGTTTTTATCAGGAATGGATGTTGGATTTTGTCAAATGCCTTTTCTGCACTAATCGATATGATCATGCGGTTCTGTATCACATGAATAACCTCGTGTCTTATCACCAATGAATAATCACATTAAACTTGTACCTCCTGCCTTGATTTCCCTGATTTGAAAATGAATAAAAAACTGAGGCAAAGCTAGTCCTGTATACTAGCTTGCCTGATAGCTTGCATCAAACTTGTGTGTCTATGTCTTTGTTTTCATATTGTTTCTCTTTTGCCTCCAGATCTCCCACCTTCGTGAAGCCCATCCCTTTGTCGAGGCCGGACCCCGGCATTTTATAATGTGCTATTGCAGCTTGGCTATTTGGCAGCAGTTGCTGACTCTTTTCGTGTAATGTAGGGAGACAAAGAGTTCTCTGATAGCAGAAGGGAGGCTATGTGACAGTTAAACAACACCAGTCAGGTAGAAAACAAAACCAAAATAAAAATCCAAAGCGATAATGAGAGAAAAACAAAGCAAGACAAAACAACAACAACAACAACAACAAACTATGAAAATATAAACATAATGCAGTACCAATGAAAACAAGATTGAATATGGCAGTCTCTAATCACACACACACACAAGGGGGATGGGGAGGGACAGAAGAAACAGAGGAAAAAAGGGAAAAAAAAGGAAGAATCTGTAGCTTGATATACGTAAATCTTTAATGTCCAAAACTCTCTTTCAGTCCATTCTGAGCTCCTCTCCTTGTTGATATGCTGTGGAGTCGATTGTGACCCACAGCGACCCAGAATAGTGTTTCCAAGGAGCAGCTGGTGAGCTCAAACCACCGACCTTGCAGTTCAAAAGCCATTGCAGTCTGGTGCATTAACCCACAGAGCCACAGCAGGACTGCTTTGTTATTGGTGATAAAAAACAACTCAAGGTGTCTCAACTTGGGCTGGCCTGCGCCTTTGTGGGCCGGCCTGAACTTCAGAGGCTGGGCAGAGGACTGGCCTAGGCCAAGGGAGTGAGTGGAGGGCGGGGGTAGTGGCTGCAGGTAGGTGGCTTCTGTGTCTGATGACGTCAAAAATGCCTCTCTCTGTCTCCCTGTGCTGTGAGCACCCCGATTTGCCCTATATCCATACCGATAACCCCTACGGTGGCAATGAGGTCACCCTGGGAAGGACTATGTTAGCTCTTGTGGCCCCGCTCGCTCTCTGGGAGTGTCTGTCCTCTGAATGGGTCCGCTCAAGCCCTGCACTCCAAGCTCTGCAGTGGGCGGAGGCAGTCCCCAGAATGGGAGCTGAGTGTGGGTGGGCGGAAGCTCAAAATGCCTGTAACTCCTTAGCAGTTTGATCCTTTAAAAAAGCAAGTTCATAATGTTGAAGCCTAAAGTCTAGTGTTTGCCCAAAGGCTGTTTGTCTACCAGGCGGGGGCCTCCCCTGTGCGATACCACCCACCTGCTTTCTCCGGAGCCTGCATACCTGTGCTGCCTGGTCAGGGAAGCACCTCTGTTTCCCCTCCGTCTCTTAACAGGTGCATTTAATCCGTTTACATTCTGTGTAATTATCAATAGGTATTGATTATTTGCTGTCATTATGGTTTTGTGTGTGTGTGTGTGTGTGGTATTGCTGCTTTCTTTGTTCGGTGTGTCTTCTTTTGTTGAATTCATCCTTTTTGTGTGTTTTCTTGTGAGTTTCCTCGGAGTTTTAATGCTTTCATGTTCTTCTTGGATTTTCATTCTTTTGGTATGTTGTCAAGTGTTCATTTTCTTTGAGGTTACCTTAGAGTCCATTAACTTTTCGCTCCATTTAGTGCAGTCTGTTTTATGTTGTAATCTACCTGATCTTCTCACCGTCTGGATCTCTGTTCCCTGCATGTTTACCTTCTTTTACATTTTAACTGATATGACCATAGACTGACCCCCCAGATTCTCTGAGTTTGTTCTTATAGTTTTGTTCTGTTCCTGACTCTTCCTTCTGTTGA
>NW_006408719.1:4746807-4751780 GCF_000296735.1 Chrysochloris asiatica | reverse complement strand
CAGTTTTGCTGGATAAATGATTCTTGGTTGTCAGGTTTTTTTTTTTTTTTTCTTTCAGGGTTTTTTATATGTCTCCCCATTGCCTTCTTGCTTGCATCATTTCTGCTGAGAAATCAGAGCTTAATCTGACTTGTTTGCCTTTGTATATGACACTTCTGTTTTCACTAGCTGTTTTCAGGAGTGTCTCCTTATCTTTGATTTTGAAGAGCTTGATTATGATATGTCTCGGTGATTTTCTTTTGGGGTCTATTCTTCCTGAAGTTCATTGATCTTCTTGAATGTTTATCTTTTCATTTTTTTGGATGTTAGAGAAATTTTCTTCCAGCAGTTCTTCAACTATTTCCTCCTCTTTCTTCTTGATGTGATTCTTCTTGTTCTGGACTGCCAATAATTCTTAAGTTATTTTTCTTCATATTGTCCACCATGAATATTAGACCTTCTTTAAATTTCTTTATCCTTTTTTATGTTTGCTATTCTATCTTAGTGTTATTGAGAGATTTGTCTTCCAGATCACTTGTTCTGCCTGCCATCTTGTCTATTCTACTCCTTTGCCCTTTCAGAGTATTGTCTATTTCTGATATTGTGTTATTGATCATTTGGACATTTTTTTGTAGGTTTCGAATTGTTCCCAATGCTGTATCTATCTTATTTGATTCTTACTGTAGTGTTTTCCTGACTTCCTCTTTTTTTTCCTCAAATCCATTGTAAAGTATTTTGAAACATTTTATAATCATTTTTCTGATTTCCTTCTCAGGCATTTCTAAGGCCTGCCCTCTTTCTGGAATGGTGTCCAGGACTACCTCTAGGTCATTTTCTCAGACATTTTATCTTGTTTCTGGACATGTGTTGGTGTGATCATCTGCTTTTGATTGTTGGACATGTTTAGTGTTTATCTGTGGCCTTAGTACTTAATTGAGTATGTGTTTTGGTACTTTTTTATGCTTTCTGATTGCTTTCAGGAAGATGTGATCAAGATATGGGCTTCCCTTTTCACTCTTCTTATTGCTTAATTCAGAGTTAGTTTCACAGATGTTGTATGCCTCCCTGGTATATGCCAGTTGGTAATGGTTCTTGCCTAGGTTTTGGTGTTTTATAGAGTGTGATTGTAGCTTGGCTACGTGGAAGCATTTCCTGACTCTTCTTGTTTAATATAGGGAGGGAAAGAGTCCTCTAATGTTTGAAGGGAGGCAGAAAACAACAAGTAACACCAGCAAAATTAAAGCAAGAAAACAACAACAACAACTGCAGTCTCTAATCACAGAAAAGGGAGAAGAGGGAGAGAAGAAGAAGAAAAAAATCTGTAGCCTAATATGAGTATGACTTTAATGCACTCTCTTCAACCTCTTGCTTTCAAAGCTGCCTAAGAGATTTCAAGATCCAGTGTTGGTTGTTATGTTATACCTCAGGCTTTAATTTAATTTTCAGCCTCTTTTGTTTTTAAACTCTCTTTCTCTCTCTATAGTCCTCTCCTACCCTTTCCAGTATTTAAAACAAAACAAACAAACAAATAAAACATTCAGGGTCTGCACTTGGGCTGAGTATCTCTGCACATGTGTGGCAGAAAAACCCACCAGTTGTGAGGGTGGGGTGTGTCCACTCGCTCAGGCTCCCTGTTTAATCACCAGAATGCAGGTGCGGAAACAGTGGGGACCCCAATGACCAGATACAAAATAATAAAAGAAAATTAAGAGAAAGCAAAATGACGAAGTATATTGTCCACCTTTGCCTCAAGGTTCTCATGGCAATTTTTCATGGTGTGTCTGTTCCCCCGCTTGGTGTTGCCGTTTGATCTCATCCAAGAAGTCGACTCCAGGCCTCCAAGCCCAGCAGATTCAAAAGTACGTGATTTCTTACTTCAGCTTCAATTTCCAATAACCATAAGCCTTCAAACTTTAAAAATACTCCTATCTCTCTTTCCGAATTTCTGACCTCTGCCTTGGATCTGCTTTGCCTGGTATTCTGTGGTAAGGCTGTCAGCAGAATTCACTGCACCTCTACCCTAGCCGCCATTAAGCCCTGCCTATGGAAATGCTTTTCTTAAGTGTTTATAATAATGGTCTAATGCAATATTTGTACTTTTTTTTATTGACTATTGTCACTCAGCATAATGTCCATCCATTTATGAGGTAGTTTTCAGATTCATCTTAATTCTTCAAAGTTGCATAGTATTCCATTTTATGTATGTACAAATGTTTGTTTATCCATTCTTTCATTGATGGGCACTTAGGTTGTTTTCATCTTTTTGTTACTGTGAATGGTGCTCTGATGAACATTGATGCACTTATGTCCACTCTTGTCCTGACTCATTATTGTGAATATATACGAAGTAGTGGAATTTCTGTGTCTTTAGTTATTTCTATTTCCAACTTTTTGAGGAAGCACCACAACGTTCTCTAGAGTGTTTAAGTCTTTGTACATTCTCACCAGCAATGTCCAAGGCTCACCACATCCTCACCAGATTTTTATTTAATTGCTTTTAATGTTGGTGTGAAATACCTCATTGTTATTGTGATTTGCAACTCTGTAGTGACAAATGGTCACGAACATTCCTTCTTATGTTTGTTGGGTACCTGAAAGTCTTCCTAGGTTTAGTGTCTGTTATGTTATTTGCCTGTGGTTTAATTGGGTTGTTTGTCTTTTTTTGTAGATGTGTAATAGTTTTCTGTACATTTTAGATAGTAGTTCCTTGTCTGATATGTCATTGCAAAAATAAGTGGGCTTCCTTTTTACTGTTTTGGTGAAACCTTTTGCTTCATGAAATTTTTCAATTTTTAGAAGTTCCCTGTCATCTATTTTGTCATCTACTGCTTTTGTATTTTTTTAAAAATTATTATTTTTATTAAGGAACTCTGATAGTGTAGTAGTTACGAATCGGGCTGTGAACCTTAAGGTCAGCAGTTCAAAATTACCAGCCGCTCCATGGAAGAAAGATGAGGCTTTCTGCTCCTGTAAAGATTTACAGCCTCGAAAACCATATATAGGGTCTCGCTATGGGTCAGAATTGATTTGATGGCTCTTAACAACAACAATTATTTTTGTATCTTTTTAATGCTTTATTGTGAATTATGTAATAGTTTACATGGGAGTACATCACCTTCACATTGATCCCATCATATATCATTTCCTTGCCATGGTTGCAATCCCTTCCATGCATCATTGATCAACCAAAGGGTATACCCCACAAGCTGCCACCTTGTTGTTCGCATATTGCCCCTTTCTCTCTCTAGGTCCAAAGTCTCTAGCTGCTCCATCTCCTCATGTCATCATCTCTGCCTCCATTCCTGGCATCACTACTTCTCTGGGTAGTGTTCCATTCTCTGCTCTACTCCTTTGACGGTCCAAGGGACTTCCACTCCTAAACTGTAAGGTTAATCATTCCCCTACCTTTGCCCCAAAATGTCTATCTTTACATTTCCAGCCCTTGCAATCAGTTCTGATAACAATTATTTGCTATTTTATTGCAAGAGACCTATTCATATCTCCTTTCATCAGTTCTGGTTAGGCAGAATGGATACTACTCAGTGGAGATTCTACCTTGCTCCATGCCCTCTGAATCTAGGTTCCCTCTTGAAAGCTTGTAATCCAGTCACTTCTTGCCTCTGTAGTGCCCTCCCCCTCCCCATTCTGGGTAGCTAATGTCCAAGTTGCCCATCCCTGTCCTCTCCATGTGTGGAGGAGGTGGGAATGATCCTCGCTGTGAAGTTTTGTTCCCTCTTTTGAGCTACTGCTTCTATAGGTGTGTGTCAAGTTCATCATATTGCATCCAATCATTCTTTTTCCCTCTTCTTTCTTCTTCTGTTTGAGCTCTGGTCATCCAGCAATTGATACCAGGTCAAATGGGTATTATCTGCAAGTGTGGGTATACTTATGCATGTGCCCTTTCTTCTTATCAACTGGATGCTTCACTCTCTACTCTGGTCCTCTGTGGCTATGTTGCTGACTCTGGGTCCAAGAGTCCCCTGGACTCGGCACACTGCTGGCCAACCAGGTCTCCAACTAGGTTCACAGGAGTCTATTGAACATTGCAGGGCTTAGTTCATAGCTTCATTGCTGTTTTTCTGTCAGTTCTCCTTATCGGTGACGAAAGTGGTCACCAATCAGAGCATGCATTCCCACTGAGCCTTAGTCTTAGAAGGGGGATTCCCTTGAAGGGGGCCCAATCACTTGCCTTGATGTCTCCTGGGTGAGCCACTTTATTGTTCTTGTAGTAATCAGTCAGCATGCCTACATTGTTTTGTGTTTTTCTTGTCAGCCTTAATTTCAGGAAATATCTTCTGTTCTTCTGGCTACTCCAGGCTGGTATGCTTGTTTTTTCAAGTAGACTTTTCCCTCAGAAGATTCTGGATGCTGTTCAGGATTCCATCTATGGTCTTCTGTAATGCAGGGGCTCTACAGGAAGCCTCCTTCACTGGGCATGTTGTAGCCCCCTTTTCGGTATTCCAATCAGTTATAGGCAGAACATGGACTTTCAAGCTTTTTCTGTTGATATTTCTGGTTATTCCTTTCTCACCCTCTCCAGTGTCTATTTTATAGCAGTATGCCAGGGAAACTAAGATTCAACAGACAGCCAAGCATTTTAACATTATTCCCTCCCCCCTTCCCCATTCAAACCATGTGTCAGTCTCTGTATCCCAGCGCACTGTTGTTCAAAGGTTTTGCTTACATCATTATTTGCCTCTGTCTCACTTCAGATTCACATTCATCCTATCATATTTCATTTCATTGCAGTGATTAAAATATCCTCCATGCCTCATCAAATAACCAAAGGATACACCCCACTGGCCCCTCCCCCATTGTCAGAAAACAGCACTTCTCCTTTCCTGAGTCTCCTTTCCCCAGCTATTCCATCTGTCCATGCCATTATAATCCCCCACAGTTTTGGGTCTGGACAGTTTACTCCCCCCCACAAGGTATTCCTGTTAGTTATATGTTAGATCCAGGCCCACATGTTTTCTGTTGTGATGCTTCTGGCT
>NW_006408719.1:4706427-4746707 GCF_000296735.1 Chrysochloris asiatica | reverse complement strand
CAACATGTCTATTTCACAATGGTAGGCAAGGGAGACCAAGAGTCAAAAAAAAGTCGGGACTTCTGGTGAGGCTACAGCTGGAAAAAACAGGTCATGTATGCTCCAGTGACAAGGGATGTAGATCTCACGAAGGAAGCTCTCATAGAACAATCCCAGAGATCTGGATCTTCCATAAGATCCAGGATGTCAGTTTCTCACACTCACAAGTGAAAAAATTACAATAGTGAGGAAAATACAGATGAGTTAGGAATATGGACACTGGACTCCCTTGGTAACTACCCCACCCTGGCAGAGTTTAGAGGGAGAGGCTAAAGCCAGTCTGGCTCAGAAAGTGTCACTTTCTGCTAAAAAAAAAAAAAAAAGAAGAAGAAGAAGAAGAAGAGGAGAGAGAGTCATGAGTCTATACATTTCTCCCTCTCTCTTTCCCTGTCCCATCTTCATTTCTCAGCCCAGACATCAGGAGGACAAGTTTTCCCCGTTTTCAGAGAGAGGGAGCTTAGCAGTGACTTATGACATCACCCAAGGAGCCATGGATCCAAAAGTTTCAGCAGCTGGCCCACTCGTGTCAGTGCATCTTGGAGTAGGTTCTGATTGTAGGTAACCTATGTGGGGTTCTAAGGCTGTGGGTCTGAGCGGGATCAGGGCGCTTTGCCTTTCTCCCGAGTAGCAGCTTGGAGTTTCAAGCTGATATCCTTGCGATCTGAGGTTGCTGCACTGCCGGAAATCCCTGCGCTGAACCAATTCAAAGCAATCTGTAAAACCCCAGCATAAATGGACCCAACCATCCTGAGAATTGCACTGTGCACAGACAGTTAACTAAATGACCTTCAGAGGCAAAAATAGCGGACAATCTTTCTCCCATTAACTCCCCAATATCTACTTGCACACCTTTACTGTAGTGATTAGAGGAGGGGCATGAAAGAGTGGTCACCTCCACCCCTGCTGGAGGATTCTAATTTCACAAACAATGATGGGATAGTCGAACACAGCTTCATTTCTGTTCCAAAGTGGTGATTTTCATGTATGAATTTATATTACTTCTGCTTTTGGTCCTTTTGATCACACATCTTTCCTGGAGGTGAGAGATTTTTCACCCTATGTTACCCAAGAAGAGACAGCAATCGTGTCCATGTAGCCAAACTATAAGCATACCCCATAATATCCCACCACTGAGACAAGACCCAAAAACACCCACTAAGCATTACATGTGAAAAGGGAAGCCTATATCCTGATCATATTCACCAGGAGACACCCAGTAAGCAAACAACACTCAAGCATTCACTAACACTTCAACTTAAAATAATAACAATAATAAATATTTAGCATGCCAAATAAAAAGCAACAAACTTTACGGAAACACGTCTGAAAACAGAAGAAAGTAGCTGATACAAATGAGCTGGAGACAGACAAAGGCTTTATAGAGGAGGAAGAGCAGGTTTTGGATATGCCTGAGAAAGAATTCAGAAGAATGATATGGAAACAAATTCAAATGCTCCAAAAAGGGGTGGAGGGAAACAAGAAAGAAGTAAGGAAAGTACTACACGAGCAATCAAATAACATTGATATAGCATTGGAAACTATTCAAAACCTTAAAAAAGATGTCCAGATGATCAATAATAAGATATCAGAAATGGACAATATGCTGAAAGGGGAAAGGAGCAGATTAGACGAGATGGAAGCCAGAAATAGGGAGCAGGAAGACAAATCGCTCAATACTGACAAGATAGAAGAGCAAGCAGATCAAAGGATAAAAAAAATCAGAAGACAGTCTACGAGTAATGCTTGGTAACATCAAGAGGAATAACGTAAGAATTATTGGCATTCTGGAACAGGAAGAATCACAGATGTCCACAGAGGAGATAGTCGAAGAAAATTTCCCTAACTCCTTGAAAGATGAAAAGATAAACATTCAAGAAGCCGAAAGTACCCAGGAAGTATAGACCCGAAAAGACAGTCACCAAGACATATAATAATCAAGCTTCCCAAAAGCAAAGACAAGGAAAGAATACTAAAAGTGGCCAGGGAGAAGAGAAATGTCACTTATAAAGGCAAGCAAATTAGATTAAGCTCTGACTATTCAGAACAAACCATGCAGGAAAGAAGGCTGTGGAGAGATATATACAAAGCCCAACAAGAACAAAATTCAAAAGACAGTCAAGCCTTCTAGCATTATTCCCTTCTTTTCCCCCTTTCAAGCCATGCCTTAATTATATTCTGAAGCCCTTTTATTCCTGGGTTCTGCAAGCCCCGTCTATTAGCTCTGTCTCATGTAGCCCATGCGAACCTGCAAAAGTGTTCTCCCTTACACTTTCCTCTTCTTTTTCGGCTCCCCTTTCTTTTGTACTGCAGGCCTCCATTCCCCCCCTCCCACTACTCCCAGGCTCTCCTGTGTCTATTCCCTACCCTGTGGTCACCTATCAGAGTATGTATTCCCATTGAGTCTTAGTCTTGGAAGGGAGTTTACTCTGAGGAGACCCTACCCCTTGTCTTGATATCTCCTGGGTGGGTAACTTGTTTGTTCTTGTGGTAATCAGTTGGTCTGCCTTTGTTGTTTTGTATTTTTCCTGTCAGTCTTACTTTCAAGAGGTATCTTCTGTCCTTCTAGTCACTCCAGGCTGGTCCTATGTAATAAGACTTATGTAATAGATGTATGTAGCCTCCTTCACTGGGCACATTGTACCCCCATTTTAGGTATTCTAATCAGTTATAGGCAGAAGAAGGACTTACAAGCTTTCTATGGTGATATTTCTGGCTTTTCGTTTCTCTCCCCTTCCAGTGTCTATTTTATAATGTAATGCAAGGAAAACCAAGATTCAGAAGACAGCCAAGCATCTTAACATTATTTCCCTCCTTTTCCCTTTTCCAACCATATCTCAATCTGTGTACCCCAGAGCCCTGTTGTTTCAAGTTGTGCATACATCATTATTTACCTCTGTCCCACTTAGCCCATGAAAACCTGCCTACTTGTTCTCCCCTCTACTTTGTTCTTCCATTCCCCTCTCCATTTTTTATATTGCTCCCCTCCCCAGCCCCCAAACTATCTTGTATCTATTCCCTGTCCTGTGCTCTACCTTTCCATCCCTCTCCTAACCCCACATCCAATATTCCAGCAACCATCAATCACCCCCACCCCCTTTAGTATGGGTTATTTTTTTTATTCTTGTACAGTAGTGGTCCTATGCAGTATTTCTCTTTTTGTGACTGACTAATTTCACTCAATATAATGTCCTCAAGGTTCATCAATTTTAAGTGGTGGTTTACAGCTTTCATGTTATTCTTCAAGATAGCATAATATTCCATTGTGTGTATGTACCACAGTTTGTTTATCCATTCTTCAGTTGATGGGTACTTTGACTGCCTCCACCTTTTTGCTATTGTAAATAGTGCTGCAATGAACATTGGTATGCATATATCTACTCGTGTTATGGCTTATATTTCTTGTGAGTAAATACCAAGTAGCGGAATTGCTGGATCATAAGGTATTTCTATTTTCAACCTTCTGAGGAAGCACCATATTGCTTTCCAGAGAAATTGGACCATTTTGCAGTCCCACCAGCAATGCAGGAGTGTCCCAGTCTCTCCACATCCCCGCCAGCATTAATTGTCCTCAATTTTTTTGATCTTTGCTGTTATTGCTGGTGTGAGATGGTATCTTATTGTTGCTTTGATTTGCTTCTCTCTAATGGCTAGTGATTGTGAACATTTCTTCATAGGTTTGTTGGCTGCCTAGATCTCCTCCTTGGGGAAATGTCCGTTCATTTCCTGTGCCCATTTCTCAATTGGGTTATTTGTCTTATTTTGTAGATATGTTGTATTTTCCTATATATTTTAGAAATGAGTCCCTTATCTGATATGTCATTGCAAAAGATTTTTTCCCAGTCTGTGGGTTCCCTTTTTACTCTTTTGGTGAAATCTTTAAATGCACATAAGTTTTTAATTTTTAGTATGTCCCACTCATCTATTTTATCTTTTTTGTTTACGTACTTTTCAAAATGTGTGGTCGTCTGTATGTGCCCTGAATTAGCACTCTCACATTTGTCCCTATTTTTTCATTGATGACTTGCATAATTTGGAATTCACATTTAGATCTTCAATCCATACTGAGTTCGTTTTTGTATATGGCATGAGGCAAAGTTCTTGTTTTAGTCTTTTGCATATCGCTTTCCAGTTCTGCCAGCACTATTTGTTAAAGAGATTGTCTCTTCCCCATGCAATATGCCTAGGCACTTTGTCGAAAATAATTTGGTTGGGTTAATTTCTGGATTCTCGATTCTGTTCCATTGGTCAATGTATCTTTCGTTGTACCAGTACCAGGCTGTTTTAACCACTGTAGCCATGTAGTAAAGTTTGATATGGGGAAGTGAGAGACCTCCAACTTTGTTCTTCTTTTTAAGTAGTGCTATGCTTATCTCTGGTAGCGTAGTGGTTACGAATCGGGCTGCAAACCTTAAGGTTAGCGGTTCGAAACTACCAGTCGCTCCGCGGGAGAAAGATGAGGCTTTCTACTCCCGTAAAGATTTACACCCTCGGAAACCCTGTACAGGGTCGCTATGGGTCGGACCCGACTCGATGGCACTTAACAACAACAACAACATGCTTATCTTGGGTCTTTTTCCTTTCCATATAAAGTTAGTAATTGTCATTTCGATCTCTTTGAAGAATGTTGTTGGAACCTGGATTGGATTGCATTGTATGTGTAAATTGCTTTGGGGAGTATTGATATTTCCATGATGTTGAGTCTTCCTATTCAGAAACATGGGATGTTCTTCCACTTCTGTAGGTCTATTTTGGTTTCTTGTAGTAGTGTTTCTAATTTTTTTTGTATATGTCCTTTGTTTTCTGGTTACGTTTATTCCTAAATATTTCAACCTTTGTTCAGCTGTGGTATATGGTATTAGTTTCCTAATGACCTTGTCATCATTATCATTGTTGATACAGAGAAATACAACTGATTTTTATATGCCACTTTGCTGAATCTTTCGATGAGATCTAGTAGTTTTGTTTGTTTGTTTGTTTGTTTGTTTTTTACTGAGTCTTTGGTGTTTTCTATGTATAGGATCATATCGTCTTCAAACAGAGAGAGTTTTACTTCCTCTTTCCCAATTTAAATGCCTTTAATTTCTCTATCATGCCGTTTAGCTCTAGCTAAAACTTGCAGCACAATATTGAATAGCAATGGTGATAAAGGGCATCCTTGCCTGGTTCCCATTCACAGAGGGAAGGCTTTCAGTTCTCTCCATTGAGAGTAATGTAGGCTCTTTGTTTTGTATTTATGCACTTGATTATGTTGAGGAATTTCCCTTAAAATCCTACTTTGTTGAGTGTTTATTATCAAGAATGGATGTTGGATTTTGTCAAATGTTTTTTTTGTTTCTGCATCAATTGGTATGATCATGTGGTTCTTTTCATTTCTCTTAATTATATGATGAATTATGTTGATTGTTTTTCTGATGTTGAACCATCCTTGCATCCCTTTTATGAAACCCACTTGATCATGATGTTTTTTTTTTTTTTTTTGATATGCTGTTGGATTCTGTTAGCTAGGACTTTGTTGAGAATTTTTGTGTCTATATTCATGAGGATTTTGGTTTATAGTTTTTTGTTTGTTTGTTTGTTTGTTTTCAGTGATGTTCTTCCCTGGTTTTGGTATGAGGGTTATGTTTGCTTCACAAAAATTACTAGGGAATTTTCCATCCTCATCTATATTCTGGAATAATGTGAGTAGAATTGATGATGGTTCTTCTTTGAATGATTTTTAGAACTCACCCTTGAAGTCATCTGGGCCTTGCCTTTTGTTGGTTGGGAGTTTTTTGATGATCTAATCAATTTCTTCTTTTGTTATGTGTTTGTTCATCTAAGTTTTCGATTTGTTGGATACAGCTTTTCATAGTATTCTGTTATTATCATTTTGGTTTCTTTTGGTTCTGTTGTGACTTCACACATGTGGTTTCCAATGCTATTATATGTGTCTTCTCACTCTTTTCTTTTGTTAGTTTTGCTAATGGTTTACCAGTTTTACTAATCCTTTCAAAGAACCAGCTTCTTGTTCTGTTGATTCTTTCTATAGTTTTTCGGGTTTCCATTTCGTTTATTTCTGCTCTTTATTATTTCCTTTCTTTTGGTGACTGTAGGTTCCTCTGCTGGTCTGCTTCTAATTGTTGAAGATGCTGTGTTAGCGTGTTGAGTTTGGTTCTTACATGTTTTTGGATGTTCAGATTTATCACGATAAATTGTCCTTTCAGCACTGCTTTTACCATGTCCCAAAGATTTTGGTGCGTTTTGTTTTCATTCTAGTTTGTTTCTAGGAACTTTGTGAATTCATGTTTAATTTCTTCTTTTACCCAGTTGCTTTTAAGCATGGTGTTTTTCAGTTTCCATGTATTCGAGTTTATTGCCTTGGTCTTCTTATTGTTGATTTCTAGTTTTACAGCATTGTGGTCTAAGAATTTGCTCTGTAGAATTTTGATGTTTGTGAATTTATGGAGGCTTTGCTTTGTGACCTAACACATGATCAATTCTGAAAAATGTTCCATGTGCAGTGGAGAATAATGTATATTGTGTTATTGTTGGACTGAATGCTCTGTATACATTTATGAGGTCAAATTGGTTCTTTGTGTTGTTTAGTTCCTCTGTCACTTTGTCGAGTTTCTTTCTGGTTGTTTTGTCTCTTTTCGAGAGTGGTGTGTTAAAATCTCCCATTATAATTTGGACATATTGTCAGGAAGGAACAGTCGCTAGAGAAGGATGTCATGCTAGGTAAGATGGAGGGTCAGAGAAAGAGAGGAAGACCCCCAATGAGATGGATCAGTCCAGGTGGCATCATAGATGGTGTCAAGTATGGCAGCGGTAGTGAGGTTGGTCCAGGATCGGACATTGTTTCATTCTGCTGTGCATGGGGTCACTATGAGTCAGTTCCAACTCGATGGCACCTGACAACAACAACAATAATTGTAGATATATCTATTTCTTTCTTCAATTCTAGTAAGGTTTGCTTCATGTAGCTTGGTGCTCTTTCATTAGGAGCGTAGATATTTATTATGGTTATGTCGTCTTGCTCAATTGACCCTTTGATCATGAGATAGTGTCCTTCTTTCTCTCTTATGCTGATTTTTGTCTTAAAGTTTACTTTGCCAAAGATTAGTATTGCCACTCCTGCTTGTTTATTGTTGCAGTTAGCTTGGTAATTTTTTTTCCATCTTTTAACTTTTAGTGTTTTTTTGTGTGTGTCTCTGTGTGCAAGATGTGTCTCTTGTAGGAAACATATTGAAGGGTCTTGTTTTATTATCCATTTTGCCTCTCTCTGTCTCTTCAGTGGTGCATTTAATCCATTGACATTCAATGTAATTATCGATAAGTATGAATTAATTGCAACCATTATGTTTCTTTTTTGGTGGTGTTGTTCATTCTTTAGTTCTGCATTCCTTTTTGTGTTGGGTTTGTGCTTTTTGTCCTATTTCTTATTGGTTTCTGTTTAGTTTTCATGTTTGCTTGCTCTGCTTGGAAATTCATTTTTATTATAATTTGTGAAGTATTAACTTTCTTTGGGGTTGCATTGTAGTCTACTAACTTTTCTCTCCATTTAAAATAATCCATCCTCACCACCTGGGTCTCAGTTGCTACATTTGTCCCTTCTTTGACATTGATATATTTTTGATCTTCTGTTGACTTCCCAGCTCCTTTGAGTTTGCTGTTGTAGTCTTGTTCTGTTCTGGGCTCTGCTATCTGTTGACTG
The DNA here is from genome assembly GCF_000296735.1 of Chrysochloris asiatica. Lineage (NCBI taxonomy): Eukaryota > Metazoa > Chordata > Mammalia > Afrosoricida > Chrysochloridae > Chrysochloris > Chrysochloris asiatica. The sequence continues at coordinate 4,738,975 of NW_006408719.1, read as the reverse complement.
AGTTCCACATGGTGTTGCCACACCTGTCAATCTCTGTTTGTTGTCTGTTCTTGTTGGTTTTCAGTCAAAAGAACTCCCTTTCAGATGTTTTGAAGTGCTGGGTTGGTTTTGATAAAATCTCTCAGATTCTGTTCATCCTGGAATGTCTTGATCACACCATCTTGCTGGATAGACGATTCTTAGGTGACAGTTTTTGCTTTTTTTTTTTTTTCTTTTAGGGCTTTGTATATGTCTCCCCATTGCCTTCTTGCCTGCATGGTTTGTTCTGAATAATCAAAGCTTAATCTAACTTGCTTGCCTTTATAAGTGACATTTCTCTTCTCCCTGGCTGCTTTTAGTATTTTTTCCTTGTCTTTGATTTTGGGAAGCTTGAATATTATATGTCTTGGTGACTTTCTTTTAGGGTCTATCCTTCCTGGGGTACTTTCGGCTTCTTGAATGTTTATCATCTCATCTTTCAAGATGTTAGGGAAATTTTCTTCCTGAAACTCTTCAATTATCTCCTCTGTGGACTTCTGTGATTCTTCCTGTTCCAGAATGCCAATAATTCTTACGTTATTCCCCTTCATGTTATCCAGCATGAATTGTAGACTGTCTTCAGACATTTTTATCCTTTGATCCGCTTGCTCTTCTATCTTAGTAGAATTGAGAGATTTGTCTTCCAGATCACTGGTTCTTACTTCCATCTCTTCTAATCTGCTCCTTTCCCCTTTCAGCATATTGTCCATTTCTGATATCTTATTATTGATCATCTGGATATCTTTTTGAAGGTTTTGAATAGTTCCTAATGCTGTATCAATCTTATTTGATTGCTCCTGTAGTACTTTCCTTACTTCTTCCTTGTTTTCCTCCACCCCTTTTCGGAGCATTTGAATTTGTTTCCATATCATTCTTCTGAATTCTTTCTCAGGCATATCCATAACCTGCTTTTCCTCCTCTATAAAGTCTTTGTCTGTCTCCAGCTCATTTGCATCAGCTAATTTCTTCTGTTTTGGGATGTGTTTCGATAAGGTTTGTTGATTTTTATTCAGCATGCTAATTATTTATTATTATTATTTAAGCTTAAGTGAATGCTTGAGTGTTTGTTGTTTGCTTACTGGGTGTCTCCTGGTGAATACCATCAGGAGGTAGGCTTCCTTTTTCACATGTGATGCTTAGTGGGTGTTGTTGGGTCTTGTCTCAGTGATGTAATATTATGGGGTTTGCTTATAATTTGGCTACATAGCCATAATTGCTGTCTCTTCTTAGGTAACATAGGGCGAAAAATCTCTCACCTCCAGGAAAGATGTGTGATCAAAAGGACCAAAAGCGGAAGTAATATAAATGCATAGACGAAAATAATCACTTTGGAACAGAAATGAAACTGTGGTCGACTGTCCTGAGCTACGCTGTCAGTGTGTGTGCAATTGGAATCCTCCAGCAGGGGGTGGGGGTGACCATTCTCTCATGCCCCTCCTCTAATCACTACAGGTGTGCAGATATTGGGGAGTTAATGGGAGAAAGATTGTCCAGTATTTTTGCCTCTGAAGGTCAGTTTGGTATCTGTACACAGCACAATTTTCAGGATGGTTGAGTCCTGTTGTGGTGGGGTTTTACAGATTGCTTTGAATTGGTCATGTGCAAGGAGTTCAGGCAGTGCAGCAACCACAAAATGCAAGGACATCAGCTCGAAACTCCAAGCTGCTGCCCTGGAGAAAAGCAAGGCACCCTGCTCCCGCTTAGACCCCCCAGCCTCGGAACCCAGCACAGGTTGCCTGCCTTCAGAACCTACTCCAAGATGCACTGACGCGAGGCATCCAGCTGGGGAAACTTTTGAATCTGTGGCTCTGCAGTTGACATCATAAGTCCCCGCCTAGCTCCCTCTTACTGTACAGTTGGGAAACTGTCCCTTCTGATGTCTGGGCTGAGCAATTAAGATGGGGCAGGGAGAGAGAGAGGGAGAAATGTGTAGTGCCCCATGTCTCTCTCTCTCTTTTTTTTTTTTGGCAGATGATTCAGCACCATTTTAGCACTGGTTTTCTGAGCTGGATTGGCTTTAGCCCCACCCTCTAAACTCTGCCAGGGCGGGGTAGTCACCAGGAAGTTCCGTCTCCAGATTCCTAACTCGCCCATGTTTTCCTTAATATCGTGATTTTTTTTTCACTTGCAATGTGGGAAACTGAATTCCTGGTTCTTATGGTAGATCCAGAGCTCTGGAGTTGTTTTATGAGTTCTTCCTTCGTTAGATTCCCCTCCCTTCTCACCGGAGCATATCCTAGCTGGTTTCTGTGGCTATAGCACCAAGTAGAAGTCTTCTTTTATATCTTTTAGAATGTTTTATAGTACTTATTTTTCATTTTCTCATTGATGATTTTTAAAATAATTTTATCTTTCACATTTAGGTCTTCAGTCCATGTGGAGTTTGGTTTTGTATATGATGAGAAATATGGGTCTTGTTTCACTCTTCTGAAAATCAATTTCCAGGCTTGCTAGCACTATTTATAGAAGAGACTATTCTCTTCCCCATTTAATGTGTTCTGACCCCTTTCCAAAGATCAGTTGAATACATGTGGATGGATTAACTCCTGGTTTCTCAATTCTGTTACATTGATCTACATTTATTTCATTTTCCCAATACCCAGCTGTTTTGACCAATGTGGCTGTGTAGTAATTTTTGAGATAAGGGAGTAAGAGGTCTCCAAGTTTGTTCATCTAAAGCAGTCCTTTCCTTATCTGAGATCTCTTTCTTCTCCAGATAAAGTTAATGATAATTTCTTTTCCATCTTTTTAAAGAATGATATTGTAATCTGGATTGGGATTGTGTTGTATCTATAGATTATTTGCCTAATACTGTCATTTTCACAATGTTGACATTCTTTACAGGAGCATGGTTTAATCTTCCTTTTTGTATATCTCTTTGGCTTCTTATAGTAGAGTTTTGTAGTTTTTTTTTAATATAGGGCTTTTGTTTCTCTGGTTAGATTTATTCCTATGCATTTCATCTTTTGGGTGGTTATTGCAAATGGTATTGTTTTTGTAATTTTCTTTTCAGAGCTGTCTTAATTAATATAGAGAAATCCAATTGATTTTTGTATGTTGATCTTGTACCATGCCACCTTGCTGAAACTTTCTATGAGTTCCAATAATTTTCTTTTGAGTTTTTGGGATTTTTCTATAGAGAGGGTCATATCATTTCCAAATACAAAAAATTTTACTTTGCCAATTTGGGAGCCTTTAATTTCCCTTTCTTGCTGTATAGCTCTGGTGAACACTTCTAATGCAATATTGAACAGGAGTGGTGACAAAGTGTATCCTTATCTGTTTCCTGTTATCAAAGGGAAAATGCTGTCAGTTTCTCTTCATTGAAAGCAATGCTGGCTGTTGGATTTATATGTTGTTGTTAAGTATCGTCAAGTCAGTTCCCACCCATAGCAATCTAGTATAAGGTTTCCACAGAGCTGCTGGTAAGGTTGAGCCACTGACCTTGCAGTTCAAATTTACTTTGCAGTCCAGTACATTAACCCACAACACCACACTAGGAATTCTGTATTTATGTACATGTTCATAATGATATTGAGGAATTTTCCTCCTTTTCCTACATTGTTGAGTGTTTTTATCAGGTATGAATGTTTGATCTTGTCCAATGCCTTTTCTGCTTCAATCAATTTGATCATGTGTTTTATTTCATTTGTATTGTTTATATGCTAGTTTACATAGGTTGTTTTTCTAATATTGAAACAATCTTGAATTAATGGAATGAATCCTACTTGGTCATGTTGTATTTTGTTTGTTTGTTTGATTTATTGTTGAATTCTATTGGTCAAAATTATGTTGACAATTTTTTATTCTATTTCAATAATTGATACTAGTCTATAATTTTATTTTTTTTTAGTGATTCTTTACCTGGTTTTTAGTACAAGGGTTATGGTTGTTTCATAAAATATATTCAGGAATTTTCCATTCTTTTTTATGTTCTGAAATAGCTTGAGCAACATTGTTATCAACTAATTCCTCAATGTTTGGCAGTATTCACCAATTCACTGGGCCTGTACTTTGTTTGTTTGTTTGTCTTGGGAATATTTTTATTACCGGTTTAATTTCTTCTTCAATTATAGCTTTGTTCAAGTTGCTATTATACTCTTTTAGTTTCGGGAAGTCATGTTTCTCTAAAAATGTTTCCATTTCTTCTAAATTTATAATTCGTTGGAGTGCATTTATTCATAGTATTCTGTTGCTAACTTTTTAATTTCCATTGTTTTTGTTGTGAATTCACCCATGCGATTTCTTATGCATGTTATTTGAATCTTCTTTTCTATTGTAATGTGTGTCAATGTTTTTAATTTTATTAAACTTTAAAAGAACTAATTTATTGTCTTGTTGATTATTTCTGTAGTTTTTTTATGTTATCTAAATGATCTGTTTCTGCTCTAATCTTCTATTATTTTTTTTTTTTTTTCTGGTAACAGTACACTTACTTTGCTGGTCGTTTCATGTACTTGATTTTGTTTCCTTGACCATCCTTTTGTTGATGTTTACTTTTTTTTTTTTGCTGTTTTAATATTCATTCAGCTTATCTCAATATCTTGATTGGAGAATTTCAGCTGTTTACTTTCAGTTTAGTTATCAGAAGATATGAATTGATAACTATCAATTTATTCTGTGTTTTTTTTGTGTGTGTTGCTGCTGTTTTCTTTGTTTCATGTAGTTTTCTGTGGTGAGTTCATTTTGTTTTTGTGTTTTCTTGTCAAATTATTCATTGCCGTTGTTTTAATGCTTAAAAGGCCTTCAGAATTTTCTCTTTTCTTGATATGATTGGAAGTGTGATAATTTTACTTGAGATTACCCTGAAATTCATTAATGTTATCATCATTTAAAAATAGTCTTTTATTTTGAAATCTACATGGTTTCCTTCCCATTTGGTAGTCCAGAAACTATAGTTTTCCCTCTTTTTATTTGTAGTTGTCTTCTTTTTAGATTAATTTCTCTGATTCCCTATTTTCTGTAGTTTTATTCCACTCTGAACACTTCCATATCTGGAATGAATTCTGGGTGGAATTTCTGTGTATATCACTCTCCAGTTGTCAACTGTTTTTAGTTTTCAGTTCAAAGAAATTCTTTTACCATTTTTTTGAAAAGTTGGCACGAATTTCACAAAGTCCTTTAATTTCTGTTTAACTAGAAATGAATGAATTTTGCTGTTATATTTGAAGGGCAGCTTTGTTTGGTATATGATTTTTGGTTGGCTTCTTCCTTCCTTCCTTCCTCAGTTTTGTATGTGTCTTCTCATTGCCTCTCTTCTTACATGATTTCTACAGGAAATCAGTGCTTCGTCTTATTAGTTTTCTTTTGTAGGCAACATTTTCTTTTTTTTTTTTCTCGAAAGCTACTTTCAGGATTATTTCATTGTCTTTGCTTTTGCACAATTTGATTATAATATGACTTGTTGAGTTTTCTTTTGGCTTATATCCTGCCTGAGGTCCATTCAACTTCTTGAATGCTTACTTTCTCATTTTTCATGATTTTAGAGAAATTTTCTTCCAGCAGAATTGTGATGATCTTATCTTTTTTTTGTTTTCTTTGTTTCTTTCTATTTAGAATTCTTATCACCCAAGATTACTCCTCTTTTTGCTTCCAACATGAATCTTAGGCTTTCTTTGTATTTTTTTCATTATTTTTATGATTGTTCTTCTACCTCATTAATATGGAGAGATTTATCTTCAAGCACCCTCTTTTTGGCTTCTATTGATTCAAATCACTCTTTTCCCTATATGTGTAATGTCAGTTTTTGACATCTCAGTATTAACTTACTGGATTTCTATTTGCACGTTTTGTCTTATCTCCAATCCTTTATCTGTTTTTGTTTGATTGTATTTGTAGCCTTTCCTAAATTCTTCCTTGTTTTCTTTGCTCTTTGCATCAATAGTTTTGAGATGCCTAAACTGAACTCTTTTTCAGGCAGATCTTGTACCTCTTTTTCCTTAAAAATATTTTATAATGTGGGCATTTGTTTGTACTACTCTGTCTTGTTTCTTCACATTCACGGAGATTATCATTGCTTTTGAGCCATTGTTGTTGTTGTTGTTAGGTGCCATTGAGTCAGTAACAACTCATAGCGACCCTATGCACAACAGAATGAAACATTGCCCGATCCTGGGCCAACCTCACAATTGTTGCCATGCTTAAGCCATTGTAGTATTGTCTTATTTGTATTAAGTCAATCAATGTATGTTTGTGTATTCTTGGGAGCTAACCAACCACCTTCTGGTGGGTGTGATCAAAAGATGAGCTTGTACACTGTTCTCTGTTCACTGATTGTGCAGATATGTTAAAGGTGGATTGAAATAATGTAGGTTATTGTGATTGATCGTTTGGATAGAAGCTGGAATGGACTATTGCCCAATAGTTGAGGCTGAAGTGGATATGGCTGTCACTGAGCTGTGTAGCTATAGTTGCTGCCTCTTGTTAGGTAAAGGAAGCAGAGAATACACTTTCACAAGCGAGAAAGAAAACAAACAGAACAACAACAAAATCTTGCAAATAATGGTCAAAGCATTTTTTTTTTCTTTAAGTGATGAAGAAAGGAGAAAATGAAAAAAAAAAAAAAAGACTGCTTTTTTCCCCATCATTAATTGAAATTTGTCTGTACTCTCTACTGGTTTCTTGTCTTCACAGCCACCAAATAAAGTTCAACATGGTCCAATTGTGTCTCTCTGACTAATACATATAACCAGTCTTTGCCCCCTTTTCTCTTTCTGCCTCACATGTCTGTTGAATCGCTTCTCCTACTGAGACCTATACTAGGACTGGTCAAGGGTGACTTTGTTGATTTGGAGCAGGGTCTGCCCTAGAAGGGCTTTTGTGACTGGCTCCTTAAACTTAAATTGTGCTTACAATCTCAAGGTCCTCATGGTTCACCTGCTTGGCAAATGAGACCTTCCCTGAGGATATACACTGGTAGTGGCCAGCCTTTCCTCTGATCACCAGATTTTGTTGTTGTTGTTGTTAGGTACCATGCAGTTGGTACTGAGTCATAGCGATGATATGCACAACAGAACAAAACACTGCCCAGTCCAGGGACAGCCTTAAAATTGTTGCCACACTTGAGCTCATTGATGCTGCCATATTGCCAGTCCATCTCATGGGGGGTCTTACTCTTTTTCTCTGACCTTCCACCTTATCAAACATGATATCTTTCCCCAGCTACTGGTCCCTCCTGACAATGTCCAAATATAAGAGGCAAAGTTTGGCAATCCTGGCCTCCAAGGAGCACTCTGGCTGTACTTCTTCCAATACAGATTGATTTGTTCTTTTGGCAGCCCATGGCACTTTCAATATTCTCCTCCAACACCATAATTCAGAAGTATCAATTCTTCTATTGTCTTCCTTTTGCACTGTTCAGATTTCACATGCATATGAGGTTATTGAAAATACCATTGTTCGGGTCAGGCACACCTTAGTCCTCAAGCTGCCATCTTTCCTTTTCAACACTTTGGAAAGGTTTTGTGCAGCATATTTGCCTAATGCAATGTGTCATTTGATTTCTTGACTGCTGCATCCATGAGTGTTGATAGTTGATTCAAGAAGAATCACCAGAATCACATGAATTTGTTTTCTTGTTTCTTAAACCACTCACAACTACTCATGTTGGTTGTGGCAGGTCCTGTTGGCTGCCACAAATAAGAAGTCCCCTCCTTTCTTGCTATATCTGTTCAACTTTGTCTACCAGTAAGAACTCAATCCCTTTTTCTGAAGCTCAAAATTCCAGGACCATCTTCTGACTCTGTATGGTCTGATTTTGCTAATCCATGCTGCAGCAAATCTAGAGCCTTTCTGCCTAATCTGCTATATTTCATGCATAAATTCTTCTATGTTTTTCCTTATTCATTGTCCAGATTATAAGTATCATTATGGCTGTACTTTTTTCAACACAGATTTGTTTGTTCTTTTGACAGTCCATGGTACTTTTAATATTCTCCTCCAACACCATGACTCATATGCATCAACTCTTCTACAGTTTTCTTTATTCATTGTCTCACTTTCACAAGCATAAGAGGTTATTGCAAATATCATGGCTTGGGTCAAACACACCACAGTTCTGAAACTGACACAGTTGCTCTCGAACATATTAAGAGAACTTGTAAAGCAAATATGCCTAATGTAATATTTCTGGGTTCTCAATTCTGCTTCATCTATCTATGTATCTTTCACTGTAAGAGTACCAGGCAGTTTTGATCACTGTGGCTGGTTAGTAAATCTTGAGATCAGGGAGTTAGTGGCCTCCAACTTTGTTTTTCTTAAAAAGTGCTTTGCTTATCCGAATTCTCTTTCCTTTCCATATACATTTTGTGATCATTTTTCAATCTCTTTATAGAATGATGCTGTCATCTGGATTGGGATTGTGCTATATTCATAAATTGCTTCGGGCAATATTAATATTTTTATAATGTTAAGTCTTCCTATGCATGAGAATGATATTTTCTTCTATTTTTGTAAATATATTTTGGTTTCTTGCAGTAGTGTTTTTTTTTTTTTTTTAATTAAATGTTTTTATTTTGCATTGAGTGAAAGTTTACAGGGCACATCATCAGCTTCACATTCAACCATTCATATAGCTTGTTTCATTACATTGATTATTATCCCCACCATATATCATCAATTTACAGAGTTTCTCTCTATCCTCTTTAGCTTTTTTTTTGGAACTTGCAGTAGTGTTTTGTCGTTTGCTTTGTGTAGGTGTTTTGCATCTCTAGTTAGATTTATCACTAAGCATTTCAGCCTTTGGGTGGCTATTGTAAATGGTATTGTTTTCTAATTTCCTTTGCAGAGATGTCATTATTAGTAAAGAGTAATCCAACTGAGTTTTATATAATGATCTTGTACCCTGCCACTTCACTGATCTTTCAATGAGCTTCAATAATTTTCTTTCTGAGTCTTTGGTGTTTTCTACATATAGGTTCATATCATCTGCAAATAGGTATAGCTTTACATCGTCTTTGCCAGTTTGAATGCCTTCAGTTTCCTCTTCTTGCCTTATAGCTCTAAGTCTTCCAACACAATATTGAATAGTAGTGGTGATAAAGGTCAGCCTTTCTTAGTTCATGTTTGCAGAGGAAATGCTTTCAGTTTCTCTCCATTGAGAATAATTCTGCCTATTGGATTTATATTTATGCTCTTACTTATGTTCAGGAATTTCACTTCAACTCCTAATTTATTGAGTGTTTTTATGAAGAATGGATGTTGGATTTTGTAAAATGCCTTTTCTGAATCAATCAATATGGTATTTTTCCTCTCTTAATTATATGGTGGATTGCATTCATTATTTTTCTTATATTGTACCATCCTTGTATCCCTGATATGAATCCCACTTGGTCATGATGTGTTATTATTATTTTTTTGATATGCTTTTGAATTATATTTCTCAGAATAAAGTTGACAATGATTACATCTATGTTGATGAGTGATATTGGTCTATAAATTTATTTTTTAGTGATGTCCTTGCCTTGTTTTGGTAAGAGCGCTATGGTGACTTCATAATATGCCTGCAGGACTTTTACAACAATTTCTATGTTCTGGAATAATTTGAATAAAATTGGTGTTATCTCTCCTCTGAATGTTGAGTAAAATATACTAGTAAAGCCTTTAGGCTTGCACTTTTTTTGTTGTGTGTTTTGTTTTTGTTTTTGCTTTTTTGTGGTTTTATTATTTCATTTTCAAAAGTCATTTTCAGAAGACAGCCTTTCTGTGAATGTTAATACAAAGTTTACAAAATGTGCTAGTTTACGAACTTCACTTTTGTCATACATTTGCAACCTCTTTAATATCTCAAGACAAGGTTGTGTAAAATTTGGACTCATGTGTCCAATATATACACACAACATATACAGCAAAATTAAATGAAAAGCATATAACATACAGGAAATTGGATAATCTGAAAATTTCTAGAATATACTATCAAAACAATTTTTGTACTTTCTACCCTCCCATCTCTCTTAATTCAGAACAAGCAACAAACAAGTACAGTGTTGACAGTTTTGTTTTACAATTCCATTTCCAAACATAAAAATTTCCATCAATTTTAAAAAGCTATTTACAAAGGGTCACCCTACATATCTAAACATGTAGATAGACTACATATTGCAAATAAGAACTTATTTGTACACTAGATACATAGTTCTGTTTAATAAAATTGCACGCAAATAGCAATGGCTACAATCTGAGGTATCGGCTAAATATGATCAGTTTGGTTTTTCCCATTCCTCACTTATTTCTCTTTACTATCAATCCAGTAAACAAGTTTACTTGTTTAATTGATTTACTGGTAATTGAACAAATTTATATGCAAGTAATTTACAGAAGAAAAGCTTTCCTATGATTTTTCTAAGTGCCAATTTTTCTAAGTCTACACTGTCATACACTGGCAATTGCTTTAATGTCTAGAGACTAGATGGTGCAAAATTAGGATTAATTTATTCATTATATACACTGTACACAACAAAACAAAATTCATATGTCCCACAGAAAACTGGCTTTTTCTGAGACTGTCCAAGTACGAACACACTGTCATATTTATTTTTTGTAGCTCCTTCTCTCCCACCTCTTCGAAGCCATTGAACAGGTAGCATGCTGGTCAGAGCTGGTTTAACAATCCAATTCCCCAAAGACAATATTTTCTATGAACTTTATCAAACAGATATGTCTAAAGTGATGTGGTACTGTGAGTTAATGCACAGACTGTAAAGCTGTTTGAACTGCAAGTAGGCAGTTCGAGCTCACCATCTGCTCCTTGGAAACTCTATACAGGGTTGCTATGGGTGAGAACTGACTCAACAGTACTTAACAAAAACAACAAAGTGACATTTTACTACTTCTACTTTTAACATACATCAGGCACTTCTAAACATCAATATAGATAGATGTTTCAAATAAGGACTTAGTTCATCCACTATATACATAGCATATTATTCATAGCTTAAATAAATTGTACACAAGTAACAACAGTTTTAATCTGAAAATGCCTTCTAAATATGAACATACTGGCCTACAGAATCTCCCTTTCTTTACCCCCTTCACGAATCCAGGAGCCTATTAGGTTCACATTTTCTGAAGACAATCTTTCCTATGAATTATAACACAAAATTACAAAATGTATTAGTTTACTAACTCTGCTTTGTTATACACTGGCAACCTCTTTAATTCTAGAAAGACTAGATGTAAAATTGTGATTTATTTGTATTTTATGCACACTATATAAACAGAAAAGTAAAACAATGCACAAACATAAAGACAATGGTAAATCATGCCTCAAACTAGCATCGAGCCTTTTGCAGTCCCTTATCCCCCCTCCTCCCTAGAACCAGTGCACAAACACAAAGTGTACTTCCCAAAGAAGTGGTTTAGCCATTCAAAACAATCCAAGAGTTCCAACAAAAATCCAATTATTTCATACGAATTTTAACAAAACAGAGATGTACGAAAGGTATTATTTTACTACTTTGACTTTTAATATATAACAGACACTTAAGAACATTCCAAAAGACTAGATTATTTCAAAATATACTTATTATTGCCAACTATATATACAACGGAGTCCTGGTGTGGTGCTATGGGTTAATGCTCCAGACTGCAAAGCCGGTAGTTCAAACTCACCAGCTGCTCCTTGGAAATCCTATATAGGTTTGCTTTGGGTCAGAGTTGACTCGATGGAACTTAACAACAACAATACATACAAAGGTGGAATAAAATGTACACACAGAACCATGGTTATAATATGAAAATATCTTCTAAATAGTCTAGCACAGAAATTTCTTCCTGTGAGAAAAAGGAGCACAAATGTTTACCCTTCAAAGAGTACAAAATAAAGTTGGAGCCAAAATAGAATAAGCTTGGTTCTAACCCATTTGAGACCATTAAAGGAAACTGTCCTGTTTTTATATTCATGCTGTGAACTAACCAAAACCAGTTTGTGGCATGATATTGCTGCCTCCTTGAACGAAGACATTCCAAACTTCTTCAAGTCCTAACCCCTTCCCTCCAAGCCCAGTTCAAATTAACCAATAGGGTGAAGACAAGACTATGTAGTAGAATCTCTAACCAATAGGGTGACACATAGTCTTATGTCAGAGATAAAACCTGAGAGGACTGCAAACCCAGTGTGCTTGCTGGCTTGTTCCTGTGCCGCTATGCACTCTTGTGCAGAAGTGAAAATTTACCTTGCCAAGATACTTTTGTTTTTAATGTGTGTGTTTGCAACATCAGGGCTTATTTTGAACAAATGGGTGCTCATATGGGATTCCCATTTATCTTGGGAAAGAGCTTTAACCCTCTCTCTTGAGGAAGATGCATCCTGTCGCCTTGTTGTGGCAGCCTTTGGGGTTGAGGTAACTGAAGCTTCCCAAAGTGGTGTTTTAATCCAGACTCTTGGCAATGTGGGTAAAAAGGCCTAAGCGAACACCACAGTGACCAGGTAACTCCATGCACGGACCAAGGTAAGGAAAGTCGTGGGGGTGACAAAGTTTTCCTTGGTGGTCAGGACATCCTTGAGGTCCTCTGTCATGTATGAGACATGCTCTAGGGATGAAGTGAAAATGGAGTCATGATCCATGGTTCCGTGGCAACCTCATACAAATTAAGGTGGTATCAAGTTGGTCCCAGAACTACATCCGAGTTGAGGATTTATACAGCCATGTCAATTGTTAAGAGGTGTCTAACGTTCCCATTATAGAAACAACTGGAGATGACCAAAGCAAAATTAAAGAGTGTAAGAAACCTCCAGAAGGGGAATTGAATTTCTAAATGTGTAAGAAACTTCTAGAAGGGGGAGACGAACCTCTTCTATAAGTGTAAGAAACTTCCAGAAAGGGGGGTAGAACCTCTAAGGGAACAAAATGAGGTAGCCAGATTGGGAAACAACACAAGTAAGAAGGTACCTCAAGGAAGTGAGCAAGATGATAAAACTCCCTCTGATAGTCTGCTAGGGCAAATGTTAAAATATTGGAATGACAGCTCCTGAACAAAAAGGAGAAGGAAATAACGGGTGATAAAATATTTTTTTATTTGAACACAGGGGCCAATTCTTAAGCTGTCTGTTTTTTGGCCCAAGGTTTGTTCAAATGAAGACTGGATATGTCAGATTCTAATTGAGTAGGTGAATAGCAAGAACCCAATCACCCAAGAAGAAATAGATTATGCCTTATGCTGGAGACAGAGTCCTGTTGTCCTCTTTTCACTTAGAACAAAAGATGACAAGGTGAAAGAGAAAAAATCTTCTGCCCCTTGGGACCTCTTTTCTTCCCTACCCCCACCTTAAAATCTCACCTTTCTTCCCACACACCAGACTTCCCACCCAAGCCCATCTCCCCCAAGCCTGCTAACCCTACAGATTTCAGTTGTCTTGTGCCAGTGTTACACCCCACACTGAAAAAAAACTTAGAAAATAAATCACACAGTGCCAGAAAGATTTACATAACCTTCCCTTTCCCCATTCCCCCAAGAGTCAGCTGGAAACCCTTATTCCTCTTAGGGAAGTCCCCTTAGGAGGAGGAGAAATTGGGTTTGTCAATGCACTCTAACTAATTCATAGGTCCAGAATAAAAAAAACCCAAAAACTAAAACCACTCTTTAATGACCCTTATGTAGTAGCTGACCAGATGAACCAATTCCTAGGACCCAACTATACACCTGGGCAGAAGTTATGTCAGTATTGGGAATCGTATTCTCAGGAATAGAAGAAAAATGTGGCATCAGGGTTGGAGGAAGACTCATTAACAACCTGCAATATGCAGATGATACAACCTTGCTTGCTAAAAGTGAAGAGGACTTAAAATACTGATGAAGATCAAAGACCACAGCCCTTGGTATGGATTGCATCTCAACCTCAATGTAAAGAAAACAAAAATCCTCACCAATGGACCAATAAACAAAATTCTTATCAATGAAAAAAAGATTAAAGTTGTCAAGGACTTCATTCTTCTTGGATCAACTATTAACACTCATGGAAGCAGTAGTCAAGAAATCAAACGATGTACTGCATTAGGCAAATCTGTTGAACAAGACCTTGTTTTTTAATGTTTTATTGTGAATTATATGATAGTTTGCATGGGAGAACAATAGTTTTACATTCATTAATCGTATTAGTCCATTGCCATGGTTACTATCCCCTCCAAGTATCATCAACCAACCAAAGGGTATACCCTGCAAGCCTGCCCCCTACACTACCCCCTCCCCCCCAGTCTTCAGCACACAGTCACTCTCCTTCTCTGGATCTAAAGTCCCCAGCTGCTCCATCGCTCCACATCATCATCTCTGCCTCCATCTCAGGCATCACTGCCTCTCTGGGTAGGATCCTGCTCTAGGCTGTTCTCCGTTGATGGTCCTAGGGACCTTCACTCCTAGACTGGAAAGTTAACCACTCCCTTCCTTGCTATAAAATGTCTACCTTTACATTTCCAACCCTCACAATCCGTCCTGATAACAATTATTCACTATTGTATCACAAGAGACCCATCTGCATTTCATCAGCTCCGCCTAGACAGATTGGATACTACTTACTGGAGATTCTGCCTTCCTCCATGCCCTCTGGCTCTAGGTTCCCTCTTGAAAGCTTGTAAGCCAGTCACTTCTTGCCTTTGTAGCCACCCCACCCCCCACCCCCCATTTTGAGTAGCCAATGTCCAAATTGCCCATATCTGTCTACTCTGTGTGTGGAATGATTCTTGCTGTAAGGATGTATTCCCTCTTTTGAGTTACTGAATCCATAGATGTAGGTCAAGTTCATCGAATTGTATCAGAGTACTCTTTTTTCCTCTTCTTTCTTCTTCTGGTTGAGCTCTGATCAAACAAGACCTTTTTAAAGTGTTGAGCAAAGAGGTCAGCTTGAGGATTAAAGTGGGCCTGACCCAAGCCATGTTTTTTTCAATAACCTCATATACATGTGAAAGCTGGACAGTGAAGGAAGAAGATTGTAGAGGAATTGATGTTTTGAGTTTTGGTGTTGGAGGAGAATATTGAAAGTGCCGTGGGTTGCCAAAAGAACAAATGTATCTGTGTTGGAATAAGTGCGGCCAGAGTGCTCCTTGGAAGCCAGGATGGCTAAACTTTGTCTCTCCTACTTTGGACATATTGTCAGGAGGGACCAGTCTCTGGAGAAGGATAACATGTTTGGTAAGGTGGAGGGTCAGAGAAAAAGAGTAAGATCCCCAACGAGATGGATTGGCAAAGTGGCAGCATCAATGGGCTCAAGTGTGGCAACAATTGTGAGATTGGCCCAGGACCAGGCAGTGTTTTGTTCCGTTGTGCATATGGTCACTATGAGTTGGTACCAACTCAATGGCACCTAACAACAACAATTCTCAGGAGATGAAAGGGCCATGATTCACAGGGTCAGCAATTGTTACATGGGAACATCAACATCCTACTGGTCCAGGTGTCTTGGAGACTGATATTAAGTTCTCTAACCAAGACCCCAATGAGACAATAATGTTGCAGCACATCAAGACAACACGAGAGACCTCAGGGAGATGATAATTAAAGGAATCTGAGAACTGGCTCCCTTTACCCAAAGTGATTCTAAGGTGTTTAATGTGCAGCAGGGAAAAGAAGAAGTACCTGCAGAGTTCTTAGGTAGACTTAAAGGACAAATGAGAATATATGATGCATTAGACATAGAAAATCCTTTGCAACAGGGAATGCTAAAGCGGCATTTTGTCACTAACTGTTGACCTGACATTGGCAAAATGTTGCAAAAGTTAGAAAACTGGAAAGACAGGTCTATGGAAGAACTGTTAAGGGATGCTCAAAAGGTTTACGTGAGGTGAGATGAGAAAAACAAAAACAGGATTCAGGGAAACCTGAAAATAGTAAGGGGAGAAAACAAATGCTTTAAATGTGGAAAAGTAGGACACTTTAAGAAAGAGTGTCCAGAATGAGAAAAAGAAAAGAAGATAATCTCCCTTATGACCTTTGATGAAGAACAGATGTTCAGGGGCTCTTTTATATTGAAGGATCCCACTGGAAGCTCCTAGTGAATTTAGAAGTGGGGCCACATAAGGGAATTATGACCTTTTTAATTGACTCAGGGGCCTCCTGATCTTCCCTTCACAGTCTGTCCTCTTGTCTCCTCTACGCCCCTGAGGGACTCCCAAATTTGGGGATGAAAGGGGTAGGACTAGGAGCTAAACTTTTTGAAGTAACTACTGTTCAATTCCAAAATGGAACTACTACCATTACACTCCTGTTAATTCCAGAAGCAGGAACAAATTTATTTGGAAGGGATCTAATGACTAAGCTAGGTCTAGAGTTATATGTAAACTAAGAGAAAATCCATATATCCTTAAACCTACTAACCCCATGGTTAGAAAACCAAATTTAGACCACCGTTTGGACCAAAGAAGGAAAAAAAGGGAGGATTACAGATTCCTCCCATCCATATTGAATTGAAGAATCCTGGAGAAATAATCAAAAGAAAACAATACCCTATTCTCCTTGAAGGAAGGATAGGATTGCAGTCCATAATTTAGAGATTATAATGCAGTAGACTATTTGAGCCCTGCATGTCTCCATATAACACCCCAATTCTGCCCGTAAAGTAGATGGAGAGATCCTACTGCCTGGTTCAAGACCTCTGGGCTATAAATCAGATAGTCCAGAATAAACATCTGGTGGTCCCCAATCCATGTACCCTGCTTAGTAGGATCCCTTACAACCACCAGTGTTTCAGTGTGGTTGATCTGTTGATCTTACAGATTCTTTCTGGGCATTTCCTTTAGCTCAAGACAGGAGGAATTTGCTTGCCTTTGAATGGGAAGATCCTCATTCAGACAGTAAACAACCTAGCAGGTGAAACAGCTAAAAAAGCTGCCTTTATCCCCAAAGGTACCTATCCTCTACCTGACACCATGTCTCCCTGCCCCTGCTGCAACCCCGATTTTCACCCCAACAAAAAAGGAACAATTAAGAAAGATAGGGGCAAAACAAAACTCAGAAGGAAAATAGCTACTGCTGATAATAGGGAGATGTTGTCAAAGCCACTCTTGGTTCAATTACATCATTGAAGCCACTGGGGTCCCTAAGCAATGTGTGATACAGACCTTCGAGTCTATGGTTGTATAGATATGTATACCTTAGCTAAACAACTTTCCAAAAGGTGCATTATATGCTGAAAACAAACAGGCTTTAAGACAAACCTCCCCCCCACCACCACCCGAGGGAGAAATCCTGGGCTATGACCCTTTCAGTGCATCCAAATTGATTACATAAAAAATGCCCAAAATAGGTCACTTTAAGTATCTTCTTATAATTGTTAACCATCTCACTCATTGGGTATCAGCTGTCCCTGTACACAGAGCAACTGACGATATGTGGTTAAAGTACTTATAGAAATCATTGTTCCCAGGTTCAGTTTAATTGAAAACATTGACTCAGATAATGGGAGTCCTTTACCACTAATATTATTAAGGGATTTGTACAGGTCTTAAGAATCAAATGGTAAAACCACACCACCTGATACCCTCCTTCCTCAAGTAGAGTAGAAAAAATGAATCAAACCCCAAAGAATCACCTGACCAAGTAAACCTTAGAAACCAGATTACCTTGAACTAAATATCTGAATGATGCAGAAAGCATCAAGATAAGATGGAAGGAATGCACAGAGTCACTGTACCAAAAGGAAATGGTTAATATTCAACCATTTCAAGAGGTAGCATATGATCAAGAGCCAGTGATACTCAGGGAGGAAGTCCAAGGTGTATTGAAGGAATTGGCGAAGGACAAGGCACCAGGAATTCATGGAATAAAAATAGAAAACTTTCAAGAAAGTGAGGCAGCACAGGAGGCACTCACTCATCTCTGCCAAGAAATTTGGAAGAAAACTATCTGGCCAACTGATTGGAAAAGATCCATATTTGTGCCCATTCCTAAGAGAGGTGACCCAGTGGAATGCAGATATCATCGGACAATCTCTTTGATATCTCAAGTGAGTAAAGTTTTTCTAAAGGTAATACAGAAATGGCTACAAGCATACATTGACAGAGAACTTCCAGAGGTTCAAGCTGGATTCAGAAGAGGCCATGGAACAAGAGATATCATTGCTGATGTCCTATGGATCTTGGCTGAAAGCAGAGAATATCAGAAGTTTACCTGTGCTTTGTTGACTATGCAAAGGCTTTCGATTATGTGGATAACAACAAGCTATGGACAACATTGCAAAGTATGAGTATTCCAAAACACTTAATTGTACTCATGAGGAATCTATACCTGGACCAAGAAGCAGTTGTTTGAACAGAGCATGGGAAAACTGAATGTTTTAAAATTAAGAAAGGTGTGAGACAAGGTGCATTCTTTCACCATACTTATTCAACCTGTATGCTAAGCAAATAATACAAGAAACTGGGTTCTATGAAGAAAAACGTGGCATCAGGATTGGAGGAAGACTCATTAACAATATGCAATATGCAGATGATACAACCTTGCTTGCTGAAAGTGAAGAGGACTTAAAACATTTACTGATGAAGATCAAAGAACACAGCCTTTGATATGGAATACATCTCAATGCTAAGAAAAAAAAAATCCTCACCACTGGACCGATAACCAACATTCTTATCAATGGAGAAAGATTGAAGTTGTCAAGGACTCCATTCTTCTTGGATCAACTATTAACACTCACAGAAGCAGCAGTCAAGAGATCAGACGGCGTATTGCATTAGGCAAATCTGCTGCACTGGAATTTTCTAAAGTGTTGAAGAGCAAAGATGTCAGCTTGAGGACTAAGGTGTGCCTGACCCAAGCCATGATGTTTTCAATAACCTAATATGGATGTGAAAGCTGGACAGTGAATAAGGAAGACCATAGAAGAATTGATGCCTTTGAATTTATGGTGTTGGAGGAGAATACTAAAAGTGCCATGGGCTACCAAAAGAACCAATAGATCTGTTTTGGAAGAAGTGCAGCCAGAGTGCTCCTTGGAGGCCAAGATGGCCAAACTTCGTCTCTCATACTTTGGGCATATTGTCAGGAGCGAACAGTCTCTGGAAAAGGATATCATGTTTTGTAAGATGGAGGACCAGAGAAAAAGAGGAAGACCTCCAATGAGATGGATTGGCCAGGTAGCAGCATCGATGGACTCAAGTGTGGCAACAGTAATTAGGTTGGCCCAGGATTGGACATTGTTTCGTTCTGTTGTGCATGAGTTGGTGCTGACTTGATGGCACCTAACAACAACAACAATATATTCCTACAGCACTTTTAAGGATCCGAACTGCTCTTCGGAAAGACACTGGCCTATCCTCATATGAGATGCTTTACAGGTTACCCTACCTGAGTTCAACATCTGACATTCCTACCTTTGAAACAAAGGATCAATTTCTCAAGAACTATGTCCTTGGTTTGTCCTCTACTCAATTTTCTCTTAAGAAAAGAGGCCTCCTAGCACAGACACTACACCTCAAGTTTCCAGTACACTGACACCAGCCTTGCAACTAGGTACTGATCTAGAGTTGTAAAGAAGAAAACTTGAGCCAAACGAGGAAAGACATTTTCTGGTGCTTTTAACCACAGAAACTGTGGTTCATACAGGCTAAAATGGCTTGACTCATCACATGTGGACAAAGAAAGCCCTCCTACATACTCAAGAAAAAAGGAACGTGATTCCAGGACATACTTCTACCAAAATGTCTTTCAAAAGGAATTAACCATCTTTTTCTTTCTCCTTTTCCCCCTTATTGAAGGACATTTTATAATTAACATAACTCAGGACAACTCTCCCCTAACTCCTCAGTTTGATGTTTGTTCCATCATCCCATGTGGACAAGATGAGTCTTTGAGACAGTTGTCCAATGTTGATAAATATCTCTGCCCCTTTGGAACCTCAGGGGGTAAATATAAATACGGTGCCTTGAGGGGCCCCTGTAATGACTGGGAGGATGTGCGGTGGATTACCCAGTACCAAGATTGGACTGTCTCCATGAAATTCATAACTGCAAGCTGGTGACCCTTAAAAGACAAAATCCACTTATCTAAGGTGTCCCTCAAAACTGACTGTCAAAACTGAGACTGTAACCCTGTACTTATCTCAATCAATGTTCCAACCATCTGTGATATGGAGCCAATAGTGGCATCCCGATTCTATGGAATGGGTGCCAACATCTCCAGATGAGATGCTGTAGGGCGTTTTGCACTCAGATTTGTCTGTCACCCAACCGCAAGGCCCATCTAGGAATCCCAGACACAAAGTACCCAAAATGATGCAGTTCTGGTATCCCCCTAAGTCCTAGAAACAACCCTTCCAAAGTAATGATTGTTAAAGTTAAAGAGCTAATACAAACTATTGCTATAGAAACAGGATATGAAGATGCAAATGGATTAAATATTCTGTTTGCACACTAAATTAGCAACTGTTGTGCCTGTGCAACAGGAAGCCTGGAAGCCCAAGAGGTCCCCTTCCTACTCAGATGGTCCTCATACCCTCAGAGCATGCACTGTATGGTTGCTGTCTTCCAGGACCGCATAATCTGGGGCAATGAACTCTGTAACTCGTTGTTTCTACTGTTCCCTAATGTCAGGGATCTTATGGGTCAGCCTCTTAGGACCATTAGGCCTCCAGCATCGAATGTCAATTTCATTTCGTGTCTTTCCAGACATGGGGTGGGAGGGGCGGTGTCATTCATTACATTAATTAGAAACCTGATAGGATGCAGCGAGCGCAAACTCTTTGGAGAGCTTCAGAATCAGTCAGCCCTAGCTACTCCATAAGGAGATGTCTGTTGGTACTGCAGGAAACAAGTATTCAGGGCTCTGTTGGCAAATTGGAGTGGCACTTGTGTTTTTGTGCAATTGTCCATCCCTTTCACGCTGGCATCCCATCAACTGTCAACCACAGAAGAAAGGCATAGGTCTATGAGAAATATAATCATTCCCCACACCTCTTTTGATCCCTTTGTTTACATAGATAGTTTTGGAGTTCCCCGAGGGGTACCAAATGAATGCAGAGCAAGAAACCAAATAGCAGCAGGATTTGAATCAGTATTGTTTTGGTGGTCCACTATTAATAAAAATGTAGACTGGATTAAATATATATATATTATAATCAACAAAGATTTGTTAATTACACTCAGGATGCCATAAAGGGGATAGCTGACCAACTGCAGCCCAGTAGTAAAATAACCTAGGAAAATAGGTTAGTTTTAGACATGATATTGGCAAAAAGGGTGGTATGTTTGTTAGATTGGAACCCAGTGCTGTATCTTTATCCCCAATAACACTGCCCCTGATGGGACTATCGCTACGGCTTTACAGGGATTAACCACTCTAGCAAATGAATTAGCCAAAAACTCAGGCATAGATGATCTACTCTCTAACCCCATAGAACAGTGGTTTGGAACATGAAAATGGGTAACGACTTCAGTCCTCACATCACTAATTACTATATTTGGAGTTCTCATACTCGTGGATTGCTGTGTCATACCTTGTGTAAGGGATCTAAACCAGAGACTTATAGAAACAACTATAACCAAGCAATCTCCTTTTTAATCTAATAGTATTTTTATACTAGATACCAAAGTATATCAGAGTCAGTTCCTCCTCACAACTGGATAAATGTGAATGTGTGTTGCTTATGATGTGGCTTCTAGAGGTAACCTAACAATTCCATTTAAAACCATTTCCAGAATATATATGTATATATATATATAAACAAATGGACATTTCCAAGACATGTAAGCTATAGGGTCTACACATAGCAAACGTTTTATTTTAAAAAGTTGAGAAGGGGGAGTTGAGAGCAGATTTTTCATATTATATATACAGGCCTTCTATAAACCATCACTAAGTCTTCTCATTGGGTTGTTGGCTGCCTTTTATTGGCCAAATATGGAACCTTATTCTACCATGTCTTCTTTCTAATAGCACGGTCTGGTAGAATGAGGACCAAGTGCCCAATGGTCTGCTAATCATTACACCCATCTTCTGGAGCTTTGCTCAGCTTCTAGATCCATTAAGGCCCTTATTCAGGAAGAGGAGGAATCTCATCCAATTGGGATAGAGCAATCACCCCAGGTCCCAGCTTCAAGAACCTTCTGAGTACATGGTCTGAAGAAGTGGCTGAGTTTGCGTCCATTTAGGCACTCTGTCTTAGGCTTGCGAGGTCCCTAACAGTCCTCCACTGTGTTCAAATGGCCGACATTCTAGCTCTGCCAATCCCACCATCCCAGGCACCATGTCCTTGGGGAATTGGTGGGGGTTTCATTGCAGTCCAGAAGGGTGAGGCCCAGAGACTAGGTGGCCAGTGGGGTGCAGGCTCCAAGAGGGTGCCGCAGCCATCAGGTCACAGAGGAGTGAGGGTTCGCCTCTGCCTCAATGCCAAGGCTATGTAGATCAAGGCTTTGGGTCTATGCACAGCAAGGGCTATGGCCGGGGCCCCAGTTTACCCATTGGCTCAAGGCTGGAGGGCCTGAAGGGCACAGAGGTCCCTAAGGAGTCTGGAGACTATGGCCACACAACACTTCTCACCATGCTCTGTGCTGTTTATTTTGGTTATATCTTTTTTTTAAGATGTCTTCACCTATGCTATAATTTGCCCTCTAAGTACTGCTTTTACTGTGTCCCATAGGCATTGTGTTTTGTTGTTTTTTTTTCTCATTTGCATCAGGACATTTTTTATTTGTTCATGTCACAGCTGCTTTAAAGCAGGATGCCATTCAGTTTCCATGGATTTGATTTTTTCCCCTTGAAATCCTAATGGTGACTTCTAATTTTGTAACTTTATGATCTGTGAAGATCATTTATCGTATTTTGATGTTTTAAAATTTATTGGTACTTGTTTTGGGGCCTAACATATGGTCTATTCTGGATATTGCTCCATATGAACTGGAAAAAAAATGTGTATTGTTCCATATGAACTGGAAAAAAATGTGTGTTTGGTTGTGTGTTTTGTAAAAATTTATGAGATCAAGCTGAGATTGATGGTTTTATTTTGTTCCGCTGTATCTTTGTTAAGTTTCTTTTTGGTTAATCTATTCTTTTTTAAAAGTGATGTATTAAAATCTCCTACTATTATTGTAGTGTTATCTATTAATTTTTCTCAACTCGCTTAAAATTTTCTTTATGCATTTTGAGGCTCTTTCACTGGGAGAATAATTAATTATTATGGGGACATCTTGTTAAATTGACCCTTAAATCATGAGGTAATGTCCTTCTTTGTCACTTGTGCTCATGTTTCCTTTAAAATCTATTTTATTAGAGATTAATATTGGTCCTTTTGCTCATTTTCAGTTACTATTAGTTTGATATATATTTTTTTCATCCTTTAGTTTTTCATCTGTTTTTGTCTTTGTGCATAAGGTATGTTTCTTGTAGACAGAATATTAAGGGGTCCTATTTACTTATCCATTCTGCTATTCTCTGTCTCTTGACTGGTGCATTTAATCCATTGATGTTCAGCATAAATATCAATATATCTGAATTAGTTGCAGTTATTTTGCTGTGTGGTTTTTGGTGGTATTTGTGTTTGTTTTCTGCATGTTTTCCTGTGCTGAGTTCATTTTTTTTACATGTGATTTTTCAAGTCAATTTCTTCATAAGCTTATTGTTTACAAAATCTTCATAAAATATGTTTTTATCTTTTCTTGATTTGATGTGAAGGTGTATTGAATTTCTTTGACATTACCCTGTTATTTATCAATCTCTTCCCCATTTTAAAACAGTCTATTTTATCTCGAATCTAGTTTCTTCCTCACCCTTCGGTATTTTGCAACTATTATTGTCCTTCTTTTTGTTTTATACTTGTCTTCATTATAGATTGGTATCTCCAATTTCCTGTTTTCAGACTTGCGTTTTTGTTTACCATGAATATTTCTATATCTGGATTGAATTATGGGTGGTGTTGCCATGTGTTTGTCAATCTCTGGCTGTTTTCTGCTGTTGGTGGCTTTCAGTTCAAAGGGATACCTTTAGTTTTGTTTTTGTTTTGTTTTCTGTAAAGTTGGCTTAATTTTACAGATTCATTTATTTTTTTCTGCAGATTTTTTTTTCATTTATTTTTCTGATTGCTCTTCTAACTTACTAGTATTGAGAGATTTATCATCAATCTCAGTAATTCTGGATTCCATTGATTCCAAACTACTTATTTGCCCTTTCAGTGTATTGTCAATTTCTGATATTAATCCTTTGAATTTCTGTTTGCAGGTTTTGCATTGTTTCCTATCTTTTATATAGTTAGTTTAATTGTGTCTGCCGTGCTATTCAGATTTCTTCCTTATTTTCCTTGATATTTCTATCATTTGTTGTTGTCGTTGTTGTTAAATGCTGTTAAGTCAGTTCTCACACATAGTGACCCTGAATAGGGTTTCCAAAAAGCAGCTGGTAGGTTTGAGCCACCAACCTTGCAATTCAAACTGACATTGAGATACAATGCTTTACCCTACAGCACCAATTGGAGCTATTTTGTTGAATTCTTAGGTATTTTCAATGCCTCTTTTAACTCCAAAACATTTTCTTAACTCTGCTTCTTACTATTTTATTTATTTATTTTAGAGACTGAGTCTTGTTTCTTCATTTGAACAGAGATTGATATTTTTGAAGCATTGTCATGTTATTGCATTTGTATTAAGTTGATTAATGTCTATTAGTGTATTTTTAGACACTCAGCAACGGGCTACTGGTGGGTGTGATAAGGAGATGAGCTTTTATGCCATTCTCTGTTAGCTGTTTGCACAGTTTAGTTCAGAGTGGCTTTAGTTGGTGTTGGTTGTACTTGATGATCTGGTGCATATCAGCTGGTATTTGTTCTTGTCTAATTAATGGCATTGTAGAAGGTAAAGCTGTGGCATAGTTATATGACTAAAGTTGCTATCTCCTGTCAGGAGAGGCAAGAAGAAGAAAACTAACAAACAAACCAAATAGCAACAGCAAAAAATGAATGTCAATGGCTTTGTCTCTACCAATAAGTGGTATATTGTGCCACCTACTAATCTCTCTACTTGAAAGTCTCCCAAGGAAGTTTGGGATGACCGTGTTGCACCCAGTGTGTCTGAACAGATAACTAGACTTCTTTCTTTCCTCATTTCCCCCCCCCCCCATTTTTTCTCTATCCCACATATCTTTTCAGACACATATCCTAGTGACAGACAATCCAGGGCTGGCTAGGAATGACTTTACAGATTTAGAGCAGGGCTTGTCCTATGGTGTTTATTGTGGATATCTCCTCCCTAAGGCTCACAAATGTGGTTTCCACCTTTGAGTGGTTCTGACCATCTAGAAAGTGGGAGCCTCCCTCTGAGTATACAATAATGAAGGTTGGCCTCACCTCTAGTCACCAGGGAAGATTAAGAAACTGGAGGAAAAAAATAAAAGAAAATCATACCTTTGTCTCTGGGTGCCATAGTTAAGCTTCTGTAACATGGATAGGCTTTATTTTAGCTAAAGCCTCTCTTGAACTTTCACAATGACTTCACAGGTCTTGTCTATGACCACAGCTCAGCCGTCACCTCCCTTCTTGCTGTGTATGGTCAACTCTCTCTCCAAGGAAGTATTTGATCCATTTTTCTATACCTTCCTCTGATGGTCAGAGTTTCAGGACCATCTTCGGCATTAATCTTCTCAAGTTTTCATATCATTGCCACAAAGGGTTGGCACAGCCTTTCTGCCTAGTCCACCATCTTGCCTCATAATTATATTTTAAAGAGCATGCTAAAATTCAAGTTTAAAGAAAGTGACTTCAAACATGTAAAATCAAAATGTGTATGGTGGAGAAATTTTCTGCTGCTTTTGAAACATTGTTGTGTTAAGTGTTTGTAGTTTATGAATATATGTTGGTGTATTCTTAGGCACTCACCAACTGCCTCCTTTTTGGGTGTGATCAGGATATGAACTTTTGTGCCATTCTCGGCTGTCCATACAGTTCAGTTCAGCTAAATTTAATATCAGTGGATTTAGTTGATATTGGCTGTAGTCTCATCTCGTGTATATCAACTGATATTGGTTCTTGCCAAATTGGTGGGGTTGTGGAGAGGACAGCTGTGGCTTGGCTGCATGGCACAGTTGCTGACTCCTGGCAGGTGAGGTAAGAAGCAGGAAAACAACAACCACAACAACAGAAAATAAAACCAGCCAGCAACAGTGAAAAATAAAAGTTAGTGCCTTTCGATCCACCAATAAGTTGAATGTTGCACCACCTACTGGCCCCTTAACTTTAAAGCCACCTGAGAAAGTTCAATATGGCCATGGTGTACCCAGTGCACCTACACAGATCACCAGCCAAATTTACATCTCCCTTTTTCTCTATCTCTTGCATCCATTCAGCCACCTCTCTTAATGAAGGATAGTCCAGGGCTGTCCAGTGTAAATTTTGTAGATTTGGAGCAGGGACTGCCCTTAATGGTTTATTGCAGACAGCTCCTCCTTGGGTTTTCACCTCAAATTCCACCGCAAATTGGCTCAGATTGACTGGAAAGTGAGCGCTTCCCTGGAACTGTATGCTGGAAGGCGAGCTTACTCTCTGCTCACTAGGGGAGTATGGAGAACTAGAGGTAAAAAAAATTGTTGACACATTTGTTCTCATGTGGAACCTGTACATAAACCAAAAGGCAGTTAATCAAATAGAACAAGGGAACATTAAGTGTTTTACATTTAGGAAAGGTTTGTGCCAATAACAACAACAACAACAACAAGCATCTGTGTATATGAGAGCTATAGGTAGGCTTCTTCAATGTGAATATGTTTATTTGTCTCTAAAGCAGCTAATAAAGTTTCAAGATGGCTCTGACAGGTTCCTTCTGCTGCCAAAGCTAAGTAGTCGTCTCCTTCCTTACTGTGTCTGCTGAAATTTCTTTCAGTAAACAATCTACTTTTCTACTGATTCCTATGAAGCTAAGAATTCCAGGACAATCCTCTGCATTTGCCTTATCCAGTTTTCTGTTTCCTTGCTGCAGAGGGTCTTCAGAGCCTTAGTCCACTATCTTGTCCTGCCTGTAACTCATCATTTGATTTATTGACTTCTACTT
This sequence comes from Chrysochloris asiatica, assembly GCF_000296735.1. Taxonomy (NCBI): domain Eukaryota; kingdom Metazoa; phylum Chordata; class Mammalia; order Afrosoricida; family Chrysochloridae; genus Chrysochloris; species Chrysochloris asiatica. The sequence continues at coordinate 4,712,009 of NW_006408719.1, read as the reverse complement.
CCATGAGATGGTGTTGGAACTCTGGAACAAATATAAAGGTTTGTTTGGAGGATCGGAAGGTTTATAGCTGGGGAATTTTCAGGAGAATCCAGAAATCCATTATTTTCTGGATCAAGACACTCAGCTGTTCCAGGAGCCGCCATCTTGGGAGACCATATATTGATTGTATCAGGACTGATAAGATTAGGAGAGAACATCTTGACTGTGTCTTAATTATATCAGGATTGTATCAAGATTGACATCGAAATTAAAAAAGACAGTATAGACATAAAACCAAATGGCCACCACTTGTCTGTCAGTCGTGCTATAGTGGTTTGAGTTGCTGTGATTCTGAGGGCTCTGCCACCAGTATTTTAAATAACCAGCAGGGTCACCCATGGTAGACAGGTTTCAGATGAGCTTCCAAACAAAGACAGACTAGGAAGAAAGAGTGACGAACTACTTCCGAATCGCTAGTCACTGAAAACTCTATGAATAGCAGAGAAACACTGTCAGATACAGGACCGGAAGGTGGGAAGGCACTCAGAATGTGACTGGGGAAAAAAAAAATGCATCCTCAAAGTAGAGTTGACCATGATGACGTGAATAGAGTTAAGGTCAGGAGAGAAATGCTCATAGAACCTTCATTTGCTCATGGGTCACAAATCAAAATGAAGAGAAACAGCTATAAACATCCATTGAAAATTGGAACATGGAATGTAGGAAGTAAGAATCTGGGAAAATTGGATATTGTCAAAAATGAAATGGAACGCATCATCGATATCTTAGGCATTAGTGAGCTGAAATGGACTGGTATTGGCCATTTTGAATCTGACAACCACATAGTTTGTTATGCAGGGAATGACAAATTGAAAAAGAAGGGTGTTCATGTTCTTGGATAGGAAGACTTAACATTGTGAAAATGTCAATACTGCCCAAAGCAATTTACCATATAATGCAATCCCAATCCAAATCCCAACGACATTCTTCAAAGAGATGGAAAAAACAATTACAAACTTTATATGGAAAGGAAAGAAACCCAGGATAAGCAAAGCACTGCTTAAGAAGAAGAATAAGGTTGGAGGCCTGTCACTTCCCAACTTCAAAATTTACTACATGGCTACAGTGCTCAAAACAGCTTGGTACAATGAAAGATACATAGATCAATGGAACAGAGTGGAGAATCCAGAAATTAACGCATCTACATACAGCCAACTGATTTTTGACAAAACACCTAAATATCTCACACAGGGAGGTGATAGTCTTTTCAACAGATGGTTCTGGCAGAACTGGAAAATGCACAGGAACTTTTTTAAAATATTGAAGAGCAGAGATGTCAGCTTGAGGACTAAGGTGCACCTGACCCAAGCCATGGTATTTTCAATAACCTCGTATGGATGCGAAATCTGGACAATGAATAAGGAAGATCGTAGAATTCATGCCTTTGAGTTGTGGTGTTGGAGGAGAAAACTGAAAGTGCCATGGACTACCAAAAGAACCAATAGATCTGTTTTGGAAGAAGTGCAGCCAGAGTGCTCCTTGGAGGCCAAGATGGCTAAGCTTCGTCTCTCATACTCTGGACATATTGTCCGGAGAGAACAGTCGCTGGAAAGGGATGTCATGCAGGGTAAGGTGGAGGGTTAGAGAAAAAGAGGAAGTCCCTCAACGAGATGGATCGGCCAGGTGGCATCATTGATAGACTCAAGTGTGGCAGCAGTAATGAGGTTGGCCCAGGATAGGACATTGTTTCGTTCTGCTGTGCATGGGGTCACTATGAGTCGGTTCTGACCCATGGCACCTGACAACAATAACAACAACTTCCATGTGTGTTGATAATTAACTGAAACACAATGAAATATTTGACATTTTCAATCTTTTCCCCATTTGTCATGATGTTTATTGGTTCAGTTGTGAATATTTTGTTTTCTTTACATTGTGGTGCAACCTATATTGAAAGCTATGGTCTTTGATCTTCGTAAGTAAGTATTTAAATTTTCTTTGCTTTCAGCAAGCAAAGTTGTGTCACCTGCATATTGCAGGTTGTTAATGAATGTTCCTCTTATCCTGATGCCACATTCTTCTTCATATAATCCAGTTTCTTGATTATTTACTCAGCTAACAGACTGAATAAATATGATGAAAGAATATAAACCTGGCATACATCTTTCCTAATTTTAAACCATTCAATGTTCCCTTGTTCTGTTCAGACAACTACCTTTTTTTTTTTTTTTTTTTTTTTTTTGGAGGACATAAAAATAATTTATTCCAAAAGACCACAAAAATAAGAAATGTATTCTAAAATATAGCTTGGTATAATTATATCACATTGGATCTTCCCTCTCAATGTGATCTCCTATTGTCTGCCCCATTGAGTCGTTTCTGTTGTGAAGCCATTTCTCGGCAGGTTTTAAAACATTTTGTTGATGCTCTTGTAATGAACAGACTAGGGACATCTTCAAAGTTTCCAAGATTCCAAGGAGAGGTTAACATATTCCTCAAAGCATGGCACCTTCTGTTTCAGAATTGAGAATAATCATTTTGCATAATCATTCCAGTTTATGTAAATTTAAGTATGCACAAAATTCATTGATGTATAAAAAAGGTGGCAGGAAAAACACTATAGTTTAGAATAAAGAATTCATATGTTATGTGAATGTTTAAGGCAGCTGATAGGTGCCTTATAGGTGAGTTAAAAAGGGTGCTCTGAGTATGGAGGTGATTTTGCATCTAGAAGAATTCTCTTCCTGACCTCAATGACAGGCACTGTAGAGTGCACCTTCTTCAGGGCCAGTGACATATGAGATACCAGATTGTTTCATTTTTCAACTGTGGTCCAAAGAGAGGGTTGAATTGAGCCAGAATTGCAACCAGCCAAAAGAGGTAGCAGCAAATTGAGCAGGTCACCAACATGGTGATGATGACTCCTTGGTTAGGACCCTTAAGGATGAACCAGGGCATAATAAGCCCATGAAGCCCCAGAACATGCTCATCAAAATGAGGGGCACAGTGAAGCCCTGGTTGTCCCCTGAATTGCCACACAGCTCCACCGCTTCACTTTGTTACCTCCAGGAAGTGTCCCAAACAACTGCCTTCTGGTCTATGTACAGTTTCCTCATTAAAAAAAAAAAAAAAAATATTTGTCAACTACTTATGTTTGTTACAGTAACTTTATATATTCCCTCCATCTTATTTTGCAAGATTCTGCCACAGAATTCTTCAGTATAACTACTATTGATTGAAATGTGGAAGATGGAATAATAGTTGGAAAACATGATCTTGGTGATAAAAATGATGTTGGAAATTGCATGGTAGAATTTTGTAAGACCATCAAATTATTCATTTCAAATATACTTTTTCAACAAAGCAAATGGAAACTATACCCATGGACCTCACTGATTGGATTACTTAGAGATCAAATTGATTTCAGCTGAGAAAAAAGAGGATGGAAAAACTGAATATCATCAATCAGAACAAGAACAGGAGCTGATTGCATAATAGACCATCAAATTCCCATATGCAAGTTCAAGGTGATGCTGAAGAAGATTAAAATAAGTTCATGAGAGACAAAGTCGATTCTTGAGTATTGTTTTGTTGTTATTTTTGCAGTCAATTTGATTCTTACTCATAGCAACGCTATATACAACATAATGAAATACTATCTTGTCCTTTGCCATCCAAGTAAATTTTGATATCATTACTATGTTTCATATCATTATTACCACCACCACCACCATCACCAGTACCCCCTTGTTCCACTGAAACTACTAACAGCTTCTGCATGAGTACAATTAGGTATTCTGGAATTCCCATTCTTCACAATTATAGTTTTTGTTGTTGTTGTTGTTATTGACAAATTCTAATGCAGTTGCATAGTTAATAAAACACAAATAAGCATCTTTCAGGTATTGTCTGATTTTGGCCAAGTTCCACATGTAATGAAGTAAGTAATAATATTGCTCATACCACATCCTGTTTGCATTTTTGGCAGCTCCTTTTTGAGGTACTGCTGCAACTCTTTTTTATGTATCTTAAGCAAAGTTTTATTTGTGTGTGATATTAATTATATTCTCCCCAAATTTTTCTCATTCTATTGGGTTACATTTATATATCTCTTCCAATCAATTGTCTTCCAAATGTTCAATCATAGATGAGTGAATACCTCCAGAACTGCATCAATTTGTTGAAACATTTCAATTAGTATTCTATCTACTCCTAGAGCCTTGCTTTTACCCCAGTGTTGTCAGCGCAGCTTACACTTCTTCTTTCAATACCATGGCTTCTTAATTATCTGCTACCTCCTGAAATGGTTTAATGTAGCTTTGTTGTTTTACTTCTGTTCTTTAATCTTGAGAAATGTCTAGCTTTGTCTTTCGTTTTTGTCTTCTAAATCTAGTTTTTTATACATAGCAGTACAGCACATTTCTTTTTCTTCTTGATTTGTCTTTTAAATATTTCTTTTCAAATTTTACTTCTTTATTTTTTCCAGTCATTTTACTTTCTCTGCATTGTACAGTAATAATAAATAAATGCATTGATTCTTCTATGGTCTTCCTCCTGTCACTATGAGTCAGAACAGTCTCTATAGCACTTAACAACAACAACAGTTGTTCAGACTGATGTACTGAGCTTCTTTATCATCTCTTTCTGGAATTCTGGTGTGGGGCTGTAGAATAAGCACTGAACAGCTAGCTGCAAGATGATAAGTTCAAATCCACAAGCTGCTCCTTGGGAACCATTTGCAAGGTTGCTATGAGTCAGAGCCAGTTTCATAGCTCATAACAACAACAACATCTGTTACTAAAGATGTAGTTTATTTGATTCCTGTGTATTCTATTGGGTGAGGTCTAGGTGAGGTATATAGTTACCCTTTTAGTTTTTGAAAAAAAAAAGACCTTTGCAATGAATAAATTCTTTGTCTTGCACAATTCTATCAAGAAATTTACATTGTTAATTCTATCATCAAGGCCATATTTTCCAACTACCAATATTGCTGCATTTTTTTAGATTTTGCATTCCAATCATCAGGAATTATCAGTGTAACTTGGTTGCATGTTAGATTAACTTCTAACTCCTGAAGTTTGTAGAAATCTTCAATTTTGTCATCTTTGGCTTCAGTGGTTAGTATAAAAATTTGAATAAAAGTTGCATTAATTCATCTTGCTTGTTTTTTTGGTGCCATCATATCATTTCTGACTCATAGCAACACTATGAACATCAGAACGAAATGTGGTAATATCCTATGATATCCACAAGATGGTTGTTGCACTTGAGACCAACAACACTGCTGCCACTGTACCAAGCCATCTCATTGGGGATCTTCCTCTTTTTCGAAGACCTTCCACTTTATCAAGTATGTTTTCTTCTCCAGGTACTGGTACATTGCGATGTTGTTGTTGTTGTTAGGTGCCATCGAATCAGCACTGACTCATATCGACCTTATGCACAGCAGAATGAAACAACGTCCTATCCTGGTCCAACCTCACTACTATTGCCACACTTGAGTCCATCGATGCTGCCACCTGGCCAATCCATCTCGTTGAGGTTCTTCCTCTTTTTCTCCTACCCTCCATCTTACCAAACATGATATCTTTTTCCAGTGACTG
>NW_006408719.1:4674728-4704710 GCF_000296735.1 Chrysochloris asiatica | reverse complement strand
TTAAGTCTTTTTGCTCTCTTCACGTATGACATTCTTAATGTCATCCCACAATACTTCTGGTCTTCTGTTTTTAGTATTTAATGTATCAAATCTGATCTTCAGAGATGATCTCTAAATTCAGGTGGGATATATTCAATGTCATATTTTGGCTCTCTTGGACTTTTTTTCATTTTCTTCAGCTTCAGTTTGATTTTGCATATTAGTAATTGATGGTCTGTTCCACAGTCTGCTCCTGGCCTTATTTTCATTGATGATGTGGAGCTTTTCCATCTTCTCTTTTCACAGATGTAATCAATTTGATTTCTATGTACTTTGTGATACCATGTCCAAATTAGGAAAGATGCTATACTTCTTTAAACAAAGATTGTTTTTGGTAATTTGATGTTCTAGGGTACTTTTTTAATATTCTTCTTTAACCCCATAGCATAAATGCATCAATTCTTCTATGGTTTTCCTTATTCACTGTTCAACTTGGTAGGGGTAAGTTCACGGTCCACAAAGTGGTATCTTTGCTCTTCAACACTTTAAAGATGTATTGGTGAGCAGATTTGCCTAATAAAATATGTCATTTGATTTATTGACTGTTGCTTTCATAAATGTTGATAGTGGATCCAAGCAAAATGAATCTTAGACAACTTTAGTCTTATGCACATTTATCATGATGCTATTTTTTAGTCCAGTGCAGAGGATTTTTGTTTTCTTGACATTGAGGTGCAATCCATACTGAAAGTTGTCATCTTTTATCTTAATTAGTAAGTATTCTAAGTCCTCTTCAATTTTAGAAAACAAGGTTTTATCATCAGCATTTTGCAGGGTGTTAAAAGTTTTCCTCCAATCCATATCAGCACTCGATAGAGAACCACAAGGTTGGCAGTTCAAAGCTACCTGTTGCTCATTGAAAACCACTTATAGGGTCATTGTGAGTTATAAATGATTCAGTGATGCTTAACAACACCAACAAGACAATTATTACAGTAATTTAAATAAATAAAACTGTGCAATATAAAATGTAACCAACATTCCCTATCAGTCCTGATAGCAATTATTCACTATTGAACCACAAGAGTCTTAAACACATCTCCTTTTACCAACCTCATCTATACAGGTTGGAAACCACTCAGTGGAGATTCAAGCTTCCTCCACCCCCTCTGAAACTAAGCTCCCTCTTGAAAACTTGTAAGCCAGTCACTTTGTGTCTTTGTAGCCCCTCCATTTTGGGTAGCCAATCTCTAATCCTGTGTACAGAGGGGGTGGGAATGACCCTTGCTGTAAAGATTCATCCCCTTTTTTAAGCGAATACATCCATAAGTGTAAGTCAGTTTCGTCAAATTGTGGAAGATTGCACTTTTCCCCCTGTTCTTTCTTCCTCTAGTCAACTTCTGATCATCCAGCCATTGAAGCTAGGTCAAATGGGTACTATTTGCAAGTATGGGCATTCTTATGCATCTCCCCTCACTCAAGGAAGAAGAGGGGCTGTGTGCTGGCAGCTGGACTATGCCCTTTGGTTGTTTGAATGGTTATATATTTCTGAGTGCTTTGGTGTACATCCAAAAATTAAAAAAAAAAAAAAAAAAAAAAAAAAACAAGGAATGGAAGCAAATGCTGTTGAATGATGATGGATGGAAGGGATTGTAATCATTGCAATGGAATGAAATACAATAAGATGAATGTAAAGCTGATGTATTCCCATGTAAATTGTCACTCAATTCACAATAAAAACTTTAAAAAAAAAAAAAGCAATACCATTTGAAAACAGCTAAAATAATCAAGAAAAAGGGATTCAAGACTCGGGAATATTGAATTAACTCAGGCGGCTCTCTTGCATATCTGTCTACTGTCTTTTGCTTCTTCATCTAAAGAGTTTACACAACCACAATGGAGGTGCTAATTATGGTACAAACTCTTTTTCTAGAAGGTAAACAAAAACACTGTTGTTATCTAGTACAAATTTAGTGAAGGATTTTAAAGATATATGTTGGGCTTTCATTGCAGTTATTCATACCAATGTTATTATTATTTTTTTAAATGTTTTATTGTGAATTATATGATAGTTTACATGGGAGAACATTAGTTTTACATTCATTCTATCATATATCGTTTCATTGCCATGGTTCCAATCCCCTCCATGCATCATCAACCAACAAAAGAGTATACACTGCAAGCCTTCCCCCTACACTACCCCAGCCTAAGTCTTCAGCACACAGTTGCTCTCCCTCTCTGGATCTAAAGTCTCTGGCTGCTCTATCGCTGTACGTCATCATCTCTGCCTCCATCTCAGGCATCACTGCTTCTCTCGGTAGGGTCCTGCTCTTGGATCTTCTCCGTTGATTGTCCAAGGGACCTTCGCTCCTATATTGGAAAGTTAATCACTCCGTTCCTTACTATAAAACGTCTACCTTTACATTTCCAACCCTCACAATAAGTCCTGGAAACAATTATTCACTATTGTATCAAAAGAGACCCATCTGCATTTCATTTCATCAGCTCCACCTAGGCAGATTGGATACTACTCGCTGGAGAGTCTACCTTCCTCCATGCTCCCTGGCTCTAGGTTCCCTCTTGAAAGCTTGTAAGCCAGTCACTTCTTGCCTTTGTAGACCACCCGCCCCCCATTTTGGGTAGCCAATGTCCAAGTTGCCCATCCCTGTCTACTCTGTATGTGGAGGGGGTGGGAACGATTCTTGCTGTAAGGATTTGTTCCCTCTTTTGAGCTACTGCATCCATAGGTGTAGGTCAAATTCATCAAATTGTATCAGATTACTCTTTTTTTTTCCTCTTCTTTCTTCTTCTGGTTGAGCTCTGGTCATCCAGTGATTGAAGTCAGGTCAAGTGGGTATTATCTGCAAGCGTGGGTGTTCTCTTGTGCATATGCCCTCTCTTTTTATTAGCTGCACACTTCACTCTCCACATTGTTGGGCTTAGCTCGCCACTTCATTGCTGTTTCTCACTTCCCCTTATCGGTGACCAGCGTGGTCACCAATCAGAGCGTGTATTCCCATTGAGTCTTAGTCTTGGAAGGGGGTTTGCACTGAGGGGACCTGACCACTTGCCTTGATGTTTCCTGGGCAAGCAACTTGTTTGTTCTTGTAGTAACAGTCTATCTGCCTCTATTGTTTTGTATTTTTCCTGTAGTTCTTTCTCTCAAGAAGTGTCTTCTCTTCTTCTAGTGGCTCCAGACTGGTCTTTTTGTCCTTTCAAGTGGAAATTTCCCATCTCTGGAGATCTGGATGTGGTTCAGGAACAATGTTATTTTTGTTAAGTACTATTGAAACAGTTTTGACTCAAAGTGACCTCTCATACCATGGACCACCACTCATCTGTCAGCTTGCTATAATGTGGTGACTTGCATATTGTGATTCTGGAAGTTTTGTTACCAGCATTGTAAATACCAGCAGAGTCACCCATGGTGGACAAGTTTCAGATGAGCTTCAAGACTATGACAGAGTAGGAAGAAGGAGAGATTGATTACTTCTGAATATTTAGTCACTGTAAACCTTATGAATCAAAACGGAACACTGCCAGGTACTACCAGAAAATTGACTATTGAAACACGATGAGTAGCACCAGAATATGTTCAGATATTTTGCCCAAAAGATAAACCCCTACTTGAAAGGCATTCAAAGTATGACTGGAGAGTAGCTGCTCATCAAAGTAGAGTTGATTGTGATGACTCAAATGGAGTAAAGTTTTTGGAACCTTCATTTGTCTGGGCACAACTCAAAATGAGGAGAAACAGTGTAAGCATCCATTAGTAATTGAACATAGAAAGTACAAAGTATGAACCTAGGAAAATTAGAAGTTTTTCAAAATGAAATGGAACACAAAAGCATGGATAGCTTAGGTACTAGTGTGTTGAAATGGACTGGTATTGGTCATTTTGAATCTGACAACCACATGGCTTACTATGCACTAAATGGCAAATTGAAGAGGAATGGGGCCCTATTCATCATCAAAAAGAACGTTTCAATGTTCAATGATTGTATATTCTGGAGTGTTTTGGTGCACATCAAAAAAAAAAAAAAAAAAAAAAAAAAAAGCAAAAAAACCCACAGAGGGAATAGAAGCAAATACAGTTGAATGCTGAAACATACAGGAGATGGCAACCATAGCAATGAAACTAATATGATTGTAATCATTTCAATAAAATAAATATGATAGGATGGGTGTAAAACTAATGTTTCCCCATGTAGACCATCACTCAATTCGTAACAAAAAACTTTTAAAAAAGAACATTACAATATCTATCATGAAGTACAACACTATGTGTGATAGGATAATATCCATACACCTATAAAGAAGATCAGTTAGTACCAATATCATTCAAATTTATTCACCTAGCACTAAAGCCTATGATGACAAAATTGAAGAATTCTACCAATTTTTTCAATCTAAAATTGATCAAACATGTAATCACATTGTATTGATAGTTACTTCTGATTTGAATGCAAACATTGGAAACAAAGAAGGATCAGTCATTGAAAAATATGGCTTTGGTGATAGAAAGGATGCAGGAGAAGACATAATAGAATTTTGCAAGACCAATGATCTTCTCGTTGCAAATCACATTTTTAAGCAACATAAAATGTGGTTATACACATGGATCTCACAAGATGAAATAAACAGAAATCAAACTGACTACATATGTGGAAAGAGAGTGGAAAAGCTCCATGAATGAAGACAAAGTCAGAGGCAGACGGTGGAACAGACCATCAATTGCTCTTATGTAAATTCAGGCAGAAGCTGAAGAAAACTAAAACAAGTCCACAAGTGCCCAACTATGACCTCGAACACATCCCACCTGAATTAAGAGATCGTCTGAAGAACAGATTTGATGGGTTAGACACTACTGACCAAAGACCAGAAGAATTGTGGGAAGAAAACAAAAAGGTCATTAAGATGACAAGAAAGAAGGAAAAGACCAAAGGATATGTCAGAAGAGACTCTGAAACTTGCTTTCCAGGGTAGAGATGCTAAAGCAAATGCAAGACATAGGAGGAAAAAAACTGAACAGAAATTTTCAAAGGGCAGTCCAATAATAAAAAATCAAATATTGTAATGAAATGTACAAATATCTGGAGTTAGAAATCTGAAAGGGAAGAACACACTCAGCATTTCTGAAGTTGAGGAAACTGAAGAAATAATTCAAGCATCAACTTGCAATATTGTAGGATTATATGGGCAATTTATTGCATGATGCAGAAAGCATAAAAAGAAAATGAAAGGAGTACACAGAGTCACTGTATTAAAAGGAAATGGTAAATGCTCAGTCATTGCAGGAGGTACCATATTATCAAGTGCCAATAATACTGAAAAAAAGAAGTACAAAATGCACTGAAGATATTGGAAAAGAGCAAAACTCCAGAAATTGATGAAATAAAAACGAAAATATTTAAACAAATGGATGCAACACTGGAGACACTCACTCATTTATGCTACAAAATTTGGAAGAGATTTACCTGGCCAATTGATTGTGCCCGTTTCAAAGAGAAATGGCTTACTGGAATGTGGAAATAATCAGGCAATGTCATTAATATCACGTGCAAGTAAAATTTTGCTAATTTTTTTTTTAAAACAGCTGCAACAGTACCTTTATAGGGAACTGACAGAGGTTCAAGCTGGAGTCATATGAGAATGTGAAATGTGGGATATCATTGCTGATGTCAGATGGATCTTGGCTGTATGCAGAGAATATCAGAAATATATTTACCTGTGCTTCATAGACTGTGCAAAGGTTTTCAATTGTGTGGACCATGGCAAGATATGGAGAACTCTGCAGATAATAAGTATTCTCAAACACTTAATTGTGGTCATGAGGAATCTATATATAAACCAAGAATCAGTTGTTTGAACAGAACAAGGAACACTGGTTTAAAATTAGGAAACTTGTGTGCCAAGGTTGTAGTATTTTGCCATACTTAATCTGTAGAAGGCACACTGGTATCGTAGTGGTTACAAATCGGGCTGTGAACCTAAGGATCAGTAGTTCAAAACTACCAGCTGTTCCATGGAAGAAAGATGAGGTTTTCTACTCCCGTAAAGATTTACAACCTCGGAAACATGTGCAGGGTCGCTATGAGTCGGAACTGACACCACGGCACATAACAACAACAACTCAATCTGTATGCTGAGCAAATAATTCGTGAAACTGGATTGTCGTTGTTGTTGTTATTGTGTGCCGTAGAGTCGGTTCCTACTCATAGCAACCCTGTACAGGGTTTCCGAGGCTGTAAATGTTTACAGGAGCAGAAAGCCTCATCTTTTTCCTGAGGAACAGCTGGTAGTTTCGAACTGCTGACCTTGTGGTTCACAGCCCGATTCGTAACCACTACGCTACCAGGGCTTCTTTGAGAAACTGAATTATATGAAGTAAAAAGTGGTGTCAGGGTTGGAGAAAGACTCCTTAACAACCTATGATATGCAGATTATATAACTTTGCTTGCTGAAAACAAAGAGGACTTAAAATATTTGCTGATGAAGACCAAAGACCACAGCCTTCGTTATGGGTTGCATCTTAATGTAAAGAAAACAAAAATTGTCCCCACTGGACTAATAAATAACATACATATAAATGAAGAAAAGATTGAAGTTGTCAAAGACTTCATTTTGTTTGTTTCAACCATCAATACTCACGGAAGCAACAATTAAGAAATCAAATGATGTATTGCGTTAGGCTAATCTGCTTCACAAGGAGCTCTGGTAGTGTAGTGGTTACGAGTCGGGCTGCCAACCTCAAGGTCAGCTGTTCGAAACTACCAGCGGTTACGTGGGAGAAAGATGAGGCGTTCTGCTCCTGTAAAGATTCACAGCCTCGGAAACCCTGTGCAGGGTCACTATGAGTCCGATCCGACTCCACGGTACTTAACAACAACAACAACAACAATCTGCTTCACAAGACCTCTTTAAAGTGTTCAAGAACAAAGATGTCAGCTTGAGGACTAAGGTGCGGACTAAGGTGTGTCTGACCTAAGCCATGGTATGTTCAATAACCTCATATGCATATGAAACTTGGACAATGACTAAAGAAGAGGATAGAATAATTGATGCCTTTGAATTAAGGTGTTGGAAGAGATTAAAAGTATCATGGTCCATTAAAAGAACAAACATATATATGTGTTGGAAGAAGCTAGAATGCTCCTTAGAGGCCAGGATGGGAAGATTTTGTCTCTCATACTTCAGACATATTATCTGGAGGGACCAATCCCAGGAGAATGACATAATGCTTGATAAAGTGGAGGGTCAGCGAATAAGAGAAATGCCCTTAATGCAATGGGTTGGCACAGAGCAAGAAACAATGGGGGCAAGTATAGCAATGATTGTGAGGCTGGTACAGGACCAGGCAGTGTTTTATTCTGTTGTGCATAGGGTAGCTATGAGCTGGTACTGATTCGATGGCACCCAACAACAACAACCACCTACTATGGTAGCAGATAAATTGCAAATAGATCTCTTGAGTTTAGGGACGCCATAAATTGATAAGAGGTCTCAGTGGAATACCTTTCATGTCCAGTTCTCTCTGCTTTAGTGTTTTCATTAGATTCTGTAAGTTCCCTAGTTTATTGTGCAAAGATTTTCAAATCACTGATACATGTGCTTTCAACATAAGAATTAATATTTATAGGAATCCCTAGGTAGTTTAAAGTGCATTGGCCCATCATGTTTTCTCCATCAAGACAATGTAGTGCTCATGTATATATAGGATTCATAACTTGGGTTTATTTTTTGCTATTGCTGTTGTTGTTTAGTGCTGTAATCTGATTTTCCACATAAAAATACAGGCCCATAAGAAGCACAGATCATGTTATTTCTGTTATAATAGTTTGGGAAGAAAATTCTTTGGTTAACTTGCTAAAGCCAATGTTCTTTTTAATAATTGCTAGAAATAGACAATTGTCCTAACTTATTAAAGGGTTCTAGTACAAAGGAGGAATCCTGGTGTGGCACTGTGGGTTAATGCACCAGACTGCAAAGCCATTTGAACTGCAAGATTGGTAGTTCAAACTCACCAGTTACTCCTTGGAAACCCTCTACAGGGTCGCTATGTGTCGGAACTGACTCGATGGCACTTAACAACAACAACAGTACAAAGGAAATGATGAGTCTTTTTTATGCAGTCTTGTAAGTCATTTGCCTTATTTGATGAAATTACAAAGTATCTTGGTAGTTCTCTATATTGAAGCAAAACTTATTTGGAAAACATGAACTTCTTTTTCCAAAGAAAGCTCACAAGCATTTCATGGTCTGCTTGGGTGTTATGGTTTGGGTTAAATTAAAGCATGTTTCCTGAGTTTGGGTTAACAGCCCAGGAGATGCCATTGTGTAAGACATATAGCTCACAAAAAGTTGATGTTGACGTTAACATTGTTGTTGTTAAGTGTCATGGAGTCAGTTCTGATTCACCCTAACCTTATATAGGGTTTCCAAGAAGTGGCTGGTGGGTTTGAATTGCTCATCTTGTGGTTAGAAATCCAATTTTAACCTCTAGCAACACATCAGGACTCTCAGGTTAAGATTATTGTTGTTGTGAAGTGCCGTAGAGTCGATTCTGACCCATAGCAACCCAGTGGTGAGCTTGAACCACTGATCTTGCAGTTCAAACGGCTTTGCAGTATGGTGCACCAGGACTCCTTCACTGGGTATTGAAATACGATTTAATACAGGAGGTGTTAATGGATCTGAATGTGTACGTCTAGAAGATAGAGCAGGGTGACAGTGCTAACATTCAGTCATCTAATTGGTATTAGCTCTTGATTGTACTAATATAAAAACAGGCCTTTGCATTTTCTCTTCAGGCATTTAGGGTAACTACTGTAAAGGAGCTCTGGTAGCGTAGTGGTTATGAATCGGGCTGTGAACTACAAGGTCAGCAGTTTGAAACTACCAGCTACTCCATGGGAGAAAGATGAGGCATTCTGCTCCCGTAAAGATTAACTGCCTTGGAAACCCTGTACAGGGTTGCTATGAGTCAGAACCGACTCCATGGCACATAACAACAACAACAACTGTAAATAGTAAAATAAAACTTTAGAAGGGCTACATAATGAAGGAAAATTATCCAAAATAATAGAGCAAAATAAATAACAAAAATAGCAACTATAATAAACTAGGAGAGCATGATGGCTCTATAGACTAAGTACTGGATTGCTAAATACAAGGTTGCTGTTACGAGTACACCAGTTATCCCAAGGGAGAAAGATGAGGCTTAAAGCCTTAGAAATCCATTTCAGGGTCACTATGATTTGGAACTGACACAATGACACTTAACAGCAACAACAAATATAAAATGCTACTGTTGTTAGGTGACATCAAGTAAGATGTTAAAACGTGGGATAATATCACACATGTGTAATAAGACAATTAATATAAAATAACAACAAATATGCAGCAAAGTAAAATTTTTCAGAAAATTGCATGGAGAGTTTCTCTGTGATTTTCGGATCAGCTGTCCAACTCTGATATCAGCTGCTTCTTACTTCCCTCTCCACCCCCTCTCCCCAAAGAAACTTAAAAAATAAAACACTGCCATTGAGGCAACCCTATGTAGGATTTTTGAGGCTATCAATTTTTATGGAAATCAGAAAACCTACTTTTTGTTCTGTAGAACAGCTGGTAAATTTGAACTGATGAACTTTTGGTAAGCAGCCCAAACAATAATCAATCATACCACCAGGGCTTTTTATCACAAGGATATTTAAATGTTATTATTAAGTCTCTAGAGACTGACAGGTGCAAAGAGAAGGTTGAGCTTTCTTGAACAGGGATAGTTATATCCAAGGTTCAAGTCCCTGAAGTTTTGCTGCTTGCTAACAGAGGTTAGTAAGGAGAACTAAAAATAGTCCTTTCCAACAGAATTTCAATGAGTTCTTTAATTGATATATTTCTCAATATGCATATTCTCCCAGGGCAAGCTTAGGTAAATTTGTGTTATTTTTTACTCATCATCAAAGGTTCTTTACCCTATTAAATATATTTCTGAGAATATTGTATTGATGTTGTTTTTGCTAGGTGCCATTGATTCTGACTCATAGAGACCTTCCATAGTGTTTTCAAGGAGCGGCTGGTGGATTTGAACCACTGACATATTGGTTAGCAGTCAAGTGCTTATCCTACAGCCACCATAACTCTAAGAATGTTGCATTAACAATTAACAATATTTAACTATATCGGTTTGTATAATGTTTGAGTCGGTGCAAACAACATAAGGGAGTTGCCAAAGGTCTTTCAGTAATTATTTTAGAAAACATAGGCTTATGGGATTGGAATGGTGAAGACCTCAGATTTAAAAGACTAAAAAAGAGGACCTTATGGAAACTTAAATTTTTGTTACATTTTGCAAGCTGGACTTAGATAACTCCTTCAGTTCAATCTACTAAATAAGAAGGTTGAGGATGATAGGAACAGTGCTACCTGTGGTGAATGAGAAGAGAAATTCAGCATAGTTCCTCATCAATATGACTGATAAAATGAGTTTCTTATTAATTAACTGAGGCAGGTATAATATTTTCTTGGCCATGATGGTTACAGTGGCATGGTTGCAGAGACAAGCTTCTACCCAGCATGAAAATCTACAAATAATAACATGATTAGTTATAAACATTAAAGGGCAGTAGATGAATACAGTTGATTTTTTACTCCAACATGAGTAAAAATGGCATAGGATATAATTCAAACTGGACTGTAAAATGTTTTGCATGATTATAGCAGGGACAAATGGGGCAGTATTTGGTCACCACTAATATTCGTTCATGGTATCAATAATTCTGTTCCATCACAGGTGGGATTTAAGATGTGGCCTTGCATTATAAACTAAAATCCAAACCTGTAGTCATCAAGTTGATTCTGACTTATAGCAAACCCATGGGACAGAGAAGAAATTCATCATATGGTTTCCAAGGATGTAGATTGCCACATCGTTTTCCCATAGAATGGCTGGTGGTTTCAAGTGCTTAACAACTGTGCCACCAGTTCTCATATTTTTGTTGTTAAGTGTTATTGACTTGGTTCTGACACATAGCAAGCACTAGAAAGGGTTTCTGAAAAGTGATTCATCAGTTTGAACAGCTTACCTGTGGTCAGAAGTTCAATGCTTTTCCTATAGAGTCACAAGGGGACCTCAAAATAGAAATATTTAAGTATTTAAGCAATACTTGTTTCTTATTTGATAAAGTCCACAATCTAATATTGTGGTTTCTGATGTAAGCCCTCTCTTTTCCAGGTTTCAATTTCCTCAGTTTTAACTAATTCTGCTGTTTTAAAAGTTTTTCTAAAGTTAATTTGCAAAGGTTAGTATTATAGATAAGGATATTGGGATAGTTCCCATCCTTGGTTTTCATGAGAGCTGAGCTCATGTCAGAAAGATTATGTCACCTAGTTTCTTCATTTGAAATTTCTTTGGCTGATGAAACTGTGTTTGATAACAACAATTTCAGACAGGAGAAACAAAGCATAAAAAATATCTGCCACTACAATTCCCTTTTTTAAAAATGGAAGTTTCAGAAGAGATAATACTCCTCTGTTTCCATATAACATACAGAAATCATGTATAGTTTAATAACAAAACAGAGAATTCACAAGTATATTCACAAATGTTCTAGGAGCAATACTGCAAGCTAGTGAAAGCAATGAGTTCAGCTTGTTGGCTTGAAGTGGTTTCAGGGAAAGACTGACATCCAAAGACTTCAGGAGAACTTGTAGCCACATACCCAGCTTGATAATGAGAAATAAGAGGAGGCTTCAAAGAACAGTCATCAATAAACAAGACTAAATCAGGGATGGGTAAAGGACTTTCCTTCAAATCATTTTGAGCTGGTCAGTAATTGTCGAGTTAAGTCTAAAGAGTCATAAGAATTACAGGCATTTTCATCAGAAATGGAGAAAAAGGTACTTGGATTTAACAGGCCACTGAATAGCATCTAATATGGGAAGCAGTTAGAAAAAGTACATCATAAGAAGTGTGTCTAATAGCAGAAATATGCTGACTTAAAATAGAATTAAGTAAAGCAGATACAGCATGAGGCACTCAAACATCCAGAAAATTATCCAGCACCAGACTGTAGTTCCTATTAATTTGGTTTGTTGTTGTTAAGTGCAGTTCAAATGACTTTGCAGTCTGTTACATTAGCCCACAGCACCACATCAGGACTCCATTAATTTGGTTGTTGTTGTTATGTGCCGTGGAGTCAGTTCCCCAACTCATAGTGACACTGTACAGGGTTTCCGAGGCTGTAAATCTTTATGGGAGCAGAAAGCCTCATCTTTCTCCCGCGGAACAGCTGGTAGTTTCGAACTTCTGACCGTGAGATTAGCAGACCTATTTGTAACCACTACACTACCAGAGCTGCTTATTAATTTGGTAGTAGAAGCTAAAACTCTAAGGCAGGGAGGGTAGCCTTAAGCCATGGGGTTGAATTGCACACAGTAAGAGTCCCCAGACCTTGTTTCCCATACCCCTCATGATTTTGAGTAAGCACACCAAAAGTATTAGATATTTTATTTCCTGTACAAATCGAGAGGAAAAAAAACCTAGATAATTAATAATTAGAGTAACCTCAGGCAAGTGTATTAATTGAATCTTATTTTAGTTTAACTATACTTCCTGATATTCTGAGGTAATTTGGAATTAATGTGGTGCAGATTGCATTAAATACTTGTATAAAGGCTCAGCTGTGGGCGGGGTAGGGGTGGGGGTGTGAGTCTAAGTTTGGCAGTAGGCATAGACTCCTAGGAATCCTCACATCTGGTTATTTAGTTTCAGATGTAGAGAAAAGTTAAGTAACTTCTTTCCTCTAAGAATCAATATAAACATCTTCTGCAAAAATTAAATGATACCTGATGACAGAAGACTGAATCAATTGTAGTTTTTCTTTAGAAATGTTGTTCAAAGGTAGCTTAATGTTTTAATAAGATATTATTTTCAAGACAAGTGAACTGGGAAGCAAAGTAGATTAGTAAATCATCAACATATTTCATTAAAGTTGACTTGCTTGTATATTTTAAAGATTGCAAGTCTACGTGTAAGGGTTGATACAAAGTTATAAGAGATTCTGTAAAACTCAGTGCATTATTTGTTGTTGTTGTTAAGTGCTACCGAATCTATGCTGACACATAGTGACACTTCATAGGGTTTCCAAGGAGAAGCTGGTGAGCTTGAACCACCAATCATGCAGCACAAATGACTTTGCAGTCTGATGAATTAGCCCAAGGTGTTATTTGTTGTTGCTGTTAAGTGCCATTGAGTCAACTGTATAGTGTTTCCTAGGAGCAGCTGGTGCGCTTGAACCAATGTGTTATAGTCCAGGTAAAATGTTGATTTTTCCAGGTAAAGAAAACACACACACGCATGCACAAATTGCCATCTAATCGATTCCAATGCGTGGAAACCCTGTATAGGGTTTCTGAAGCTGTATCTTTACAGGTTCAGAAAGCCTTATTTTTCTCCTGAGGAGTGGCTGGTGGGTTTGAACTACTGAATTTACACTTTGCTGCTGTTGCTGTCACGTGCCATTGAGTTGGTTCCGACTCATAGTGACCCTGCGTAGAGTTTTCAAGGAGCAGTTGGTAAATTTGAGCGGCAGACCTTGAAGTTCAAAATAATCTTGCTATGGAGTGCTTTTCCCACACCATTGAAATCCAGATTGCACAGAGATATAAAAGAAAGCGCTACAAAACTCAGTAACTATAAAATGGGGGAGGGGCATTTCAAGGAACATTGTTTTTGTTGTTGTTCAGGGCCACTGAGGCAGTTCCGACTCATAGTGACCCTATACAAGGTTTCCGAAGAGTGGCTGTTGAGGTTGAACCGCTGGCCTTGCGGTTCAAACTGACCTTGCAGTCCAGTGCATTAACCTTCAGTGCCATATCAAGACTCCTGGAAGAACATTGTTGTTGTTGTTAGGTGCCATCGAATAGGAACTGACTCATAGCAACCTTATGCACAGCAGAACCAAACACTGCCCAATCTTGGCAAACCTCACTACTGTTGCCATGCTTGACTCCATTGATGCTGCCACTTGACCAAACCATCTCGTTGGGGGTCTTCCTCTTTTTCTCTGACCTTACCAAACATGATATCCTTTTCCAGCGACTGGTCCCTCCTGACAATATGTCTGAAGTATGAGAGACGAAGTTTAGCAATGTTGGCCTCCAAGGAGCACTCTGGCTGCACTTCTTCCAAAATGGATCTATTGGTTTTTTTGGCAGCCCATGGCACTTTCAATATTATCCTCCAACACCATAAATCAAACACAACAATTCTATTATGGTCTTCCATATTCACCGTCCAGCTCTCGCACGCATATGGGGTTATTGAAAATACCATGGCTTGGGTCAGGTTCACCTTAGTCCTCAAGCTGTCATCTTTGCTCTTCAACACTTTAAAAAGGTCTTGTGCAGCAGATTTGCCTAATGCAATATGTTGTTTGATTTCTTGACTGCTGCTTCCATGAGTACTGATAGTTGATCCAAGAAGAATGAAGTCCTTGACAACTTCAATCTTTTCTCCGTTGATAAAAATGTTGTTTATTGGTCCAGTGGTGAGGATTTTTGTTTTCTTTACATGGAGATGTAATCCATACCGAAGGCTGTGTTCTTTGATCTTCATCAGTAAATGTTTTAAGTCCTCTTCACTTTCAGCAAGCATGTTTGTATCATCTGTCCATTGCAGGTTGTTAATGAGTCTTCCTTCAATACTGACGCCACTCTTTTCTTCATATAACCCAGTTTCTCATATTATTTGCTCAGCATACAGGTTTTATAAGTATGGTGAAAGAAAACAACCCTGTCGCACACCTTTCTTAATGTTAAAGCATTCAGTGTTCTCATGTTCTGTTCTAACAACTGCCCCTGGTCCAAGTACAGATTCCTCATGAGCACAATTAAGTGTTCCGGAATATTCATACTTCACAATGTCCATAGCTTGTCACAATCCATACAATCAAAAGCCTTTGCATAGTCAATAAAGCACAGGTAAACATCTTTCTGATATTCTCTGCTTTCAGCCAAGATCCATCAGACATCAGCAATGATATCTCTCGTTCCACGGCCTCTTCTGAATCTGGCTTGAACCTGGAAGTTCTGTGTCAATGTATGCTTGCAGCCGTTTCTGTATTACCTTTAGTAAAATTTTACTCTCATATCAAAGAGATTGTTTGATGATTTCCGCATTCTGTTGGGTCACCTCTCTGGAATGGGCACATATACACATCTCTTCCAATCAGTCGGCCAGAGAGTTGTCTTCCAAATTTCTTGGCAGAGATGAGTGAGTGCCTATTGTGCTGCCTCACTTCCTTGAAAGATTTCAATTTTTATTCCATCAATTCCTGGTGCCTTGTTCTTTGCCACTTCCTTCAATGCACCTTGGACTTCCTCCTTCAGTATTGTTAGCTCTTGATCATATGCTGTCTCTTAATTTGGTTGAACATTAACCATTTCCTTTTGGTACAGTGACTCTATGTTTTCTTTCCATCTTTTCTTGATGCTTTATGCATCATTGAATAACTTGCCCAGAGAATCTTTCAATAACAAAAGTTGAGGCTTGAATTTTTTCTTCAGTCCCCCCCAACTGGAGAAATGCTGAGCGTGTTCTTCCTTTTTGGTTTTTTGATCCCAGTTCTTTGTACATTTTGTTTTAATATTTGGCTTTATCTTCTTGAGTTGATCTTCGAAATTTTATGGTTAGCTCTTACACCTCCTCATTTATTCCATTTGCTTTAGCATCTCTATGCTGGAGAGCAAGTTTCAGAGTCTCTTCTGACATCCATTTTGACCATTTCCTTCTTTCTTGTGTTCTTAATGACTTTTAGCTTTCTTCAGGTAAGGAACATTAGAAAGTCACAAGTCGTGGTTTGGCACTGCAGGAAATCTGGGATAATAATGCCTCTGATCACCCACAAACTTTCAATAAATCTCCAAACTTTGTTATTTGGTTTCTTAATAGGTAATACAAGTTTGTTATAGTAGCTAGTGCAGGGGGTAATTAATCATTGAAGGAAGTCCTGAATGATATCACTTTGTAGTTGTTACATGGCATTGAGTCACTTCCAACTCATAGCTACCCTCTATATTGTTTCCAAGGAGCAACTGGTGAGTGAGTTTTAAATTTCATTTAAGGGAATATTGAGAAAGTGTCAGTAGTAGAAGCTTAGAGGTATTCACTTGAATTTTAATATGGGCAGCTAATGCAATTTGTTTTTACATTGGTAGGTGTTGTGACCCATATGGTTTCAGAAATTGGTGAAAAATGGCCAGGAGGAAATGTGTCAGACACATTGAATTTTTGTTGTGCATGACTAATGCTTGAAAATAAACAGCTTATACTCTTTTTATTAGTTCTGCTTCAAATCTTTTATTAAGGTTTTCCAGTGGTTTTGAGTAGCTAAGCAATATTTCTTCTTTTTTTGAGAACTGTAATTGGCAGACCCATTTAAACAAAAGGTCATTTTCTAACAAATTAAAAGGAGTATCAGGGCTAAGTAAAAAGAGATGAAGATCTTCAGTGGGACCAAAAGGGACATGAATGGGTTGGGAGTTTATAGAAGTTTGTTCTTGATTGGAAATAACCACAATTTGTGAAGTTTTCTGTTTGTTTTCTTTTGACGTTTGGGTGTTTTATATACAAGTAAGGTTAATTACAGGCAGTGTGATTTGAGTGTCAACTAAAATTTTGCATAGATCTCCACAAATGTGCATTGTAGTTTGTTTTTGTGGGTTTAATGGCACAATATAAAAAGTCCCTCTTTTGTCCCTGAGCCCCTTCCTTCCAAATCTGGTTGAAGAGGTTCCTGCTTACACAACTTCTTTTAATTATTTTTTAATCTTGTAACAGTCGTTTTTCCAATGTCCACGAATTTTGCAACAATTACAAATACAATGTTAGATACCTTCAAAGGACTTGGATTTCATTTATTGGTTAGGATATTACACCTCTTGTAATTTAGATCAATTATTTTATTTGTCTTGGAGGTGTGTTTGATGTACAAAGTCTGAGAAAGGTGATGAGCCGAATCAGTCAACCTAGAAATCAGAGATGCTTTCCAATCTAGGCTTTTTACTGAAGCTGAGATTTCAGATTTGAGACTAGACATAAATACTGCATTGAAATATCCTGTAGCACCAGAGGTTAATACATCAAGACAGAATGTCAAAATTCTTTTTAGGGGAACAACCAAATATGATAATCATTATTACTCTCATACATATTCTGTATATTGTTAAGTGCTGTTGAGTAGATTCCTATTCATAGTGACCCTGTACAGGGTTTCTGAGGAGCAGCTTGTGGGTTTGAATCACAGACCCTTTGTTTGGCAGCCCAGTGCTTATCCTACAGTGCCAGAAAAAGAATGAATTTTAATTCAACCTATTATTAGTGGGAAAGCCTTAGGAGTGGTCTTAAACAATATTTTGCCCATTGCTTGGGCTTGCTCAAGCAGAGTAACAGCTACCTTATCCATGTTTTAAGCAAGACTGTTTTTATGATCTTTCCAATAGGTATATTATAGCTATATCTGTGCATCCCAGGGCATGTTAACATATGATACAATTGACCCAAATTTAATTGTTCAGGCTGGTAGGCTTCAATAAGAATTCAGAAAATTGAACATTGCAAATCTTTAATGCTATAATGCAATTCCTTGTGAATCCACTGAAGAAAGGATACAACAAAATCATTAGGAGTTTTCCTATTGCTCATTCTGGAGCTTGCTTATAGGATAGAGTATAAAGGGCATTTCAAGAATGGGCTTCAGATACTCAGTAAGCCCATTAAGGAAAAAAAAAAAAAAAAAGAAAGAAAGAAAGAAAGAAATTTCAGACGTAGAATTAGAAATAGAAAAGAAGATAAGGAAATTATAAAGGAGAGATGACCTGTGAATGAGTATATTGTATTGGAGCAGTAGAAAAAGGCAAACTAGAGAGTTGACATTGTAATTCTTTATTTTATTTGGTTAACTTAGAAACATTGCTGTGCGAAGAAGCAAATTTACTATCTGTTGAGAGCCGATCCCCTGTTGCCATTTGAAACAGTCCCGGCAAAAGGAGAAAACATCAGCATAGCAGATGATTCTGGAGAAGCACTCTTTATCTCTCCTTTTTAGGATAGTTCTGATTCCACTTGTGGGGATATATATTGTACTGCCACATTCATGGCTTTTACTGTGAGTTCTGTAGAGTTTAGGAAAAACCAGTCTTGCAACAATTGTTTCAGCTTCACTGGATTAGATTCAAAGGGAATTGTAAATAAATTAAGGCAGCATGACCTATTCACTCTCACAGAAAACCTGAGTACAAAGCAGCTGCATTTATGAGATCACAGAAGCAGATAAAAACTAAAGCAAAGCTGACCAACCCCTATAGGCCCCACCTAAGTCAATTACCGGCCAGAACCCACAAACCCCCTACTACCACGTACAGGAACCTACTAATTGGGCATAGAATGGTGAACATAAATGAAAGGTGGTCAAAATTTTAAAATCTACCTTTTCTGCAGCAATTAACCAGGTTGGGCCCTTTAACATGCCTCACAGCCCCAAAAGAAAGAAACATAAGAACACTGTGGTTAAGCGATTTAATGAATACTTTAGAAAAACAAAATAATTAAATAGCTGTTAGTAATGCTTTTACTATAGAAAATAGTAGTACTTTATGTAGGATTGTTGTTGTTGTTGTCAGGTGCCATCAAGTCGGAACTGACTCATAGTGACCCCATGCACAGCAGAACGAAACAATGTCTGATCCTGGACCAACCTCACTACCCCTGCCACACTTGAGTCCATCAATGATGCCACCTGGCCAATCCATCTTGTTAAGGGTCTTCCTCTTTTTCTCTGACCCTCCACCTTACCCAGTATGACATCCTTCTCCAGTGACTGTTCCCTCCAGACAATATGTCCAAAGTATGAGAGACGAAGCTTAGCCATCTTGGCCTCCAAGGAGCACTCTGGTTGCAGTTCTTCCAAAACAGATCTATTGGTTCTTTTGGCACTTTCAGTATTCTCCTCCAACACCACAACTCAAAGGCATCAATTCTTCTACGATCTTGCTTATTCATTGTCCAGCTTTCACATAGATATGTAGGATAGAAGGTTGATAATTAGCTAGTAGAAACAATAAGGTAGTGTAGGCAGTGATGATTGAGTCGATAGAAACATATTAGTAAGAGGATGTAGTCAGGGTTCTGGGAGGTAGAAATTATTTATATAAGGTTTAACTTGATCTTTTAAGTGGGAATATGAAAAATACTTAATGGTCAGAAAATGAACAGGATATGGAAAGGTCAGGTGGGACATCATAGAAATACGTTTGTTAAGGTTTTATAATCACAGGGTGAAAGAATGTTATGTTTAAAAATGTGTAATAATTCAAGGGAAAAATCATGGTATCAAATCATTGTGCATTGTGTAATTTTAATTATAAATTAAGACTTGCTGAGCCGGGGTCAGAGTGAGCTCCATCAGCCAACAAAACTGAGACTCTTCGATTACTTTCACTTTCTTTGATTTCGCGTGTCGTCTCACGACCCTGTGAGAGCTGGACTCCCACATCCATCTTGATTTATTTTAGAAAGAGACTATTCATACAGTGGGCTAAGTGTTAGAAAGTTAACTACAAGGTCAGTCGTTCAATTCCATGATCTGCTTTGCAGAAGAATGATGAAGTTGTTTGATTCCATAAAGATTTACAGTATCAGAAACCCAGTTCTAATCTGTCCTATGTTGCTGTTAAGTGCTGTCCACTTGCTAATCCTGCTGTACAGGATTGCTAACTCATAGCAATCCTGTACAGGGTTCTGAGAAGTGGCTGATGACTTTGAGCCAATGACCTTGTAGTTCAAACTGATCTTGAGGTCACGTACTTATTCTAAGGGGCGAAATACAGTCACTATAAGTGGAATTGTTTTGATAGTATTCGGATGTCTTTTAGAATCTTTAGGTGCCAGTCAAAAAATGCATCCTATAGATGTTATTTAAATCAGGATCTTTTCTTTTTCACTTTATTCACAAAAAAAGCTGAGATAAGTCAAAAGAACTTAAGATAAGCCATTGATTTTCTAGACTATCTCTGTAAACTTATGCCAAAGGAACAAAACAAGTTGAAGGAAAAGAATGTAGTTGCAGAGAGGCTCCAAATCATTCTTTTTTTTTTTTTTTTTAATGTTTTATTGTGAATTATGTGATGGTTTACATGGGAGAACACTAGCTTTACATTCATCCTATCATATATTGTTACATTGCCATGGTTACAATACCCTCCATGCAGCTTCAACCAACCAAATGGTACACCCCGTAAGTCTGCCCGCTGGTCTTCAGCACACAGCGCCCCTCCCTCTCTAGGTCTAGAGCTCCCAACTGCTCCATCTCTCCACATCATCGTTTCTGCCTCTATCTCGGGTGTCACTGTTTCTGTGGGTAGGGTCCCGAACACTGCTCTTCTCCTTTGATGGCCCAAGGCCACACACTGTTAGACTGCAAAGTCAACCACTCCCCTCCTTGTGCTACAAAATGTAGACATTTCCAGCCCTCACAGTCAGTTCTGATAGTAATGCACTATTGTACCACATAAAGGCTATCCACATCTCCTTTCATCAGTCTCGCGCAGACAGACTGGGTACTATTCAGTGGATATTCTACCTTCTTCCACACCCCCTGGATCTAGGTTCCCTCTTGAAAGCTTGTAAGCCAGTCACTTCTTGCCTTTGTAGACCTCTCCTAATTCTGGGTAGCCAATGTCCAAGTTGCCCATCCCTGTCTACACTGTATATTGAGAGGGTGGTAATGATTCCCACTGTAAAGATTTGTTCCCTCTTTTGAGCTACTGCATTCATAGGTGTAAGTCAGATTCATTAAATTGTATCAGATTACTCTTTTTTCCCTCTTCTTTCTTCTTCTAGTTGAGCTTTGATCATCTAGCCATTGAAGCCAGATCAAGTGGTATTATCTGCAAGTGTGGGTGTGCTTGTGCATATACCCTTTCTTCTTATCAGCTGGATGCTTCATTCTAAACTCTAGTCCTCTGTAGCTATGTCACTGACTCTGGGCTCAGGAGTCCCCAGGTCTTGCCAAACTGCTGGACAACCAGGTCTCCACCCAGGTTCACAGGAGTGTATTGAACGTGGCTGGACTTAGCTCATAGCTTCCTGATGTTTTTTTCTCACTTCCCCTTATCGGTGACCAATGTGGTCACCAGTCAGAGAACATGTCTGCTCGTGTATTCCCATTGTGTCTCAGTCTTGGAAAGGGTTTTCCTTGAAGGGACCCGACCACTTCCCTTGATGTCTCCTCGGTGAGCAACTTTCCTGTTCTTGTAGTAGTCAGTCAGACTGCTGTTATTGTTTTATATTTTTCCTGTCTGTCTTTCTTTTAAGAAGTATCTTCTGGTCTTCTAGGCTCTCAAGGCTGGTCAGCTTGTCCTTTCAAGTGAAGATTTTCCACCTCAGAAGATTCTGGATGGAGTTCAGGATTCCACCTATGGTTTTATATAATGCAGAGGCACTGCAAGAAGCCTCCTGTACTGGGCACGTTGTAGCCCCATTTTAGGTATTCCAATCACTTATAGGCAGAAGATGGACTTACAAGCTTTCTGTGTTGATATTCCTGGCTACTCCTTTCTCTCCCCTCAAGTGCGTATTTTAGAATGGTTTGCAAGGAAAACCAAGATTCAAAAGACAGCCAAACATCTTAACATTACTTTCCCCCTTTTTCCCATTCCAACCATGTCTCAATCCCTGTATCCCAGAGCCCTGTTGTTCCAAGGTTGTCATACATCATTATATAGTTACCTCTGTCCCAGTTAGCCCATGCAAATCTGCCTAACTCTTTGCTCATTCACCTTGTTCTTCCATTCCCCTCCCCTTTCTTGTGTATTGCCCTCCCTCTCCAGTACCCAAACTATCCTGTATCTACTCCCTACCCTGTGTTCCACCTTCCCCTCCCTCCCCTCACCTCACCACCACATCCCAGTAACCAGAAAATTATCCTTGCCCCTTTAGTATGGGTTATTTTACTTAGTCATTTATAGTAGTGGTTCTATGCAGTATTTCTCTTTTTGTGATTGACTAATTTCACACAACATAATATCCTCAAGGTTCATCCACGTTATGTGATAGAATATAGCTTCTTCGTTGTTCTTCAAAGTAGCATAATATTCCATTGTGTGTATGTACCACAGTTTGTTTATCCATTTTTCTGTCGATGGGTACTTTTGCTGCTGTTGTTGTTGTTAGGTGCCATCGAGTCACTACCAACTCATAGTGACCTTATGCACAGCAGAACAAAACACTGCCTGATCCTGGGCCAAATAATTATTGTTGCCATGCTTGAGTTCATCGATGTTGCCACCTGGCCAATGGGCACTTAGGCTGTCTCAATTATTTGTTATTGTAAACAGAGCTGCTATGAACATTGGTGTGCATATATCTACTCATGATGTGGCTCATATTTCTTGTGGGTAAATACCAAGTACAGGAAATGCTGGATCATAAGGTATTTCTATTTCCAACCATCTGAGGAAGTGCCATATTGCTTTCCAGAGAGGATGGACAATTTTACAATCCCGCCAGCAATGCAGGAGTGTCCCAGTCTCTCCACATCATCACCAGCATTTATTGTCCTCTACTTTTTTTATTTTTTGTGTTATTGGTGGTTTGAGATGATATCTCATTGTTGTTTTGATTTGCATCTCTCTAATTTGATAGGATAATATCCATGCACCTACAGAGAAGCCCAGGTAATACCACTACTATTCAAATTTATGTGCCAATCACTGAAGCCAGTGAGAACGAAATAGAAGAATTCTACTAACTTCTTCAATCTGAAATTGATCTAACATGCAATCAAGATGTATTGATCTTTACTGGTGATTGGAATGCAAAGGTTGGGAGCAAAGAGGAAGGATCAGTAGTTGGAAAATATGGCCTTGGTGATAGAAATTATGCTGGAGATCACATGATAAAACTCTGCAAAATCAATAATTTGTTTGTTTCAAATACCTTCTTTAGACAGCATAAGAGATGACTATGCACACGGACCTCACCAGATGGAATACATAGAAATCAAATTGACTGCATCTGCAGAAAGAGATGATGGAAAAGTTTCATATCATCAGTCAAAACAAGGCCAGAGGCAGACTGTGGAACAGCCCATCAGTTGCTCATATGCAAATTCAAACTGAAGCTGAAGAAAATGAAAACAAGTCTGCTGTGCATAAAGTTACAAGGAGTCGGCACCCACTCGGTGGCACCTAACAACAACAAAAACAATGGCTAGCAATCATGAACATTTCTTCATGTTCGTTGGCTGCTCGGATCCCCCTATTGGTGAAGTGTCTGTTCATGTCCTGTGCCCATTTTTTAATTGGGTTATTTGTCTTTTTCTTGAAGAAGTGTTGTAGTTTTCTATGCTGCTGCTGTGTGCCGTGGAGTCGGTTCCGACTCATAGCGACCGGGTTTCCGAGGCTGTGAATCGTTACAGGAGCAGATAACCTCATCTTTCTCCCATGGAACAGCTGGTAGTTTTGAGCTGCTGACCTTGCAGTTCGCAGCCTGATTCGTAACCACTACACTACCAGAGCTCAGTTTCCTTTAGATTTTAGAATTTAGTCCCTTGTGTGATATGTCATTGCAAAATATTTTTCCCATTCTGTGGGCTCCCTTTTGACTCTTCTGGTGAAATATTTTGATGCAAATAAGTTTTTAATTTTTAGTATGCCCCAATCATCTATTTTGTCTACTTTTGTTTGTGTAGTTTTCAAAATGTTTGGTAGTCTGTGTATTCCCTGAATTAGAGCCCTCACATTTGTCCCTATATTTTCATTGATGGCCTTCATAATTCTGGGATTCACATTTAGGTCTTTAATCCATGTTAGGTTGGTTTTTGTATAAGGTATGAGGTGAAGGTCTTGTTTCAATCTTTTGCATATCATTTTCCAGTTCTGCCAGCACCATCTGTTGAAGAGACTATCACCTCCCCATGCAATATATTTAGGTCCTTTGTCAAAAATCAGTTGGCTGTGTGTAGATGGGTTAATTTCTGGATTCTCGATCCTGTTCCATTGACCCATGTATCTTTCATTGTACCAACACCAAGCTGTTTTGACCACTGTAGCCATGTAATGAATTTTGAAGTCGGGAATTTTTTAAAGTCTCTTTTGGTTTCTTGCAGTAGTGTTATGTAGTTTTCTTTGTATAAGTCCTTTGCTTCTCTGGTTACATTTATTCCCAGATATTTCATCCTTTGGGTGGCTATTGTAAACGGTATTGCTTTCCAAATGTCCTTTTCAGCGCTGTCGTTTTTGGTAAAGAGGAATCCAACTGATTTATATATGTGGATCTTGTATCCTGCCACTGCTGAATCTTCCAATGATATCTAGTACCTTTTTTACTGAGTCTTTGGGGTTTTCTATGTATAGGATCATATCAACTGTAAGTAGAGTTTTACTTCCTCTTTGCCAATTTGGATGCCTTTAATTTGCCTGTTTTGCCCTATAACTCTTGCGAAGACTTCCATGCAAAATATTGAATAGGGCATCCTTGTCTGTTTCCTGTTCGCAGTGGGAAGGCTTTCTCTCCATTGAGAGCAATGTAGGGTGTTGGATTTATATATGTTGTTGTTATGTGCCGTGGAGTTGGTTCCGACTCATAGCGACCCTGCACAGGGTTTCCAAGGCTGTTAATCTTTATGGGAGCAGAATGCCTCATCTTTCTCCCGCGGAGCAGCTGGTAGTTTCAAACTGCTGACCTTGTAGTTCACAGCACGATTTGTAGCCACTACGCTACCAGAGCACCCTATATATTGTTGTTGTTGTTGTTGTTGAGTGCCATCGAGTCGGGTCCGACCCATAGCGACCCTGTACAGGGTTTCCGAGGGTGTAAATCTTTACGGGAGTAGAAAGCCTCATCTTTCTCCCACGGAGTGGCTGGTAGTTTCGAACCGCTGACCTTAATTATATTGAGGAATTTCCCTTCAATTCCTAGTTTGTTGAGTGTTTTTACCAGGAATGGACATTGGATTTTGTTGCATACCTTTTCTGCATCAATCGATATGATCATGTGGTTCTTTCCTTTTTTCTCATTTATATGGTGGATTTTGAAGATAATTTTTCTAATGTTGAAACATGACTGCATCCCTAATATGAATCCCACTTGATCATGATGAATTATATTTTGATATGCTGCTGAATTCTTTTGGCTAGGATTTTGTTGAGAATTTTTGCATCTATGGTCATGAAGAATATTGGTCTATAATTTTGTTTTTTAGTAACATCCTTCCCTGGTTTTTGTATGAGGGTTGTGCTTGCTTCATAAAATGTATTAGGATGTTTTCCATCCTCCTCTATTATTCTGGAATGATTCGAGTAGAATTGGTGGCAGTTCTTCCCTGAATGTTTGGTAAAACTCACCAGTGAAGGCATCGGGTGAGATGACCTGATCAATTTTGATGACCTGATCAATTTCTTCTGTTGTTATGGGTCTGTTCAGGTTTTCTATTTCACGGTGTGTAGGCTTAAGTACGTCATGTTTTTCTAAAAACATATCAATTTCTTTAAAGTTTTCAAATTAGTTGGAGTACAACTTTTCATACTATTCTGTTATTAAATTTTGATTTCCTTTGTTTGCATTGTGACATCGCCAATGTAGTTTCTAACACATATTCTTTGTGCATTCTCCCCCTTTTCTTTGTTAGGTTTGCCAATGGTCTGTCAACTTTGTTAGTCCTTTCAAAGAACCAGCTTCTTCTCCTGTAGATTCTTTCTATAGTTTTTTCTTTTTCTATCTCATTTATTTTGGCTCTAATCTTTATTGTTTCTTTCCTTTTGGTAGCTGTAAGTTCCCTCTGTTGGTCGGTTTCTAATTGTTGTAGATGCTGTGTTAATGTGTTAATTTTGGTTCTTTCTTATTTTTGTATGTGTACATTTATTGCAATAAATTGTCCTTTCAGCACCACTTTCGCCATGTCCCAAAGATTTTGGTATGTTGTGTTTTTGTTCTCATTTGTTTCTAGGAACTTTGTGAATTCACGTTTAATTTCTTCTACTACCCAGTCACTTTTCAGCAGGGTGTTATTCAATTTCCATGTATTTGACTTTATTTCTTTGGTCTTCTAATTTGGTAGCATTGTGATCTGAGAAGACGCTTTGTAATATTTTGATGTTTGTAAATTTATGGAGGTTTGTTTTGTGACCTAACACATGGTGTATTCTGGAGAATGTTCCATGTGTACTGGAAAAGAATGTGTATTGTGCAGTTGTTTGGTTGAATGCTCTGTAAACATCTATAAGGTCCAATTGGCTGATGGTGTTATTTAGCTCTTCTGTGTTTTTGTGAAGTTACCTTCTGGTTGTTCTATGCATTTTAAAAGGTGGTATATTAAAATCACCCACTGTTATTGTAGATTCATCTAATTCTGTCTTCAAATCTGTTAGAGTCTGTTTTATATATTTTGGAGCTCTTTCACTGGGAGCTTAGATATTTATTATGATTATGTCATCTTGTTCAATTGTCCCTTTGATCATGTGATTATGTCCATCTTTATGTATTATGGTGGATTTGCCTTACAATTTATTTTATTAGAAAATAATACTGTCATTCTTGTTAGTTTTTTTTTTTTATTGCAATTAGCTTGATATATTTTTTTCGATCATTTGGTTTTTAATCTGTTTTTGTCTCTGTGTGTGAGGTGTGTCTCTGACAGACAGCATATTGAAGGATCTTGTTTTCTTATCCATTGTGCCACCCTTCGTATCTTAACTGGTGTATTTATTCCGTTTACATTCAGTGTAATTATCGATAGGTATGGCTTAATTACTGCTATAGTTTGTGTGTGGTGTTGCAACTTTCTCTGTTCTGTATGTCTTCCTTTGCTGAGTTCACGCTTTTTATGTTCTTTCTTGTGAGTTACTCATCGTTTTAATGTTTCCATGTTCTTCCTAGATTTTCATTTTCTTGGTATGTTGTGAAGTGTTAATTTTCTTTGAAGTTACCTTGTATTCCATTAACTTTTCCTTACATTTAGTGCAGTCTATTTTTTCCTTAATCTACCTGACCTTCTCACCATCTGGATCTCTGTTCTTACATGTTTAACTTCTTTCACAGTGTAATTGTTTTGATCATGGACTGACCTCCCAGATTCTCTCCGTGTTTTCTTAAAGCTTTGTTCTGTTCTAGACTCTTCCTTCTGTCCATTTCGTTCTGAGAGGTGCTGCCATGTATGTCAATCTCTGGTTGTTGTCTGATCTTGTTGGTTCTCAACCCACAGAACTCCCTTTAGGATGTTTTGTAGTGCAGGGTTAGCTTAGCAAAATCGCTTATCTTCTGCTTATTCTGGAATGTTTTGATTACACCGTCGTATTTAATTGATAGCTTTGCTGAATAAAGGATTTTTGATTGACAGCTTTTTTTTTCTTCCAGGATTTTATATATGTCCCCCATGGCCTTCTTGCTTGAATGGTTTCTGCTGAGAGATCCGAGGTTAATGTGACTTGCTTGCCTTTGTATGTAACACTTCTGTTTTCCCTAGCTGCCTTCAGGATTTTCTCTTTATCTTTGATTTTGGAGAGCTTGATTATGATATATCTTGGTGAGTTTCCTGGGGTTCATTGAGCTTCTTGAATGTTTATCTTTTCACTTTCAGGATATTAGAGTTTTTTTCCAGCAGTTCTTCAACTATTTCCTCTATAGACTTGTATGATTCTTCCTGTTCTGGAATGCCGATTATTCTTAAGTTATTCCTCTTCATGTTGTTCAACATGAATCTTAGACCTTCTTCTGATTTTTCCCCCTTTGTTTTGCTTGCTCTTCTATCTTAGTGGTATTGAGCGATTTGTCTTCCAGCTCACTATTTCTGCCTTCTATCACTTCTATTGTACTCTTTTACCCTTTCAGTGTATTCTCTGTTTCTGATATTCTATTATTGATAGATTGGACCTCTTTCTGTAGATTTTGAATTATTTCTAATGCTGTATCTATCTTATTTGATTGTTCCTATAGCACTTTCCTGTTATCTTCCTTAATTTTCTCAACTCCATTGTAAAGTGTTTTGAAGCATTTTATAAATCATTTTTCTTAATTCCTTCTCAGGCATTTCCAAGCCCTGTCTTCCTTCCAGAATGGAGTCCAGGTCTACCTCTAGGTCATTTCTCTCAGACATTTTGTCTTGTTTCTTGACTTGTGCTAATATGGTCATCTGCTTTTGCTTCTTGGACATATTTAGTTTTTGCTAGTTGCCTTAATACTTAATGGAATGTGGGTTTTGGTATTTTTTATGGTTTTTGATTGCCTCCAAATAGATGTGATCAGGATGTGGGCTTCCCTTTTCACTTTTCTTATTGCTTAACTCAAAGTAGCTTTCACAGGTGTTGTCTGCTTCCCTGGTTAATGGCAGTTTGTATTGGTTCTTGCCTTGATTATGGATTTTTATAGAGTTTGATTATAGCTTGACTATATTGCATCAGTTGTTCTCTCTTCTTGGGTAATATAGTGAGAGAAAGAGTCTCCAAAGGTAAAAGGGTGAACAAAAAACAGCAAAACAGCAAAAGTAAATCAAACAATCAAAAAAACAAAAACTAGATTAAATACTATAGTCTATAATCACAGAAAAAGGATAGGAGGGAGAGAAGAAGAAAAAAAATCTGTAGCCTAATATGAGTATGATTTTAATGTTCTCTTCCAGCTCCTCACCTTCAAGGCCGCCAAATAAATTTCAACATGCCACTGTTGCTTGTTATGTTGTGCCTCAGGATTTTATTTTCGGCCTATTTGGTTTTTAAACACTCTCCCCCACTCCACACCCCTTGTTCTGGCTTTTTCCCTATTGAAAAACAGTTTGAGGCCAGCTCTTGCGTTGCTGGTCTCTTTAAATGCTGATAGTGTCTGTGCAAATTTGTGGCCGAAGAACTCACCTTTGGTGGGTGTGGCTTGTGTCCACTTGCTCAGGCACCCTCTCTTGTCACCAAAATAGAGGTGCACAAACAGTGAGGTCCAATGAAAAAATACCAGGAAAAAAAAATCGGAACAAAAAAGTATCGAACACTTCACAAATTTGTGTGTCATCTTTACCCAGGGGTCATACTAATCTTCTCTGTATTGTTCCAATTTTAGTATATATGCTGCTGAAATGAAGACCAAATCATTTTTTATATATGCAATTTGTTATTATTGTTGTCCTTAAGTGTCGTTAAGTTGGTTTCTACTCATAATGGCCCCATATATGGTTTCTCAGGAGCAGCTTGTAGATTTTAACTGTTGATCTTGTGGTTTGCAATCCAGTCCTTATTCTAAAATACCACACCAGAAGTCCATAGAATAAAAAGTTAAGGAAATTTAGAAATGAGAGATGACTTGTCAATGAGCAGAGGCATCGAAGCATTAGAAATAGACAAGTTAGAGAGCTGATACTGCAATTCTTTATTTTATTTACTATAATTCAAAGAGAGTAAAATAAATAGAAGACAAAGATTTTGGCTTCTCAGAGTCAAATGATAGTCCTATTTGAAGGTTATGCTGTAGGATTTTGGATTGTGGTTTGCTTTTACCAATTTGCGTCTCATTGTAGGGGATTTGTCTTGAGACTTGAGGCAGCTTAATTCTTCTGGCACTTCTACTTAACCAATTAACCCTGACACAGGAGACTCTCAGATTATGGAGAGTACCCTAAAGACTTTTAAATTCTCTATTTCAAACTCAACAACAGCTCCTTGGAAGCCCTATGCAAGGTCCCTATGAGTAAGGACAAATTATAGGACACTTAATAACAACAAAAATTCCTGTCCTCAGGTTTAAAAAAAAAAAATTTTTTTTTAACTTTTTGTTGTCAATTGGGTGAAGGTCTACAGACAAGATCACCACCTCTACATTCAGCAAAAAAAAAAAAAAAATGTGTTTCATCTCAATAATTGCAATCCTTTCCATGCAAAAACATTTATCACACTTTCTCCCTGTAGTACCCGATTTACATCTTATATTTCACAAGTGAACAAGGTAAAAATATTTGATGTACACTA
>NW_006408719.1:4673667-4674455 GCF_000296735.1 Chrysochloris asiatica | reverse complement strand
GAGCACTCTGGCTGTACTTCTTCCAAAATGGATCTATTAGTTCTTTTGGCAGCCCATGGCACTTTCAATATTCTCTTCCAACACCATAACTCAAAGGCATCGATTCTTCTAAGGTTTTCCTTATTCACTGTCCAGCTTTCACATGCATATGAGGTTACTGAAAACAATATATAACCAGTAGCTGGAGAAGGATATCATGTTTGGTAAGGTGGAACGTCAGAGTAAAAAAGGGAGACCCCCAAGGAGATGGATTGGCCAAGTGGCAGTATAGATGGACTCCAGTGTGGCAACAATAGTGAGGTTGGCCCAGGATTAGGCAGTGTTTTGTTATTCTGTGCATAGGGTCACTATGAGTCAGTACCAACTTGATGGCACCTAACAACAACAACAACAACGTTCTTCATATATGACATAATTGACTTCATCCCACAACTCTTATGGTCTTTGATAATTTGTGTCTAATACATCAGATCTGTTCTTTAGAAGTTTTTTTTTAAATTCATGGAGGATGTACTCAAGGTCATATTTTTTAATATATAAACCTGTTTCAATTTTCTTCAGCCTCAGCCTGGACTTGGATATGAACAATTGATGATCTGTTAAACAGCCTGTCTCTAGCCTTGTTTTGACTGATGATATTGAGCTTCTTCATTGTTTCTTGCCACATATTTAGCCAATTTGATTCATGTGTATTCTTTCTGGTTATATCTACATGTATAAGTAAACTTTTATGATGTTGAAAAAAGGTATTTGTAATGAATAAATTTTGACTTCAAAAAACAACAACA
>NW_006408719.1:4671414-4673364 GCF_000296735.1 Chrysochloris asiatica | reverse complement strand
ATTTATTTATTTTTTGGATTGTAGTCTGTGAGATTTCTTAGCAATGGCCAAACACAAACACCAGCCTCAGCAACACTATATCCAGATTAACATTAAATATTGGAAGAAAAAGACAGGTCTCCAATAAAGATTGAATAATGGCAATGCAAAGAAGATTTTACGTTGAATTTAAGAAGTTATTTACCTGATTGCAACTCCCAGGAGTCCACTGAATATTGAATCCAAATGACTTTTCCTGAACAAAAGCATAGGTGCTTGGCTTCTTTCTGTTTTTTTTATTGACATCATAATTTATTTAATTGCCTGGACTTGTTATTCTGAGGAGCTCTGGTAGCGTAGTGGTTATGAATTGGCCTACTAACTTCAAGGTCAGCAGTTTGAAACTACCAGCTGTTCTGTGAGAAAAAGATGAGGCTTTCTGCTCCCATAAAGATTTACAGCCTCGGAAACCCTATACAGGGTCGCTATGGGTCGGAACCGACTCCAGGACACACTACCCCTATCACCACCACTTGTCTTATGTAATCTGTTACCACTCAGTCTGATATCATAATCTCTTCTAATCTATTTTTTAAAGATTTATTGTGAATTGAGTAAAGGTTTACAGGGCAGATCATCAGTTTTACATTCAAGAAATCATTGCAATTACAACCTCCTCTACTTACCATCAGTAAACAGTGTTTACTTCTATTACCTTTTAAAAAAAAAGTCTATGCATACCACACAGAAAATATATATTCATTTAAATGTCCAAAGGCCACTGTTTGTAAGCCAGCTTCCTGCTCGCAGGCCTTTCTTTGTCCAAGGGTGTATAGTCGTCTCCCTCTCACCCTCTCTATGCCATAACCTCTTGCACCATCTCTGTTGATGCTGCTTGTCTGGTTAGGATCTCTTGCTCCTCTCATGCTCTTTCCTCTTCTTGTTTCTTGGGTCCTGTGTTCCAGAAATGACGGATTAACTATTCCCCTGTTTTAGTTACACTTCTTCTACATTTAGAGTTGTGACAATTGCCATTAGTCCTGATAACAATTATTCACAATTGAATAATAAAATCCTATCTTATCATCCACCATCTCCTTTCACCAGACCCATCTGAACTAGAGGAAAACTATTCAATGGGGATTCTCTCTTACCCCCCTAGTTCTGACACTAAGTGTCCTCATGAAAACCTGTAAACCAGCCATTTCATGCCCTTATAGCCCCACATTGTTGACAGCCAAAGTTTAAGTTGTCTGTCTCTGTCAACTCAGT
The DNA here is from genome assembly GCF_000296735.1 of Chrysochloris asiatica. Taxonomy (NCBI): domain Eukaryota; kingdom Metazoa; phylum Chordata; class Mammalia; order Afrosoricida; family Chrysochloridae; genus Chrysochloris; species Chrysochloris asiatica. The sequence continues at coordinate 4,672,113 of NW_006408719.1, read as the reverse complement.
ATACATAGGATGCAAGCTTGATCCTTGATATTAAAAACCCTTCCCTTTGGTTGGAATTTTTGGCAACTATATCAATAAACAAAGGTCCAATTCATCAAATTGTAGCAATTTATGCTTGATCCCTGTATCAAACTTCTTTATCTTAATCTGGTAGAGTTCTGGTCAGCAAGCCATCAAAGGTAGATCAAATGGGTACTATATGCAAGTTATTATCTGCAAGTGAAGCTGACCACTTCACTCTTAACTCTAGCCCCTAGTGGTTAAGTTAGTATCCTTGGGCTTGGAAATTCACATGTCTCTCCCAATTTCAATCCAGTCAACCCTTGCTCTTCTTTCTCTCATCGCAACATCATTGAGTTTCTATGGTATATTATCATACTCAACTGATGTCCTCATTGCAGCATTTCCCCAACTTCCACTCACAAGTTAGATCAACATGGTCACCAGTGATGCAAGACTATTTGTGTGTTCTCTTTGAGTTTCAGTCTTAGAAAGGCATTTACCCTGATGTGCTGGTATTTCTTTTCTTGATTGACCCAAGGTTGTTGCTGTCAGGTGCCATCGAGTCGGAACCCACTCATAGCGACCCCATGCACAGTAGAACGAAACAATGTCCGATCCTGGGCCAACCTCACTACCGCTGCCACACTTGATGCCATCAATGATGCCACCTGGCCAATCCATCTCATTGGGGGTCTT
>NW_006408719.1:4668398-4670855 GCF_000296735.1 Chrysochloris asiatica | reverse complement strand
GAAGGCTGTGCTCTTTGATCTTCATAAGTAAATGTTTCAAGTCCAAGGTAGCTTGCTTGATATTGTCACATCCAAAAGGTCTACTCTTCCACCCCTAATCCCATCTGGTCTTACTTTCAAGAAGTATCTTCTGTTCCTCTAGTCATTCAGGATTGGTTTGCATGTTTTTACAAGTGGGAATGTGCCACTTCTTAAGGTTCTGAGTGGGTCTTAGGATTCCGCCTAAGGCCCCACACTCTACAAAGGCTTAACAAGAAACCTATTTCCCACGGAAAATTCTAGTACTCTTTTAGATAAACCAATCAGTTAGAGGTTGAAGATGGGTTTATAATCTTTCTATAAAACTTTTTTCCCACTTAAATTTATATATTACAATAGTAGGCAAGGGAAAACCTTACACAAGCTATCATTCATCTATTCCCCTAACCCATGAGTTACTGTGCCCTCCCTCCTACACCTGATAATCATCAAATAATTATTCTTTTACTAAAGACATCATTTCTTAAGCTTTTGAAATAATGGTCTCATGCAGTATTTGTCCTTTTGTGACTGATTAATTCCACTCAGCATTATATCCTCAAGGTTAAAATGTGTTATGAAGTGTTGTTCAGCTTCATTGTTCTTCAAGGTAGCATAGTGTTTGATGGTGCCTACATATCAAAGCTTTTTAATCCATTCCTCAGTTGATGGTCACTTAGGCTGTCTCCATCTTTTTACTACTGTGAATAGTGCTATGATAAATATTGGTGTGTATATATACATATATCTCCCTTCTGACTTGTATTACTTGTGGATATATTGCCCTTCTGACTTGTATTACTTGTGGATATATAAAAAGTAGAGGAATTGCTGGATCATAAGATATTTCTATTTCGAAGTTTCTGAGGAAGTGCCATGCCATTTTCCTGAGTGGATAAAACATTTTACAGTCCCACTAGCAATGTAGGAGGGTCCCAATCTCTCCACACATTAGTCAGCATTTGCTGTTCTCTGTTTTGTTTGGTTTGGTTTTGTTTTAACTTCACTGTTACTGCTGGCCTGAGGTAATACCTTATTTGGTTTGCATCTCTCTAATGACTAATGATAGTGAACATTTCTTTATGTTTGTTGTCTGCTTGAATTTCTTCCTTGGTGAAGTGTCTGTTCATGTCCTGTTCCCCTTTTTAAAGTGGGTTATTTGTGTTTTTCTTATAATTTCCTATGAATTTTAGAGAATAGTCCTTTGTCTGATTTGTTGCTGAAAAAAATAAATAAATAACAGTCTATGGGCTCCCTTTTTACTCTCTTGGTGAAGTCTTTTGCTGCACATACTTTTCTAATGTTTAGTATGTCTCATCCATCTATTTATTTCTCTATTATTTGAGAGTTCTTGCCAAAACTATTGTTTTGATAGTCTATGCATACCATGTATGAGAGCCCTTATGTTTGTCCCTATTTTTCATTGATTGTCGGGGACTGGCCTCGACATAGGGGTTCGGTTCACGAGGTGGAGATACCTGGTGGCAATAAAGATATAGCAAGAATACACAGAAAGAGACAAAGAGAGAGACAAAGAGGCACCTCGAAACCAGGGTGAATGCTGGACTGGCATCAGGCAGATCCTGTGTTGCAAACATCTCAGCCTCGAAGGCTGTAATATCCTGCATAGTAAACATCTTGGCTAAGCAGGAAGTATGGTTGCAAGGCTGGACTAAGCCCCCTGCATGCTGTAACGCACACCTTGCCAGTCGTAATGCCCTTGGATTCGTTCTGCACCTTCGTTTTATTTAGGGGAGGAACTATACACAAAGCTAGGAGGGACTAAGACAAGGTACAGCTGTCAATCTTACTTTTCCAGACATTCAGGCAACTTTACATCATACTTTACAGGTTCGAATCTCACTACCGCAACTTGGTTTCTCAAGCTTAATTAACATACCTTTTAGTACCTAGCCTCAAATGGAGGGAGGAAAGGGAGGATCAGGAGGATTCCTATTGTGTCGGCTGCCCAGCCCAGGTTTTTCAGGAAAAGAGATGCCTGGGTGAATAGGCTGCACCTGGAAACACTTTAGAGAGGACATTCCTATTGTCCTTGGAACAGAGACCAGAGAGCCACCCAATTTACTTTGAATGAATTCTCTAAGGGAAAAACTTTGCCTGTTTGGAATTTTACAGTCTTGACTTTTAGGAAAATATTACGTTTATCTGTGGATATCAAGGGCTCTATGTATGAAATTAATAAATATAACTGAACACTAAGATGAAAAACAATTTGCTATTTACTGCCAAGTGGCTAGATCTGTTCCTCAAAACCTACGACCTATAACACTCGGGCCTATAGGGCCTCGAACTTCTGACCAGGACTACACGGTCTGCAACAATTGAAGATCCTTATAATGCAGTGATTTACATTTTGATCTTTAACCCTCCATCTTTAGTTAATTTTTGTATATGGTATGTCATATAGGTCTTGTTTCA
>NW_006408719.1:4655785-4668298 GCF_000296735.1 Chrysochloris asiatica | reverse complement strand
TAATTAATTAATTTTTAAAGATTCTCTTCCCCATTTAATTTATTTTGGCACTTTGTCAAAGATCAGTTGAATGTATGCAGATGGATTTACTTCTGGGTTCTCAATTCTGTTCAATTGATCTATGTATCTTTCCTTGTACCAAAACCAGGCTATTTTGACCACTGTGGCCATGTAGTAAATTTTGAAATCAGAGAGTGAGAGGCCTCCAACTTTATTCTTCTTAAGTAGTGCTTTGTTTATCCAAGGTCTCTTTCCCTTTCATATAAAGTTCATGATCGTTTTTCTCTATTTTCAAACAATGTTGTTGGAATCTGGATTGGGATTGCCTTATATCTGTAGATTGTTTTGGGATGTATTGCATTTTCACAATACTAAATCTTCTTATGCATAAGCATAATACATTCTTCCATTTTTGTAAATTTCTTTTAATTTCTTGTAGTAGTGTTTTGTAGTTTTCTTTGTGTAGGTCTGTTTCTGTGGTTAGATTTATTTCTAAATATTTCATCATTTTGGTGGCTATTGTAAATGATATTTTATTGCTTACTTATTTTCAGTGTTATAGTTATTAGTATAGGGGAATCTATCTGATTGTTGCATATTGATTTTATAACATACTGAATTTGTTGAACCTTCCAATGAGTTACAATATTTTTCTTTGGCTGAGTGTGTGGGATTTTCTATGTATAAGATTTTATCTGCAAATAGAGAGAGTTTTACTTCCTCTTTGCAAATTTGGATGCCCTTAATTTCCCTTTCTTGCTTTATACTTCTGGCTAAGACTTCCAACTAAATATTGAGGAGGAGTGGCAATAAATGACATCCTTGGCTGGTTCCTATTCAAAATGGGAAGGCTTTCAGTTTCACTCCATTGAGATCGATGTTGGTTGTTGATTTTATGTATATGCTCTTAAATATGTTGAGGAATTTCCCTTCAATTCCTACTTTGTTGAGTATTTCTATCAGGAATGGGTGTTGGATTTTGTCAAATGCCTTTTCTACATCAATTGATAAAATCTTGTGGTTTATCTCCTTTTTTTAAATTATTTTTTTTTATTTATATGGTGGATTACGTTGGCTGTTTTTTCTAATATTGAGTCATCCTTGTATCCCAGGTATAAATCACGCTTTCATATGACTTTTTAATTTTTTTATATTGGTGAATTCTAATGACTGATTTTGTTTAGAATTTTTGCATCTATGTTCATCAGGGATATTGGTCTATACTTTCCTTTCTTAGTTATACCCTTCCCTAATTTTTTTTTATGAGGATTATGCTTGCTATATAATATGTGTTGTTAGGAAAATTTCCAATCTTTTCTATAGACTGGAATAGTTGGAATAGAATTGGTGTCAGATCTTCTCTGAATGTTTGGTAAAATTTAACTAATAAACCAATTTGGGCCTGGACTTCATTGGTTAGGAGTTTTTGATGATCTGATTAATTTCTTCTTTTGTTGTAGAGCTGTTCAAGTTTTCTACTTTACTCTGTAAGTTTAGACAGGCTAGTTTGTAAAAATGTATCAATTTCCTCTAGATTTTCAAATTTGTTGTAGTGCAATTCTTCATAGTACTCTGATATCATGCTTTATATTTCCATTGATTCTGTTAAGGTCATCCATGTGGTTCATTATGCATGTTATATGTATCTTCTCCCTTTTTTCTTTTTTTAAATTTGTCAATCGTTTGTTAATTTTATTAATCTTTTCTTAGAACCAGATCCTTGTCTTGTTGATTTTTCTATAATTTTGTTTCCTATCTCTTTTTATTTTTGCTCTGATCTTTATTATTTCTTTTCATCTGGTGGCTATAGATTTATTTGTTCATCTTTTCCTAATTGTCATAGATGTCATGTTATGTGTTTATTTTGGTTCTTTCTTCTTTTTGGATGTGTGCATTTATTGCTATAAATAGTTCTGTCAGCACTGTTTTTGCAGTTACTATATTTTTTTCCTTTCTTTCCCTTTGTAGTTTTCCTAATCATTGATTGACTTTCAAATTCCCTAATTTCATTCCGATCGTTTTGTTCTGCTCTGGACTTTTCCCTGTGTGGACTAAGTTCTGGTAGGTGTTGTAACATATGTCAGTCTTTAGTTGTTGTCTGTTCTTATTTGATCTCACTCCAAAGAAACTCCTTTACTATATTTTGGAATGCTGTACTGACATTTACAGAATCCCTTAATTTCTGTTTATTCTGAAATGTTCTGATTTCTCTGTCATATTTGATTGATCACTTAGAAGGATATATGATCCTTTATTTTTTCTCATGTTTTTATTGTGAATTAAGTGAGAATTTGCAGAGCAGATCATCAGTTTTACATTCAACAAATCATGTTCTTGGATCATTACAATGATTGTAGTACCCTCCATGTATCATCACTTAACAGCATTTATCTCTATTCATTTTAGCCATTTTTTTTGTTTTTTAACACTCAGGCATGTATAATAATTTACACCACCAAAGGGCACATTCTTCAAGTCTGCCTCCTGGCGGCCAGGGCTCAGTCCCTCTCTTTGCATGGATCTAAGTCTTAAAGAGCTGAGCTGCTCACACTCTCCATGTCCCCACCTCTGCCTCCATCTCTGGTGCAGTTGCTTCTCCAGATAGGGTCTTGCATTCCATTTGTGCTCTTCTCCCTTGATGGCCCTAGGGTCCTCTGTTTCTGGACTCTAAGATTAACTACTCCCCCATTTTTGTTACAAAACTTCTACCTTTACAATTGTGACAGTGATGATTAGTCATGATAACAATTACTCACTACTGAATCATAAGAATTTCATCCCCATCTCTTTTTACCAAACCCATCTAGACAAGATGAAAACAAGTGAGGACTCTAAAGTCCCACACACTCTTAAACTAAACTCCCTCTTGAAACCTTGTAAGCCAGTCACTTGGTGCCTTTATCGGTCCCTCATTTCAGGTAGTCAATGTCTAAGTTGCCCATCCCTATCTACCCAGTGCACAGAAGGGATAGCATTGATGTGAAGACTCCTTCCCTCTCTGTTGGTATTTTGAGCTACTATCTCCATGAGTATAGGTCAAGTTCATCAAATTGTAGCAATTTACCCACATTTCATTTACCATTTTTTTTTTTTAATCTTCCTCTAATTGAGTTCTTGGCAGGGGCCATGATGTCTCTGATAAGAAATACATTGCAACATCATCAGAAGCCATGTAATGGAGGAACCGAATGGCGAGAAACCCTGAGCATGAAAAGCTTATTGTTTTAGCAAAGTGACAATCGAGTGTCTCCCTGGTTGGCAAAGCTCCAGGGGGAACCTCATGCAGGGGACTTGCAGTCTCTGTCTTTTCCTTTTAGGAATAGTTCATTTTTTATTTTTCTTGATTTTATTATAGAATTTTTTAGTAGAACTCTTCAATGATCATACTACAGGTAGGGACCATGATGGCTCTGATCACAAATACATTGCAACAACACAGAGCAGCAGGAGACCCTATGCATGAAGAAAGCCCATTGTACTTCAGAGCAGCAATGGGTACCTCGTTGATTTGGCAGAGCCTCAATAGGAGATTTCATGCTGGAACCTTGCTGGCTTTATAGTTTGGCAGAGGCCATGTCACCAGGGGACAGAGCGGCAAAGGACCCTAAGCATGAAGGGCTCATTGTTAAGCAAGACCACAATGGGTCTCCCCTTGGAAGGCAAGGCCCTAGGAGAGATCTCATGTGGGGACTCTGCAGTTTCTGTCTCTTTGTTTTAATCAGCTTATTTTTAATTTTCTTGATTTTATAATAAAAGTTTTCTGTAGAATCTTAGTAAGAACTATATTACAGATTTGAAACTTGTTTTTAGGCACCTTCACACCATATTCAACCATGTGTAGTCCTAAAGAATGCTTTTCACACTAACAATAAGTTTCACCACTAGGAAAAACCAGCTAAAGTTTTTGCCAGTCCAAGCTTAAGATTACATTCAACATTTCGTGTAGTTTCGGTCAGGGACATCAAGACCTCTAGAAAATTAGTTAAAAATGCAATTTAGGGCTAAGGGAATAGTAATAGATCATAAGCAGAAATTTAACTAGATATTTTGTGTAGAAAAGTTATAAGGAAGTTGTTCCGTTTCTTCTTAACTGCAAAACTTTAAATGCTTCTTGTTTTTCTTGTTTAATCAATCATGAGAAACAACTGTGTTGTTAGTTACTATAGCAAATAATGTTTAGGTACATGTTGTGATTAATGAATCTATAGAAAATAATAGGTGAAGGTAGAAATAGGAGTTAAGATTTAGAATTATGTTTTAAGGTTAACCTGACATTTTTAGAACAATGAGATTTGCTTACAGAAATCAGATATTGTCTAACTACGTAAAGGGGAACATGGAAAATTTTTATATTCTTGATGCTCTATATTGAAATGATTAAATTGTATGATTTAGACCACTACTTTGAAAAGAATGATTAATAGATTGATGGTATAGAGTAGTATAAAAGCTGTTTGAGAATTTGAAAAAAGGAAGGAAAAAAGAGGAGAAATAAAATGTGAGAGGAGAAGACTCACCATTCATCGAGACCCATTGATTATGTGCTTCATTTCTTCGTCGATGCCATACCTCCCTCCAAGGACACCCCTAAAAAGAGTTTCGGGGCTGGCCGCTGACAAGTTTTGTTTATCAAGCCACCGAGGCTAGGTCAAATGGGTACTATTTGCAAGTTTGGGTGTTCTTGTTCATCTTCCCTCACTTCATATCAGTTGGGTGCTTCACTCTCAGCTCTAGCCCTCTATGGCTATGACCTTGTCCATGGGCTCAGGTGATTCCAGGTCTCACAACACTTTGGACTAACAAGCACTTCCTCTTCTCTCTCTGTCATCTCAGTACAACCGGAGTCTATGTAACATGGTTGAACAAAGTCCATTTCTTCATTGCTGCCTTTCCCCCTCTTACACTCTCCAGTAGACCAATGTGGTCATCAGCAAACTTATTGGCCTGCTCATGTGTTCTGTGGCAGCTCTGATCCTTCCCCCACTCCATGTCACCCAAGATGGCTGCTCCCGGGCCACTGAGACCATCAGATCCCCCGAAGCACTATATATATTGCTTCTGCTGCAAATTGCACTGGCTGGAAGCTTTCAGACTTTATAAATATTTCTTTATATGTGGTTCAGAATTTTGGGACCATCCCCTGAATGTGCTTCATCTGGTATTCTGTGTTATTGCTGACAGAGATCCTCACTGCACTTCTCCCAATCCACCATCAAGCCCCGCTGGGTATATGAGTCTTAATTGGGAGTTTAATTTTTTTTTTTCTTTCAGAATTTTGTATATTTTTCCATATTGCCTCTGTGTCCACATGGTTTCTGCTGAGAAATCAGAGCTTAACCTTATTGACTTTTCTTTGTAGATAACATTTCTTATTTCACTTGCTGCTTTCTGAATTCTCTACTTGTCTTTGATTTTGGAAAGTCTAATTATCATAAATCTTAGTGATTTTTCTTTGGGGATTTATCCTACCTGAGTTTCTTTCAGGTTCTTGAATGTTTATCTTCCTATCCTTCAAAATGTTAGGGAAATTTTATTCCAGCAGCTTTGTGACTATGTCTCCTGTGGTTTTCTTTTTCTCTTTCTATTCTGGAATTCCTATAAGACTCAGGTTATTCCTCTCCCATGTTGTCCCACATATTTCTTAACCTTTCTTCAGACTTTTTTTTTTTTTTTTCCATTCTTTTTCTGCGTGCTCTTCTGGTGGGACTGGAAAATATTTCAAACACTCTGGCATGTTTTTTGAGATAGCACCTGAAGACGCGTCTCTCAGGATGGAACACAGTCAAAGTACAATTAGGAAAACACTACCTACTCAAGGTAGAGTTGGTTTTAATGACAGGGAAGGAGCAACATGTTCAGGACTTTAATTTGTTGCTGTGGATCACCTCAAAGTAATAAGAAACTGCTGCAAACATCTATTAAAAATCAGAACATGGAATGTGCAAAATGTGAATCTGTGGAGATTAGAGGTCATCAGAATGAAATAGAACAAATAAATACTGATATTCTAGGCTTTCACATGCAGAAATTGACCAATATTAGTCATTTTGAATGATATAACTATTGCTTAAAAAGTTGGAAATAAACAACATATGATCCAGTAATCCCATTACTTAATAAAAATCCTACAGAAATAAGAGCCATAAAATGAATAGAAATAAGCATACCCATATTAAGCATAGCAAACAATGGAAACAAGTTAAATACCCATCAATGGAAGAATGGAGAAACAAATTAAGGTAGATACACAATGAAATACTACATAATGCTAAAGGATAATGATGAAATTTTGACACACCTCATGACATGTAAAAACCTGCTGAGTGTAGTAAGTCAATCAAAAAGGACAAACATTGTAAGAAACCACTATTGTAAACCACCACTCATATGCAAATTTCTCATACTCTGATACTTTGCATGTTGTCCCCAGTCTTTCATTGATGCTATTTATAGTTATAGGTCTTAAATTTAGATCTTTAATCCATGTTGAGTTTGTTTTTGCATATCATGTGGGCTATGGGTCTTGTTTCATTCTTCTCCAAATTGATTTCCAGTTTTGCCAGCACCATTTGTTGAAGAGACTATTTTCCCCATTAAAAGTGTTTTGGCCCTTTGCCAAAGATCAGCTGATGAATTTATTTGTGGTTTTTCATTTCTGTTCCTTTGATCTATGTATCTTTTGCTGTACCAGTATCAAGCTGTTCTGTCCATTTTGGCTGGGTAGTAATTTTTGAGATGACAGAGTAAGAGGCCTCCAGCTTTGTTCTTATTAAGCAGAGCTTTGCTTATCCAAGGTCTCTTTCATCTCCATATAAAGTTTGTGATATTTATTCCATCTCTTTAAAGAATTATATTGGAATCTGGATTAAGATTGCTTTATATCTATAGATTTGTTTGGGTAGCATTGACTTTTCATAATGTTAAATCTTCTTATCCATTTGCATGACAAATTCTTCCAGTTTTGTAAACTTCTTTTGGTTTCTTGTAGCAGGGTCTTATGTTTCTTTGAATAGGTTTTTTGTTTCTCTAGATTTATTCCCACATCCTCTCCGCGGGAGAAAGATGAGGCTTTCTATTCCCGTAAAGATTTACACCCTCGGAAACCCTGTACAGGGTCGCTATGGGTCGGACCTGACTCGATGGCACTTAACAACAACAACAAATTTCATCTTTTGGGTGGCTATTGTAAATATTGTTTTCTTAATTTCCTTTTTAAAGCTGCCCCTACTACTGGAGAGAAATCCAACTGATTTTGTATATTGATCTTACACCCTGTGTCATTGACAAATCTTTAAATTAATCCACTAACTTTAACTGAGTCTTTGGGAGTTTCTCTGTATAGGATCATATTATCTACAAATAGCATATTCCTTCTTCCTTGTCAATTTGGATGAATTTAATTTCCCTTTATTGTCTTATGATTCTGGCTAAGATTCCAACACAATATTGATTAGGAATGGTGTTAATGGGCATCCTTGTCTACTTCCTGTTTGCAGAGGGGATACTTTCAATTTATCTCCATTAAGGGTAATTCTGGATTTTGGATATATATATATTCTTAATTGTGTTGAGGAATTTCCCTTCAATTCCTACAGTGCTCAGTGTTTTTTCTTTGTTTTATTTTTTCAATAATTGATGATGAATTTCGTCAAATGGCTTTTCTGCATCAATTGATATGATTATGTGGTTATTTCCTGTTTTGTATATATATGCTGAATTAAATATTTTTCCAAAATATCGAACAATTCTTGCACACCGAGAATTAATCCCACTTAGTCATGGAGCTCTGGTAGCGTAGTGGTTACGAATCGGGCTGCGAACCTTAGGGTCAGCGGTTCGAAACTACCAGCCGCTCCGCGGGAGAAAGATGAGGCTTTCTACTCCCGTAAAGATTTACACCCTCGGAAACCCTGTACAGGGTCGCTATGGGTCGGACCCGACTCGATGGCACTTAACAACAACAACAAGTCATGATACATTATATATATTTGTTGAATTCTGTTGGCAAGAATTTTGTTGAAAACTTTTATTTCTATGTTAATGAGGGTTGTTGGAATATTGGTGTATAGTTTTCTTTTTTAGTGATGTCCTTGCCTGGTTTGGGTATGAGGATTATGCTAACTTGATGAAATATTTTTGGACATTTCCCATCCTTTTCTATATTCTGGAATTTGAATAAAATTGGTTTCAGCTCTTCTCTCAATGTTTGATAAGATTCACCATTAAAGCCATCTCTGCTTGGACTTTTGTTGTTGTTGTTAGGGATTTCTTAATAACTGAATCAATTTCTTCTTTTGTTTAAGTTTGTTCACGTTTTCTAATTCAATCTGTGTTTGTTTATGTACATCGTGGTTTTCATAAAAAATATTCATTTCTTCAGTATTTTCAAATTTGTTGGAGTACAGCTCTTAATAGCATTTTTGTTATTTTCTTTTCTCTTATTGGTTGTTATGCATGTTGCTTATGTCTTCTCCTTATTTTATTTTGCTAGATTTGACAGTGGTTTGTCAACCTTTTTAATACTTTCAAAGGACCAACACCTTGTTGTGTTATTTCTGTTGTTTTTCTGTTTTCTAATTCATTTATATATACTCTAATATTTATTATTTATTTTCTTCTTTTGACTGTTGACTTATTTTGCTGGTCCATGTTCACTGGAAAAAAATTGCTGTGTTATTATTAAGTTGAGTGCTCTGTACAAACCTATGAGTTCAAGTTTATTGATTGTATTGTCTAGTTATTCTGGGTCTTTGCTGAAATGCTTTTTCTGTTTTCTGTCCTATTTGAAAGTGGTATATTAAAATAGGTCACTATTACTGCAGACCTGTCTGTTTCTTTTTTCATTTCTATTAGAGTTTGATTTATACATTTGGGGGCTATTTTGCTGGGAGCATAGATATTTATTATAGTTATGTCCTCCTGTTCAATTCACCCATTAGTCATGAGGTAATGTCTTCTTTGTGTCTTATGCTGGTTTTTGCCTTAAAGTTTATTTTATCAGCAATTGATATTGCCACTCCTGCTCAATTTTAAATTCCTGTTAGCTTTATTTTTTTTTCCAACGCTTAAATTTTTAATCTATTTTTGTCTTTGTGTGTAAGATGTGTCTCTTATAGACAGCATATTGAAGGATCCTGTTTTTTAGAATCCATTCTGCTACTCTTTGTCTCTTTACTAGTGCATTTAATCCATTGATGTCTAGTGTGATATCGATAGGTATGGACTGGTTATAGTCACTGAGCTGTGAGTGTTTTGTTGTGCTGCTAGTTGTTGGGAGTTCTTAAAATAACTTAATCAATGTCTTGTTTTGTTATTTGTTATTGATAAGTGCTATTGAGTCGATTCCGACCCATAACGACCCTGTATAGGGTTTCCAAGGAGCAGCTGGTGAGCTTGAACCACCGACTTTGCAGTTTAATCGACTTTGCAGTCTGGCGCATTAGCCCACAGTGCCACACCAGGACTCCTGTTTTGTTATAGGTTTGTTAAAGTTTTGTACTTCCCTCTGTGTTAGTTTAGGTTAGTGTGATTTTTTTTTTTTTAAATCCCATTTCTTCTAGATTTTCAATTTGTTGTAGCACAATTCTTCATAGTATTGTTATTATCATTTTTCCCATTAATTCTGTGTGTGTTGTCACCCATATAATTTATTTTTTAAATGGACAATCATATTTTTTGTTTGTCACATAACTGCATAAACTAGAATTTCATCGTATTTCCATTACAGTAAAAATACAATGACAGAACTCATCAGAGTAAGTTACTTAAAGAAAATTAAGCTTACACAGCTCACATTCTTTAGCATACAAAATATAAATTTACACATTCTAAAAAGCATATTGGATTAGTCAGTATAAATTTAAATAGGATCTTGAAGAATTTAGGAGAAATCTGAGTGAAATAATGATAAACTGAAAAGCTGTGGGTTTTTTTTTGTTTGTTTGTTTGTTTTATAAATCTTTTATTGTGAATTATGTGATAGTTTACATGGGAGAACATTAGTTTTACATTCATTCTATCGTATAGCTTTTCATTGCCATGGTTAAAATCCCTTCCATGCATCATCAACCAACCAAAGGGTATACCCTGCAAGCCTGACTCCCCCGCCCCGGTTTTCAACACACAGCCCCTTTCCCTTTCTGGATCTCAAGTCCCCACCTGCTCCATCTCTCCACATCATCGTCTCTGCCTCCATCTCAGGCATCACTGTTTCTCTGTGTAGGGTCCCACTCTCTGCTCTTCTCCATTGATGGTAATAGAAACCTCCGATCATAGACTGAAACGTTAATCACTCTCCTCCTTGCTATAAAACGTATATGTTTACATTTCCAACCCTCAAAACAGTCTAGGTGGATATTTTATAGCAAGGAGAGATGTAATCAACCTTTCAGTCTAGGAGCGAAGGTCCCTGGGACCATCACTGGAGAAGAGTGGAGATCGGGACCCCACCCAGAGAAGCAGTTAGGCCTGAGATGGAGACAGAGAGAATGACATGAAGAGATGGAGTGGCTGAGGACTTGAGATCCAGGGAGGGAAGGGAGCTGTGCGCTGAAGACTGTGGTGGTGGTGGTGGTGGGGCCTGCAGGGAATAACCTTTTGTTGGGTGATGATGCATGTATGGGATGGTAACTATGGCAATGAAATGATGTATGATGGAATGAGTGTAAAGCTAATGTTCCCCCATGTAAACTATCACACAATAATAATAATAATAATAAAAGTCCTGATAACAATTATTAATTATTGAATCACAAGAGACCAATCTGCATTTCGTTTCATCAGCCCTGCCTAGACAGATTGGGTACTACTGACTGGAGATTCTACATTCCTCCATGCCCTCTAGATGTAGATTCCCTCTTGAAAGCTTGTAAGCAAGTCACTTCTTGCCTTTGTAGGCACCGCCCCTCCCCCCCCCCATTTTGGGCAGCCAATGTCCAAGTTGCCCATCCCTGTATACTCTGTGTGTGGAGGGGGTGGGAATGATTCTTGCAATAAGGATTTGTTCCCTCTTTTGAGCTACTGCATTCATAGGTGTAGATCAAGTTCATCTAATTGTATCAGATTATGTTTTTTTTTCCTCTTCTTTATTCTTCTGGCTGAGCTCTGATCATCCAGTCATCGAAGTCAGGTATTATCTGCCAGTGTGGGTGTTCTTGCACATATCCCCTCTCTTCTTATCAGCTGGATGCTTCACTCTCCACTCTAGTCCTCTGTCTTGCCACACTGCTGGCTGACCAAGTCTCCACCCAGGTTCACAGGAGTCTATTGAACATTGTAGGGCTTATCTCACAACTTCATTGATGTTTTTCCCTCTCTTCCCATTATCAGAGACGAGTGTGGTCACAAATCAGAGAGTGTATTCCCATTGAGTCTTAGTCTTAGAAGAGGGTTTGCACTGTGGGGAACCGATCATTTGCCTTGATGTCTCCTGGGCAAGCAACTTGCTTGTTCTTGTAGTAACAGTCGGTCTGCCTCTATTGGTTTGTATTTTTCCTGTAGGTCTTTCTTTCAATAAGTATCTTCTGTTCTTCTAGCTGCTCCATGCTGGTCTGCTCATCCTTTCAAGTGGAAATTTCCCATCTCTGAAGGTCTGGATATGGTTCAGGCTTCCACCTATAGTCTTATGTAATATAGAGGCTCTGCAGGAAGCCTCCTTCACTGGACACGTTGTAGCCCCATATTTAGGTATTCCAATCAGTTATAGGCAGAAGACGGATTTACAAGCTTTCTATGGTGATGTTTCAGGCTATTCCTTTCTCTCCCTCTCCAGTGTCTATTTTATAATATAATGCAAGGAAAACCAAGATTCAAAAGACAGCCAAGCTTCTTAGCATTATTCCCCCCTTCTCCCCATTCCAACCATGTCTCAATCTCTGTATCCCAGAACCCTTTTGTTCCAAGGTTGTGCATACATCATTATTTACCTCTGTCCAAATTAGCCCATGCAAACCTGCCTTATTGTTCTCCCATTTGCTTTGTTCTTCCATTCCCCTCTCCATTCTTGTATATTGCCCCACTCCACAACACCAAAACTATCCTGTGTCTAATCCCTGCCCTGTGTTCCACCTTCCCTTCCCTCCCCTCACCAAACCTCTACATCCCAGCATCCAGCAAAGAATACACTTTAGTGGATTAGTATGGGTTCTTTTTCTTAGTCTTTTACAGTAATGGTCCTATGCAGTATTTCTCCTTTTGACAGATTAATTTCACTCAACATAATATCCTTAAGGTTAATCCATGTTAGGTGGTGGCATGCAGCTTCCGTGTTATTTTTCAAGATAGCATACTATTCCATTGTATGTATGTACCACAGTTTGTTAATCCATTCTTCAATTGATGGGCACTTTGGCTGTCTCCATATTTTTGCTATTATAAATTGTGCAGCTATGAACATTGGTGTGCATATATCTTCTCTTGTTGTGGCTCGTTTTTCTTGTGGGTAAATACCAAGTAGAGGAATTGCTGAATCATAAGATATTTCTATTTTCAACCTCCTGAGGAAGCACCATATTG
>NW_006408719.1:4630547-4652196 GCF_000296735.1 Chrysochloris asiatica | reverse complement strand
TTCCTATTGTTGATTTCTAATTTGATAACATTGTGGTCTGAGAAGATGCTTTGTAGTATTTTGATATTTGTAAATTTATGGAGATTTGTTTTGTGGCTTAACGTATGTTCTGTTCTGGAGAATGTTCCATGTGCACTGGAAAAGAATGTGTATTTGCAGTTGTTGAGTTGAATGCTCTGTACACGTCTATGAGGTCCAGTTGGCTGATTATGTTGTTTAGTTCTTCTTTGTCAAGTTTCTTTCTGGTTGTTCTTTTGAGAGCATTGTATCAAAATCACTTACTATTATTGTATATTCATCTGTGTCAAGTTTCTTTCTGGTTGTTCTTTTGAGAACATTGTATCAAAATCACTTACTATTTTTGTATATTCATCTGTGTCAAGTTTCTTTCTGGTTGTTCTTTTGAGAGCATTGTATCAAAATCACTTACTATTATTGTATATTCATTTATTTATTTCTTCACATCTATTAGCATTTGTTTTATATATTTTGGAGCTCTTTCATTGGGAGCATAGATATTTATTATCGTTATTTCATCTTCTTCAATTGTCCCTTTAATCATGAGATAATGTCCATCTTTATCTATTATTCTGTTTTTTGCCTTATAGTTTATTTTATCAGAGATTAGTACTGCCACTCCATTTCGTTTTTTTTATTGCAATTAGCTTGGTATATTTTTTTCCATCCTTTGACTTTTAATTTGTTTTTGTCTTTGTGTGTGAGATGTGTGTCTTGCAGACAGCATATTGAAGGATCTTGTTTTCTTATCTATTCTGCCACCGTCCGTCTCTTAACAGGTGCATTTAATCCATTTACATTCAGTGTAATTATCGATAGGTATTGATTAATTGCTGCCATTATGTTTTTTTTGTGTGTGTGTGTGTGTGGTGTTGCTGCTTTCTTTGTTCTATGTGTCTTCCTTTATTGAATTCATGATTTTTGTATTTTTTCTTGTGAGTTTCCTCATAATTTTAATGTTTCCATCTTCTTCTTGGATATTCATTTTCTTGGTATGTTGTGAAGTAGTAATTTTCTTTGAGGTTGCCTTAAAGTCCATTAACTGTTCCCTCCATTTAATGCAGTCTACTTTATCCTGTAATCGACCTGACCTTCTCACTATCTGGATCTCTGTTCCTATGTGTTTACCTTTTTTTTACATTGTACTTGTTTTGATCATAGACTGACCTCCCAGATTCTCTGAGATTGTTCTTATAGTTTTGTTCTGTTCTCAACTCTTCCTTCTGTTGGTTTAATTCTGGGAGGTGCTGCCACGTATGTCAATCTCTGTTGTCTGTTCTTGTTGGTTCTCAGTCCACAGAATTCCTTTTAGGATGTTTTGTAGTGCAGGGTTTGCTTTGACAAAATCCCCTAGCTTCTGTTTATCCTGAAATGTTTTGATTACACTCACATATTTTATTGATAGCTTTCCTGGATAAAGAATTCTTTGGTGGCAATTTTTTTCTTTCAGGGTTTTATATGTCTCCCCATTGCCTTCTTGCTTGCATGGTTTCTGCTGAGAGATCCGAGCTCAATCTGTCTTGATTGCCTTTGTATGTGACACATCTCTTATCTCTGGCTGCTTTCAGAAGTGTCTCCTTTCTTTAATTTTGGAGAGATTTGATCAGGATGTTGGCTTCCCTTTTCACTCTTCTTATTGCTTAACTCAGAGTAACTTTCACAGGTGTCTATTTTCTTGGTATATGGTAATTGGTATTGGTTCTTGCCTGTGTTTTGGTGTTTTATAGAGTGTGTTTTTAGCTTGTCTATATGGGCTGACTTTTCTTGTGTAATTTGTGGAGACATAGAGTCCTTCAAAGTCGAAGGGGGAGCATATAATAGCAAAACATCACCATAAAAAAAAGAAAAAGAAAAATTATAAACTTAAAACAAACAAACGAAAAACAGCAACAACAAAAACTAGACTGAATACTGCAGTCTATAATCACAGAAAAAGGAGAAGAGGAACAATATATGATAGAATGCATGTAAAACTAATGTTCTCCCATGTAAACTATCATATAATTCACAATAAAATATTTTTTAAAAAAAGAGAGAAAAGAAAGAGGGAAGGAAAAAAAAATCTGTAGCCTAATGTGTGTATAACTTTAAGGTCCTCTCTTCAGCTTCTTGCTTTCAAAGCTGCCTGAGAGATTTCGGGATGCCAGTGTTGGTTGTTATGCTATAACTCTGGCTTTAATTTAATTTTTGGCCTGTTTTGTTTTTAAATTCTCTTTCACTCTCTATAGCCCTGTCCTGCCCTTCCCCACTTTAAAAAAACAAAAGACAGACAAGCAAAAAGCCTTCAGTACCTGCTCTTGGGATGAGTATCTGTGTGCATGTGTGGCAGAAGAACCCACCAGTGGTGAGGGTAGGGGGTGTTCACTCTCTCAGGCTCCCCGTCTAGTCATCAGAACGGAGGTGGGCAAACAGTGGGTACTCTAATGACCAGACACCAAAAATAAAAAAAAAAAAAAGAAATGAAAAGAAAGAAGAGAAGAAAATCAGACCAAAGTGAAACTGACAAGATGCACCTTTGCTCCACGTTTTTCTGTGGTGTTTCTGCTCCCCCGTTTGTCTTGTCATTTGGTTTCTCCCAATATGTCGGCTCCGGACCTCTAAGCACAGCCCGACAGATTCAAAAGTACGTAATTTTTTACTTCATCTTCAAGTTCCACAATCTGTAGGCCTTCAAACCTTCAAAATATTCCTATCTCTGTGGTTCCAAGTTTTGGAGCTCTGCCCTGGATCTGCTTTGACTGGTATCCTGTGGTATTACTGACAGCGAACTTCACTGCACCTCCACACTAGCCACTATCAAACCCCACCTCTCCTAAATATTTCTTCTTTTGGGTTTCAAAAGGCATTGTTTTCTTAATTTGATTTTCAGAACTGTCTTTATTATTGTATAGGAATCCAACGGATTTTTTACGCTGATCTTGTACCTTGCCACTTTGCTAATTTTTCAGTGAGTTCCAATAATTTTCTTGCTGAATCTTTGGAATTTTCTGTGTATAAAAGCATATAATTTGCAATTAGAGTTTGAGTTATTCCTAGCCAATTTGTATGCCTTTAGTCAACATGTATTGAATTGGTGTGGTGATAAAGGGCATCCTTATTCGGTTCTTGTTCACAAAAGGAATGCTTTCAGTTTCTTGCTATTGAAGATTATGTTGGCTGTTGAACTTGTATATATGCTCTTAATCATGTTGAGGAATTTCCCTTCATTTCTTTGCAGGTTATTTTATCGGGAATTGATGCTGATTTTGTCAAATGCCGTTTCTGCATCATTTGATATCATTATGTGATTTTCTTCTCTTTTAAAATGTGATTGGTTCTGTTGATTGTTTTTCTAATATTGAACTATCCTACCATCAATTAAATTAATCCCACTTGGTAATGTTGTGCTAATTTTTGATATGCTGTTGAATTCTATTGGTTAAAATTTTGTTGATACTTTTGATATTATGTTAATGGGTAATATTAGTCTATAATTTTCTTGTTTAGTGATGTCTTTGGCTGGTTTTGGTACAAGGGTTATGTTGGTTTCATAAAATATATAGAGATGTTTTCCTTCCTTTTCTCTGTTCTGGAGCATGTTGAATAAAATTGGTGTCAGTTCTTCTCTGAATGTTTGATAGAATTCAGCAGTAAAATCATCTGGGTCTTGAATCTTTTCCTGCTGTCATTAGGAGTAAGTTTTTATTACCTGTTGAATTTCTTCTTTTGTTATTGGTTTATTTATACAGTCTGCTTCACTCTTTGATAGTTTAGGGAGGTCATGGTTTTCTAAAACTATATTCATTTCTTCTGTATTTTCAAATATGTTGGAGTACAATTCTTCATAGAATTCAGTTATTATCCTTTTTATTTCCATTGGTTCTGTTGTAATGTTACCCATATTGTTTCTTATGCATAATATTTGCATCTTCCCCTCTTTTCCTTTTGCCAATGGTTTGCCAATTTTATTAATACTTTCAAAGAACCAACTTGTCTTCTTGATTATTTGTTTTGTTTCGATTTCTGTTTTCAATTTTAGTTATTATGCTGTAATCTTATTTATTTCCTTAAAATGACTGTAAGATTGCTTATCTTGTCTTTCCATATATTTGATTGTGCTTCCTTGATTGATTTCCTCAATTTGCTCTGTGCTCTTTATATGATGATACTCTTTCTTTGTTCAATGTGTTTTTTTATTACTAAGCTATTATTGCTCATGTGCTTTCTCTTAAATTTCTTCATTTTCTTGTAATACACTATTTAGTTGGTTCCTACTCATAGTGACCCTATACAGAGTTTCCAAGGAGCACTTGGTGAGCTTGAACCACTGCTGTTTTAATGTTTTCAAAATATTTGTGATTTTCCCTTTTTGTGATCTGATGTGGAAGTGTATTCACTTTGTTTGATCTTAACCTGCAATCTATTAATTTCTTCCACATTTTAAAACAGTCTAATTTATCTTGAAATTTACTTGACTTCCTTTCAATATGGAAGTTCTGTAACTCTACTTTTCTCTCTTTGTGTTTGCAGTCTTTGTCATATTAAATTGATAACTCTGATTCCCAATTTTCAGTCATGTACTTTTGTTTGACTTTGGATACTTGTATATCTGCATTGAATTCTGAATGGTGTTGCCCTGTGTGTCATTCTCTGGTTGTTGTTTACAATTGATAGTTCTCAGTCTAAATGACCCTCTTAAGTATTTCTTGTAAAGTTGTAAAGCATTTTACATTTCCTTTCATTTTTTTAAACCTGGGAATATTCTAATTTTGTCATTATATTCGAGGTAAGATTTTGTTGTTTTGATTGACATTTGTTTTTGTTTCAGAATTTTATATGTATCTCCACAGTGTCTTTTACTTGCATGATTTTGCTAGAAATCGGAGCCTAATCTTATTGGTTCCCATTGTAGGTAAATTCCATTTTTTCTAAGTTGCTCTTAGGATTCCTTCCTTGTCTGTAATTAAGGAGAGTTGAGTATGCTATGTTTTGGTGATTTTCTTCCAGGGTCTCCCTCTCTCTCTCTCTATTTTTTTTAGTGTAAGTTTTTATTGTGAATTGAGTGATAGTTTACATGGGAGAAAATTGGTTATATATTCATCATATCATTGCAATGAATACAATCCCCTCAGTGCATCATCATTCATCAGTATTTCCTTCCATTCCCAATGTGGGGTTTTTTTGTGTTTTTTTTGTTTGTTTGTTTGTTTGGGGGATGTACACAAAAACACTTAGGAATATATAATCATTTAAACAACCAAAGGGCACGTTTTGCAAGCCTGCCTCCTGGCCACCAACACACAGCTTTTCTATTTCCATGAGTCTAGAGGCTTCAGTTGCTCTATTTCTCCGTGTCCACATCTTTGCCTCCATCTCTATGTTGCTGCCACTCTGGATAAGGTTCCACATTCCACTCATGCTCTTCTCCCCTGATAGTGCTAGTTTCCTCTATTCCTGGACTGTAAAATTAGCTACTACCATCTTTTTTGTTACAAAACTTATAGCTTTACAGTTGTGAAAGTCGCAACTAGTCATAGTAACAATTATTCACTATTGAATCATAAGAATCGTATATCCATCTCTTTTCATCAGACCAGTCTAGGCATAATGAAAACTATTGAGCAGGGATTCTATTTTCCCCTGCACACACTGAAATTAAACTCCATCCTGAAAACTTGTAAGCCAGTCACTTTGTGTCTAATAATACCCATCCGCCCCCATTTTAGGAAGCAAATGTCTAAGTTGTCCATCCCTGTCAGCCCTGTGTACAGAGTCTGATGTGAAGATTCCTTCCCTCAAACTTGATATTTTGAGCTACTACATCCATAATTATAGGCCAAGTTCATCAAATTGTAGCAATTTACACTTGTTTCCTTAATCAAAATTTCTTTTTTAAAATGTTTCCATAGTCAAGATCTGATCATCAAGTCGTAGAAGCTAGGTCAAATGAGTACTATCTACAAGTTTGGACATCCTTGTTTGTCTCCCCTCAGTTCATATCAGCTGGATTCTCCACTCTCTGCTCTAGCCCTCCATGTGTAATGTCCTATCCAATACAAAGGCTTTGCAACAAACTTATTTCACTAGGCAACTTCTAGAACCCCTTTTAGTTATTCCAGTCAGTTAGAGGGTAAAGATGGCCTTACAAGCTTGCTGTAATCATGTTTCCTGATATTCCTCTCTATTCTTTTCAAATGTCTATTTTATAACAGTAGGCAAGGGAAACCAATAATCATAGGACAGCCAAGCATCTTAATATTTTATCCCCTCTTTTACCCATTTAGACTATACCTAGGTAAGTGTATGACAGAGCCCTTTTGTTCTAAGTTTAAGCATACCTCCTTCTTTGCCTCTGTCCCATGTAGCCCTTTCAAACCTGCATCATTGTTCCCCTATCTTCTTTATTCTTCCATCCCCCTCACCTTTCTTGTGTATTACCCACATCAACACCCAGACTATGATGTGTCTATCCCCAATGCTGTGCTCTTCCATAGGCTTCCTCCCCACCCACCATACCAAAAATTTTTTCCCCTTTTAGTATGATTATCTTTTCTTAAGGTTTTGTAATAATGGTCTTATGCAATATTTGTCCTTTTCTGATAGACTTCACTTAGCATAATGTACTCAAGGTTCATCCATGATATACAGTGCCTTGCAGCTTCCTTGTTCTTCAAAGTAGCATAATATTCCATTATGTGTGTGTACCAAGGTTTGTTTATTCATTTTTCTATTGATGGACACTTAGGATGTCTCCATCTTTTTGCTATTTGAATAGTGCTGCTATGAACATTGATGTGCATATATCTACTTGTATTGTGGCTCATATTTCTTGTGGATATATACCAAATAGAGAAATTGCTGGATCATAAGGTATTTCTATTTCCAACTTTTGGAGGAAGTGCCATAATATTTTGCAGAGTGGTAGGACCATTTTTCATCCCCACCAGCAATGTAGGAGGGCCCTAGTATCTCCACATCCTCATCAGCATTTATTATGTTCTGATTTTTTTAAAATTTTGCTGTTATTGCTGGTGTGAGATGACATCTCATTTTTGTTTGCTTTACATATCTCTAAGGGTGAGTGATCATGGATATTTCTTCATAGGTTTGTTGGCTGCCTGAATCTCTTCCTGGGTGAAGTGTCTTTTCTTGTCCTGTGCCCATTTTTCAGTTAGGTTATTTGTCTTTTTCTTGTAGAGGTGTTGTAGTTTCCTACATATTTTAGAAATTAGTCCCTCATCTGATATGTCTTTATACAAGATGTTTTCTTATTCTGTGGGCTTCCTTTTTACTCTATTGGTGAAATATTTTGATGCTCATTAGTTTATAATTTTTAATATGTACAATCATCTATTTTGTCTTCTTTTGTTTGTGCAATTTTCACACTGTTTGGTAATCTCTGTGTGGCCTCTTTTGGAATCCTTAAATTTGTCCCTAGTTTCCCTTTGAAGACCTTTATAATTCTGCGATTCACATTTAGTTCTTTAAGCCATGCTGGTTTTTTTGTTTTGGTTTGGTTTTTCTATGGCATGAGGTAAAGGTCTTGTTTCAATCTTTTGCATATCGATTTCCATTTCTTCCAGCGCCATCTGTTGAACAGACAATCTTTTCCCTATTCAATGTACTTTGGCCATCTGTCAAAGATAAGTTGGCTGTATGTGGATGGACTAATTTCTGGATTCTTAATTCTGTTCCATTGATCAGTGTATCTTTCATTGTACCAGTACCGGGCTGTTTTGACCACTGTAGCCATGTAATATATTTTGAAATTAATGAAAGGTTTACAACTTTGTTCTTCTTAGGCAATGTTTTCCTAATCCAGGCTCTCTTTCCTTTCCATATAAAGTTTGTAATTGTTTTTTCCTTCTCTTTAAAAAATGTTGTTGGAATTGAATTTTTAGTGTAGATTGCTTTGCGTAGTATTGGCATTTTTGCAATGTTAGGTCTTCCTATCCAGGATCCATGGTATATTCTTCCATTTTTGTGTCTTTTGGTTTCTTGTAGTAGTGTTTTGTATTTTTCTTTGTATAGGTCATTTGGTGAGTGTTTTTATCAGTAATGTATGTTGGATTTTGTCAAATGCCTTTTCTGCATCAATCGATATGATCCTGTGTCACCCCTTTTTAATGGTGGATTATATTGATTGTTTTTCTAATATTGTCTCACTGATATGAATCCCACTTAGCCATGGAGTTTATTGATGACATGGTCAATTTCTTCCTTTTTTAAGGATCTGGTCAAGTTTTCTGCTTCACTCTTTGTAAGTTTAGGTAGGTCGTGCTTTTCTAAAAATGTATTCATCTCATGTTGATTTTCAAATTTGTTGGAGTACAACACTTCATGATATTCTGTTATTATCATTTTTATTTCTACAGGCTCTGTTATGACATTGCCCATGTGGTTTCTTATCCATGTTATTTGTGTCTACTGCTACTATTATTTTATTAGGTTTCCCAATGGTTAATCAAATATATTAATCTTATTGAAGTACCAGCTGCTTGTCCTGTTGATTCTTTCTATAGTTTTTCTATTTTCCATCTCATTTATTTCTGATTTAATCTTTATTATTTATTTTCTTCTGTTGAATGTCAGTTTACTTTGTTGGTCCGTTTCTAGTAGTTGGAGATGTTGTGTTAATGTGTTGGTTTTGTTACTTTCTGCTTTTGAGAAGTATGCATGTATTTTAATAAATTGCTCTCTCAGCACTACTCTAGCTGTGTCCCAAAGATTTTGGTACATTGTATTTTCATTATCATTTGTTTCTAGTAACTTTGTGAATTCACATTTGTTTCTCCAATTACCCAGTAGCTTCTTAGAAGGGAGTTATTCAGTTTCTATGTATTTGACTTTATTTCCTGGGTCTTTCTATTGTTCATAGCTTATTTTGTAGCATTGTGGTCTGAGAAGATGCTTTGCAGTATTTTTATGTTTGTACATTTTCTGAGGCTTTTTTTGTAGCCTAATACATGATCTATTCTGGAGAATGTTCCGTATGCACTGGAAAAGATAGTGTATTGTGCTGTTGTTGGGTTAAATGCTCTGTACACATCTCTGAGGTTAAGTTTACAGATTGTGTTGTTTAGTTCCTCTGTGTTTCTTTCTGGTTGTTCTATCCTTTTTTGAAAGTGGTGTATTAAAATTTCCCACTATCGTTGTAGATTTGTCTATTTCTTTCTTCAAATTTATTAGAGGTTGCTTTAAATATTTAAAAGCTCTTTCATTGGGACCATAGGTCATCTTGTTCAATTGACCCTTGAATCATGAGATAATGTCTCTCTTTATCTATTTTGCTGCCACTCATGCTTTTTTTTTTATTACAATTAGTTTGGTATATATTTTTTCCTTCCTTTAAGTTTTAGTCTGCTTCGGTCTTTGTGTGTAGGGTGTGTCTCTTGCAGACAGCATATTGAAAGATATTGTTTTAGTATCTATTCCACCACTCTTTGTCTCCTAATTGGGCATTTAATCTGTTGACACCCAGTGTAAATATCAAGAGGTATGAATTTATTGCTGCCATTATGTTATTTTTTTGTTTTTGTTTTTGGTGCTGCTCGTCTTTGATCTGAATGCCTTCCTGTGCTAGGATCATAATTTTGTGTTCTTTTTTGTCAGTTTCTTCATAGTTTTAATGTTTCCATGTTCTTCTTGGTTTTCATTTTCTTGGTATGTTGTAAAGTATTAATTTTCTTTGAGGTTACTCTATATTTTGTTATTTTTGTCCTCCGTTTAAAATAGTCTATTATATCCTGCAATCTACCAGACCTCCTCACCACTGTCAACACTGTTCCTATATTTTTACCTTCTTTCACATTATAATTGTTTTGAACATAGATTGACCCCCCAGATTGTCTGAATTCATTCTTATAGTTTTGTTCTGTTCTGGAATCTTCCTTCTGTTGATTAACTTCCTGGTGATGTTGCCACATATGCCACAACCTTTTTTTGTTGCCTTTTCTAGTGGTTCTCAGTACAAACAACTCCCTTTAGATATTTTGGAGCACTGGGTTGGCTTTGCCAAAACCTCTGTTTATCCTAGAATTTTTTTTGTTTTAATTAAACTGTCATATTTGAATGACAGTTTTGTTGCGTAGATCATTCTTGGTTGGCAGTTTTTGTTTTGTTTTTCTCAGTGTTTTATATGTCTCCCCATTGCCTTTTGCTGCAAAGTCTCTGCTGAGAGATCAGAGCTTAATCTGATTTGCTAAGTAACAATTCTCTTTTCCCTAGTCACTTTCAGAATTATCTCCTTGTCTTTGATTTTGGAGCGTTTTAATATGGTATGTCTTGGTCATTTTCTTCTGTGGTTTGTCCTTCTTGGAGTTCATTCAGGTTCATGAATGCTTTTTTTTTTTTTTTTTCTTTCTTTATTCAGGATATTGTTGTTGTAAAGTGCCACCAAGTCAATTCCGACCCCTAGAGACCCTGTAAGGAATTCCGAGGAGCAGCTAGTGAGCTTGAACTGCCAACCATGCAGTTCAAATGGCTTTGCAGTCTGACTCATTATCCCACAGCGCCACATCAGGATATTAGGGAAATTTTATTCTTACAGATCTTCGATTATCTCCTCTGTAGAATGTGTGATACTCCCTGTTCCAGAATGCCAATAATTCTTAAGTTATTCCTCTTCATGATGTCCCTCTTGAATCTCAGACTTTTTTCAGATTTTTAAATCCTTTTTTCTCCTTGCTCTTCTATCTTAGCAGTATTGAAAGATTTGTTTTCCAGCTAATTGGTTCTGGCTTCCATCACTTCAATTCTACTTTTTTGTCCTTTTAGTTTATTGTCCATTTCTGAAAAAAAAAAATTATTAAGTATTTGTGCCTCCTTTTGCAGGTTTTGAATTGCTTCCAATGCTATATCTATCTTATTTGATTCTTCCTGTAAAAATTTATTGACTTCTTCCTTATTTTTCTCAATCTCTCTGTTGATCATTTTGATGCATCTTAATATCATTCTCTTGAATTCCTTCTCATACAGTTCCAAAGCCTGTCCTCCTTCCAATGTGAAGTCTAGGTCTACATCCAGGTCATTTGCCTTACTTAATCTATCTTGTTTCTGGATTTTGCTGATATCAATTCTTTTTTTGGCAATTTCATTAATTGTATTATTATATTTTCTGATTGCCTCCAGAGATATGTGATCAGGAGATGTATTTCTCTTTACACTTTTCTTATTACTCAACTCAGATTAACGGTAGCATGTAATAGCTCTCTATCTGGTATATAACAACTGGTATTTGTTCTTGCCTGAATGGTGGAATTTTATAGGGTGTGATTGCACCTTGCTTATATGACCACAATTGCTGTCTATCCTTGGGTAATGTAGAGAGAGAAAGAGCCCCCTGAAAGTAAAATGGAGTCCAAAGGACAAAACAACAACAGCAAAAAACAAACAAAAGATTGGATACTATAGTATAACCTCAGAAAAGATAAAGGAAAAAAATGAATCTGCAGCAAAATATGAGTATGACTTTAACACTCCTCTCTTAGCTTCTTGGCCTCTTGCCTTCAACGCCACCAGAGAAATATAAAGATGTTACTGTTACTCCTTATGATGTAACTCAGGATTTAATTTACTAACTGTTTCCTTTTTAGTCTATCTATCTCCTATTCCAAAAGCTGCAGTCAGGACTTTTCCCTAATGAAAAACAGATTAGTGTTGGCTGTGGTCGTTTTAAGCAGTGTCCCATCTTAGGGGTTTTGGCTGAGCAGATCCGTTCATATGCTCAGTAGAACCCCCCATGGATGGCACATGCCCACTCACTCAGGCATCCCTTCTAATAAACATGTTACATCAGTTTTATATTAAAGTGTGTCACAGCAGCTCTTGATCTGTCATCGAAGAAACTAGGGCCACTCAGAAAGGTGAAGCAGAGTTTCAGATTTTATTAAGCAGGCTGGCTCAGAGGAGCTAGCTTATCCAGATACTGAGTGCTGAATATAGGGCAGTGCAGACTTATGTAGGGTCAAAAGTGGGGAGGGGTTAGGTTTCAGACCTGTTTGAAGACAGGAGGGAAACTAAAGGATTGGATACACTCAGTTAACCCGATTAACATTTTAGCTTGTCTCCTGGGCAGAAAGGGCTGTGAATGTTTTTACTTTTTCCTGTTCATTCCCGCCTTTGATGCCCTTTGGGACTTTTTTCCAGGGGCATAATCTATATGTTGTGTAAGGAATGGTATTTTGGTATTGATTTGGATTGTTGGTACCCTTTTTGATTGATTATTGTTTTAATGGCACTTTGTATGGCCCTGATTGCTAGTGGGAGGAGGGATGGAATGATTAAGCAAATTCAAAATAAAACAGGACCCCACACACAAGGGTCTTGAACCCTTTAAAGGTAAATAATTACCCTCCCCATAGGCTCTGTGGGTTCCACCCATTTCAGGTTTACACAGGGACATGGGCAACTTTCTGCATTTTTACAAGGTTGTCTACTGCCAGATTGGTAATCTATTTGTATGGAGAAGTTAGCAAAATTAAACTTCTCACATACTCCTCCTCCTTCCACAGCCAGTCAGTAGTCTAGGGCTAATCTATTGTGGTGGATGGCATTTCGCATCTGGGTCTGTTGGCGTGCAAGAAGGGTTAGGATCACCCTAGTTCCATTGGTGATAGATTCAATTACCTAGAAGGGTATTCTCACATTTATAGCAACTATAGAAGAGTAATGTGGTTACTATTTGACCCACCTTGGTGTTGTAGGTGTATACATTGCACAGATTTCTCCCTTTTCCACACCCTAAAGTCCAGTTAAAATGAGTCCCACAGCAGATATCTTCATGCTTTGGCTGTGCATAGATCATCCAGGTTCTGGTTTGTGGCTGAAGCAGGGTGGGTTGTATGTCTCAATGTTACCTTGTAAAAGTTGGTAGGGTCAGTTTCA
This sequence comes from Chrysochloris asiatica, assembly GCF_000296735.1. Classification (NCBI taxonomy): domain Eukaryota; kingdom Metazoa; phylum Chordata; class Mammalia; order Afrosoricida; family Chrysochloridae; genus Chrysochloris; species Chrysochloris asiatica. The sequence continues at coordinate 4,639,314 of NW_006408719.1, read as the reverse complement.
GCTTCCCACGGAGACAAGGCTTTACTTTTTTTTTTTTTTTTTTTTTAAGTTCCTCCCCCCTTTCAATGTGGGTGGTTTTTCTTTATTTTTTACAATAATGGCTCTATGCCATATTTCTTCCTTTGTGACTGACTGATTTCACTCACCATAATGTCCTCAAGGTTCATCCATGTTTTGCAGTGGCTTGCTGCTTCTTTGTTATTCTTCAGGGTAGTGTAGTATTCCATTGTGTGTATGTATCAAAGTTTGTTTATCCATTTTTCCATAGATGGGCACTTAGGCTGTCTCCATCTTTTTGCTATTGTAAACAGTGCTGCTATGAACATTCGTGTGCATATATCTAACTGCATTATGCTTCCTATTTCTTGTGGATAAAAACCAAGTAGAGGAATTGCTGCATCATAAGGTATCTTTATTTCCAACATTCTGAGGAAACACCATATTCTTTTCCATAGTTGTTGGACCATTTTATAATCCCACAAGAAATGTAGTAGGGTCCCAGTCTCTCCACATCCATGCCAACACCTATTGACCTCTACTTTTTAAATCTTTGCTATTATTGCTAGTGTGAGATGATATCTCGGGTTTTTTTTTTTGTTGTTTTTTTTTTTTTTTTCATCTCTCTAATGGCTAATGATAGTGAACATTTCTTCATAGGTTTGTTGACTGGCCGGATCTCCTCCTTGGTGAAAAGTTTATTCATGTCCTGTGCCCATTTTTTAATTAGGTTATTTGTTATTTTCTTGTAGATGTGTTGTAGGTTTCTATATATTTTGGAAATTAGTGCCTTGTCTGATGAGTCATTCCAAAACATTTTTTTCCCATTCTGTGGCCTCCCTTTCTACTCTTGATGAAGTCTTTGTTGCACACAAGTTTTTAATTTTTAGTATATCCCACTGATCTATTTTGTCTATTTTTGTTTGTGTATGTTTCAAAATGCTGGGTAGTATGTGTATGCCCTGTATTAGAGCTCTCACATTTTTCCCTAATTTTCCAATGATGACCTTTGTAATTATGGGATTCACATTTAGGTCTTCAAACCATGCTGAGTTGGTTTTTGTATAAGGTGTAAGGTAAAGGTCTTGTTTTAGTCTTTTTCATATCACTTTCCAATTCTGCCAGCACCATCTGTTGAAGCGACCGTCTCTTCCACATGCAATATATTTAGGCACATTGTCGAAAATCAATTGGCTTTATGTGGATGGGTTAATTTCTAGACTCTCAATTCTGTTCCATTGATCAATGTATCTTTCATTATACCAGTGCCAAGCTGTTTTGATCATTGTAGCCATTTAGTAAATTTTGAAATCAGGGAGAGAGAGGCTTCCCACCTTGTCCTCTTCTTAAGCAGTGCTTTGATTATCTTGGGTTCTTTCATTTCCATATAAAAATTGTAATCGTTTTTTCCATCTCTTTGAAGAATGTCATTGGAATCGAATTGAGATTGCATTATATGTGTAAATTGCTTTGAGCAGTATTGACATTTTCACAATGTTAAGTCTTCCTATCCAGGAGCATGGTATATTCTTCCATTTCTGTATGTCTCTTGTGTTTTCTTGCAGTAGTGTTCTATAATTTTCTTTGTATAGGTTTTTTTTTTGTTTTTTTCTGGTTACATTTATTCCTAGATATTTCATTCTTTGGGTGGTTATTTAAATGGTTTTGTTTTCCTAATGTCCTTTTCATCACTGTCGTTATTGGTATAGAGGAATCCAACTGATTTTTGGACATTCATCGTATGCCCTGTCACTTTGCTGAATCATCCAATGAGGTCTAGTAGCTTTTTTTACTGTGTCTTTGGGGTTTTCTATACATAGGATCTTATTATCTGCAAATAGAGTTTTACTTCCTCTTTGTCAATTTGGGTGCCCTTGATTTGCCTATATTTCTGTATAGCTCTGGCTAAGACTTCCAAAACAATATTGTATATGAGTGATGACAAAGGGCATCCTTGTCTGGTTCCTGTTTGCACAGGGAAGGCTTTCAGTTTCTCTGCATTGAGATTAATGTAGGTTGTTGGGTTTGTATAGATGGTCTTGATTATGTTGAGGAATTTCCCTTCAATTCCTACTTTGTTGAGTGTATTTATCAGGAATGGATGTTGGGTTTTGTCAAATGCCTTTTCTGCATCAATTGCTATGATCATGTTTTTTTTTTTTTTTCCTTTCTTGTGTATATGCTGAATTACATTGATTGCTTTTCTAATGTTGAACCATCCTTGCATCCCTGATATAAATTCCACTTGGTCATGATGTATTATTTTTTTGATGTGCTGCTGGATTCTGTTGGCTAGGATTTTGTTGAGAACTTTTGCATCTATGTTATGAGGGATATTGGTCTTTAATTTTCTTTCTTAGTGATGTGCTTCCCTGGTTTTTGTATGAGGGTTATGCTTATTTCATAAAATGTATTAGGAAGTTTTACATCCTCCTCTATATTCTGGAATAATTTGAGTAGAATTGGTGACAACTCTGAATGTCTGGTAGAACTCACCAGTGAAGTCATCTGGACCTGAACTTCTTTTGGTTGGGAGTTTTTTGATGACCTGATCAATTTCTTCTATTGTTATGGGTCTTCAACTTCATTCTGTGTGGGTTTAGATAGGTTGTGTTTTTCTAAAAATATGTCCATCTCTTCTAAGTTTTCAAATTTGTTGGAGTACAACTATTGATAGTATTCTGTTATTATCCTTTTGCTTTCCTATGGTTCTGTTGTGACATCACCCAGGTGGTTTTTAATGCATATTGTTTGTATCTTCTTCTTTTCTTTTGCTAGGTTTGCCAATGGTTTGTCAATTTTATTAATCCTTTCAAAGAACCAGCTTCTTGACCTGTTGATTTTTTCTAAAGTTTTTCTGTTTTCTATCTCATTTATTTCTGCTCTACCTTTTTTATTTCTTTTCTCTTGGTGACTGTAGGTGCTTCTGTTAGTCTACGTCTAGTTTCTGGACATATTGAGATAATGTGTTAATTTTGCTTATTGCTTATTTCTTTTTCTTTTTTTTTTTTTTTTGGATGTGTGCATTTATCGCAATAAATTATCCTCTCAGTACCATTTTTGCCGTGTCTCAAAGATTTTGGTATTTTGTGTTTTCGTTCTCGTTGGTTTCTAGTATCTTTATGAATTCACGTTTAATGTCTTCTATTATCCAGTCGCCCTTCAACATGGTGTTATTCAGTCTCCATATATTAAACTCTATTCCCTTGGTCTTTTTAATGTTGATTTCTAATTTTATGGCATTTTGGCCTGAAAACTTTTTTGTAGTATTTTGATGTTTGTAAATTTTTGGAGGCTTGCTTTGTGACCTAACACATGAGCAATTCTGGGGAATGTTCCATGTGCACTGGAAAAGAATATATATTGTGCTGTTGTTGTGATGAATGCTCTTTATATGTTTATGAGTTCACCTTGGTTGATTGTGCTGTTCAGTTCCTTTGTAGCTTTGTTGAGTTTCTTTCTAGTTGTTCTATCCCTTTTCAAAAGTGACATTTTAAAATCCTCCACTATAATTGTAGATTTATCTATTTCTTTCTTCAAATCTACTAAGGTTTGCTTTATAAATCTTGGTGCTGTTTCATTTGGAGCATAGATGTTAATTATGGTTATGTCATCTTGCTCAATTGACTCTTTACTCATGAGATAGTGTCCTTTCTTATCTCTTATGGTGGTTTTTGCCTTAAAGTTTATTTTATCAGAGATTAGTATTGCCACTCCTGCTTGATTTTTATTGCTGTTAGCTTGGTATATTTTTTCCCATCCTTTAACTTTTAGTCTGTATTTGTCTTTGTGTATAAGGTGTGTCTCTTGCAGTCAGCATATTGAAGGGTCTTGTTTCCTTATCCATTCAGCTACTCTCTGTCTCTTTACTGGTGCATTTAATCCATTGTAATTCAGTGTAATTATAGATAAGTATTAACTGCTGTCATTATGTTAATTTTTGTGGTGCTATTTGTTCCTTTGTTCTGCATGCGTTCTTGTGTTGCGCTCATGTTTTTGTGCTATTTCTTGTCGGTTTCTTCTTTGTTTTAATGTTTCCTTGTTCTGTTTGGATCTTCATTTTCATGATAAGTTGTGAAGTATTAATTTTCTTTGAGGTTACCCTATAGTCTGTTAAATTTTTGGTTGTGTATAAGACTGGGTCAATTTAGAAATCACTATATTTTGCTTTCACCTGCAGATTTCTTCTCAATGGGCTTGAGGAACTGGCGCTTGGAACCTTAAACAAGATCAAAAGCTTTGCAGTTTTTCTGCAGACTGCTCTTTCTCTGCTTTTGGGGGGGCTGGCAGAGGACTTTTCACTGTCTGTCTCTGCTTTCCCTGCCCCAAACTAGACGCTGGAGACAAGGGTTTCTTCATTTTGTTAAGGTGAACCAGGTGAGGACTTCTTCTACCTTGGCTGCTGGGCTTGGGATAATTTCTTGTTCTAGTTCTCAATAATCTTTGCAGATGTTTCTGGGTGCCCTCCCAAAAAGAAAAACAAATCAGATACATTTATTACACTCTGCGATAAATAGACCCAAATGTTTTCATCCCATTGAAAGGAATACTGTCTTATGAGAGTCCCATTGTTTCCAAGTTTTGAGTCTAGCTAACATGACAGCTGACGGGGTGGTTAGAAGGACTTCCCAGAGTCCAGTCCACATTTTTCTAACTGGTTTTCAGGTCCATATCCCCATGTTCTGAGAAGAATATGATCTCCAGGCTGGAAGGGGTCAGGTTACCTGTGGGGAAGGAAACAGACCTGGGAAGAACAATTTTACAAATAATAGTAATTTTGTTGTGGAGGTGATGCGCATACTGCTGCACCTTTAAATCTTGGATGGGGTCAGGTAGAGGGTTGAAGGAAGCTGTCTGGGAAGGTTTACTATATACAACTTTATAAGAGCTCAATTTAAGCCCACTTCTGGGGGCTACCTGAATTCAAAACAGGACTAAAGCAACACCTGGTCTCAATGTAGATACATTTCCTGAGAATTTTGTCATTTGTCTCGTTAGAGTATTGTTCATTTTCTCGAACTTCCATGTTGAATGCGATCTCCATCTCATCTGTATGTGTTTGCTGCTCCGTTGTCACTTTGGACACTCTGGAAGTCCAAATTTAGAGGTAATCTCCCTCAAGAGAATTTTCACTATTTCTGAAGTTATTATTTCTGGTGGGGGAAAACCTTTACCCAACCAGAAAAGGTGTCTATAAAAACAAAACCAACAAATATTTAATCCCCCAGCTTGGGGGCATCTGCATGAAATCAACCTGTTAATTTTCAGGTGATTATTTACCTTGATATTGCTGCAGGACAGCCTGTCTTGGGATTATTCTTGAGGCAGGTAACAGTCAGTGCTAATCTCCTGAATGTTTTTTTTTTTTTTTTTAATTTCATGCCATAGAGCCAGAGCCTAATGAACTAAGCCAGGGCCTCTTTCTTGTAGTGGATCATTTCATGGACTCATTTAAGAAGAGCAAGTGCTGGTTTTTACAGGATCAAAGCCATTCCATTGTCATTTTTTAGCTTTTAATTTCTTATCACCAGAAAAATTCCATTGTCATTTACTTTTCATCCTTTTAACCCTCTCTCAAATCCTTCTGCCTCAGTTCTACTCAAGCATTCTGGGTACATATTCAGTCTTTCTTGCCAACATTTCTAATGCCCTTTTCAGTGCAATCAGTTCAGCTTTTTTGAGTTGAGATCACTGGCAGGAGGGCTATTGCCTCTACCTGCTCTTGTAAGATTACTATTACACACCTTGCTGTCTGAGTGCCTTTTCCCATGTAACTACTTCTGTTCACAAATAACGTCTAAGTCCACCATATACAGTCAAACAGGTCAGGTTGGCTGAAGAATACTTAGTCAATGATTTCTATATAATCATGGTTTAATCCTCCAGTTGCCACATCAGGGAGGAGGATGGCAGGTTTAGTCGCTCCATAATTCACAGGGTAATATTTGGATTGTTCAGTAAAATAACCTGGTAGTGCCTATCCATCCTGTTGTGAGTCATAGGCTTCCTTCATTTGCAGCAGGTAGACGACTTGATGGGGACTGGGATGAGCTGGCCAGAGTGATTTTCTCGGCCTTTTTCCTGAGAGGTTTCTGTGGGATGGTCAGTTTCAAGGTTTCAATCAGATCTCGATGGGGGATGCTTGTTGCCTCTCCCCAGAGTTCTGCTAGTCCAAACGAGGGGTTTACCTGATTGTCGACCTCCTCAGGCCAATGTGACTTGTTTGCTGAGTTTGAATCAGTAATTGCCAGCCATGTTCATGAGGAACCTCCATATGCAGACTTTTGGTTTCAGAAAGCTGTTTGAACATGCAACTTTGGACACACGTCCTGTCCGATTGAGGGGACCAGTAGTTATTTTATTTTCCCCAATGAAGCAGCCCATTGGTTTCAGGAAGTACTGGTCCTCAGGCCTCCCTGAGATCTCAGTCACCATCGCTGAACAGAAATATAACAGTCTGTCCCCCATTGTTATTTTCAGCTGAGGTCCCCAGGGTGGGGGCAATAAGGGTGGCAGAGGTTGATGCCAAATCATGCTGGATACCCTGACGCCCTGACACCATTAGTCTACTGCAGACAATGAAGTTTGTTCAACCATCTGTTTAGTTGGATGGCTTTTTTTTGACAGAGCCTCCTCTAAGATTTGGGCATTTATTTTCCAATGTACAGGTTTTTGCATAAGCACATCGGTCCTATCTTAAGGTTTTTGTTCCTTTCAGGGGTCCTCCCTGGGATCCCACAGGCTTATCTCTAGTGGTCTTTTGGGAAGACAGTTATATAGCCTAAGAATTATCATGATCTTGGCTGTTTAATACCTTGAAGGTGATGTCCACCAGTTGGGATGGATTCATGCCAATTGCCATGCCAAATTTCTGCCATTTCTTTCTAATATCCTGCGTGCTTTGAAAGACAAAAATCATGTTAACCATTCGGATATTTGCTGAGTTCTCAGGATCAAGGTCTGTGTACTTACAGTAAGCCTGGTAGATTCATTTAAAGAATTCAGAGGGGTCCTCAGATGGCTTCTGTTGAACTGTCTGTACCATGTTTGAATTATTTTGTTTAAGAACTCCCTTTTTCAGACTTCTGAGAATGCACGTTTTAAAGTGCTCCAGTCATGGCAGGCCCATATAGATTTTTTTTTTTCTTTTATTGTGTGATAGTTTACATGGGGGAACATTAGCTTTACACTCATTCTATCATCCATTGTTTCATTGCCATAATTACCATCCCGTCCATGCATCATCACCCAACCAAAGGTTATACACCGCAGGCTTCCCTCTCTCCCCATGGTCCTCAGCACACAGCTCCTGTCTCTCCCTGGATCTCAAGTCCTCAGCCACTCCATCTCTTCATGTTACCCTCTCTGTCTCCATCTCAGGCTTCGCTGCTTCTCTGGGTGGTGTCTCGATTTCTGTTCTTCTCTAGTGATGGTCCCAGGGGCCTTCGCTACTAGACTGAAAGGTTAATCACATCCCTCCTTGCTATAAAATATCCACCTTTACCTTTCCAGTCCTCACAATCCATCCTGATAACAATTATTCACCCGTGCATCACAAGAGACCTATCCGCATTTCTTTTCATCAGCCCTTCCTAGACAGGTTGGATATTACTCACTTGAGACTCCACCCTCCCCCGCTCCCTGTAGATCCAGGTTCCCTCTTGAAAGCTTGTAAGCCAGTCACTTCTTACTTTTGTATCCCTCCTCCCATTTTGGGTAGCCAATGTTCAAGTTGCCCATCCCTATACTGGACATATTATAACCCCTTTTTAGGTATTCCAGTCAGTTCCAGGCAGAAGACGGACTTACAAGCTTTCTATGGTGGTATTTCTGGTTATTCCTCCCTCTACTCTCCCGTGACTGTTTTATAATATAATGCATGGGAAACCAAGGTTCAAGAGTCAGCCAAGCATCTCAACGTTATCCCCTCCCTTTCCCCATTCCAACCATGTTCCAATCTCTGTATCTCAGAGCGCTGTTGTTCCAAGGCTGTGCCTACATCATTTATTACCTCTGTCCCATTTAGCTCATTCCTACCTGTCTGTTCTCCCATCTGCTTTGTTCCTCCATTCCCCTCTCGCTACTTGTATATTGCCCCCCTCCCCAACACCCAAGCTATCCCATGTCTATTCCCTGCCCTGTGCTCCACCTTCCTCTCCCGTCCTTAACCCCACCCATACGCCCTAGCATCCAGTTAATCATCCACTTTATTGGAATAGTATGGGTTCTTTTTCTTAGTCTATTACAATAGTGGTCCTATGCAGTATTTTTCCTTTTGCGATTGACTAATTTCACTCAACATAATGTGCTAAAGGTTCATCCATGTTAGGAAGTGGCATACAGCTTCCTTGTTATTTTTCAATGTAGCATAGTACTCCATTGTGTGTATGTACCACAGTTTGTTTATCCATTCTTCAGTTGATGGGCACTTTGGCTGTCTCCATCTTTTTGCTATTGTAAATAGTGCAGCTATGAATATTGGAGTGCATATATCTTCCTGTGTTGTTGCTCGTTTTTCTGTGGGTAAATACCAAGTAGCAGAATTGCTGGATCAAATGGTATTTCTATTTTCAACCTTCTGAGGAAGCGCCATATTGCTTTCCAGCGAGGTTGGACCATTTTTCAGTGCCACCTGGAACGCAGGAGTGTCCCAGTCTCTCCACATCCTCGCCAGCATTTATTATCCTCAACTTTTTTTATCTTTGCTGTTATTGCTGGTGTGAGATGATATCTCATTGTTGTTTTGATTTGCATCTCTCTAATGGCTAGT
>NW_006408719.1:4612568-4629108 GCF_000296735.1 Chrysochloris asiatica | reverse complement strand
ATGGATTAGGCTGATCATTTTCCTGATGTTGAACCATCCTTGCATTCCTTTTATGAAGCCCACTTGGTCATGATGTATTATATTTTTGATGTGCTGTTGGATTCTGTTGGCTAGGATTTTGTTGAGACCATTTAAATTTTAATTTGTGTCAGCTACAAGAATTGCGTTGACTGGGACAAGCATCCTGTTCAGGCATTTCTCTATGGATGTGTGTTGTTTCATCCCACGCCTTATCTCAGACCATCCTTTTTCATCACTGTTCAGGAACATTGTCAACAGAGCCTGAATATTTACCTAATTAGGATGATGGGTAGCAAAAATAGTGGTTCTTAAGTTTGTTGTTTTGGTTGTGTCATCCTGGTGTGGCACTGTGGGTCAATGCGCTAGGCCACCAAGTCTGTCTGAACCACAAGGTCAGTGGTTCAAGCCTACCAGATGCTGCTCAGAAAACACAGAGGGTCACCATGAGTCAGAGCCAACCCGACAGCACTGAACAATAACATCTCAATAAGAAGTATTAGAATTTTTCCTATTCAACAAGTCCAAGATAGAGAAAAGTGTGTATCCAATAATATCCTGCAGCTTGCCCGTCCATATTCAATCTTATGGGCATCTGCAGAGGGGGTACTGCCTTGCCTTTGCTCCAGGTAGCCTTCTACCAAAATGTTTCCGTCCAAGCAAGAGAAATCACTTCCAAATTGCTTTCCTCAGTGGCTGAATATGGCCAGGCAGGTTCACTAGGTCAAGCTATACTTTTCCCTAATGATAGCTGCGATGTACCAAAACTTGCAATTTAAAAAAAATATAACAATGAAAAGCTATATTTCATAAAAAAGTAATCATTCATCTCTTTGTACAGGCCTGTTTAGAACTATTTTCACCTAATACTCATCTGTATTCTTTTTACCTCTGCAAAGCTTTCATATTAGTGGTATAAATGCATTATAGTACATATACATGAAATAACTTACATATTCTTGGAATTCCAGGTTGTTTTCTGTTTCTTTCTGCACACACTATTAAATAAAACTCTCCCTTGAAAACTTATAAACCAGTCACTTGTAAGTCCTAATTTTAGTTAGCCAATGTCTAAGTTGCCCATCCCTGTCCATATCATCTGGATACTTCAAGACCTCTGTCACTATATCCGTGTCCATAGGCTCAGGTTTCCCCAGGTCTCATGGTATTTTTGACCAACCAGACCATCTTCTTATCTCTTTCATCTCCAGGTCCACAGAAGTCTGTTGAATGTGGTTAAACTCAGCCCATATCTTCATTGCTGCCTTTCCCCATCTTTCATTCACCAGTAGACCAACATGGGCATCAGCAAGGTTACATGCATGCACATGTCTTCCCCGTGAGATTCAGTCTTAGAGGGTGGTTTGTCCTGATGGAACTTGATTGCTTGCCTTGATGACTTCCTGGCAAACAACTTGCTTATTCTTGAAGTAGCCAGTCACACTGCCATTTTTGTTTTGGGATTTTCCTGATGATCATTATAAGAAGATATATCTTCTGTCATTCTAGCTGTTCCAGGCTAATCTGCTTGTCCTTTCTAGTGGGAACATCTCACCTCAGAAGGTTCTGAATAGGGTTTATGATTCCACCTAAGGTCTTACCTATACTGCAAACTCTCCGCAAGAAGCTTATTTCAATGGGCAAGTTCTAAAACCCCTTTTAGGTATTCTAATCAGTTATAGGCTGAAGACAGGCTTACAAGTTTTCTGTAATCATGTTTCTTCACATTCCTTTCTATACAACTTAATTTTCAATTTTACAAGAGTAAGAAAGAGAAGCCAATATGCATAAGACAGTCAAGCATCTTAGTATTATTTCTACTCTCTAAACTATGCCTTAATCTGTATCACAGAGCCCTGTTGTTGAAAGCTTGAAAATGCATCACTATTTCCCTCTGTCCCAATTAGCCCATGCAAACTTGACTCAGTGTTCCCTATTTAACTTGTTCTTCCACCCCCTCCCACTTCCTGTGTACTGACCTCCCCAACACCTGAAGTACGATGTGTCTGCCCCTACCTTGTGCCCTACCATCACCTCCCTCCACCTACCCAAAACCCTCCAACCCTCCAACTCCAGCCCCACTGGTAAACAACAAAGTTTTTGTTTTTGTTTTTCATTTTGGTGTAGGTATCTTTTCTTTAGCTTTTTTTTTTTTTGGATTTTGGAATACATTTTATGGTTTTGCATAGACAACAATGATAGACACATTAGTCAAGCTGGTTATAAAGCAGGAAATTTACAAATTTTTGAAAGCTTGAGCTCAAATTGATGTCCTTCATTTCCTTTTACATTGAAAATTTCTTTTTTCTTTAGCTTTTACAGTAATGGTCTTATGCAATATTTGTCAATAACCTTTTTAAAGTAAAGATGTCAGCTTGAGAACTAAGGTGCATATGACCCAAGCCATGGTTTAAATAACCTCATATGCATGTGAAACAGGACAGTGAATAAGGAAGACCGTAGAAGAATTGATGCTTTTGAGTTATGGTGTTGGAGGAGAATATTGAAAGTGCCATGGGCTGCCAAAAGAACCAATAGATCCATTTTGGAAGAAGTGCAGCCAGAGTGCTCCTTGGAGGCCAAATTGGCAAACTTCATCTCTCGTACTTCAGACATATTGTCAGGAGGGACCAGTCACTGAAGAAGGATATTATGTTTGGTAACGTGGAGGGTCACAGAAAAAGAGGAAGACCCCCAATGAGATGGATTGGCCAAGTGGCAGCATCGATGGGTTCAAGTGTGGCAACAGTAATGATTGGCTCAGGGTTGGGCAGTCTTTCATTCTGTTGTGCATTAGGTTGCTATGGGTTATTACCAACTCAATGGCACCTAACAACAACAACAATTTCACTCAGCATAATGTCCTCAAGATTCATCCATGTTATGCAGTGGCTTGCAGCTTCTTTTTTTTTCTCCACAGTATCATAATATTCCATTGTGTGTATGTAACAAAGTAGGTTTATCCTTTCTTCCATTGATGGGCGCTTAGGCTGTCTCCATCTTTTTTCTGTTGTGAACAGTGTTGCTATGAACATTGGTGTGCATATATCAGCTCACGTTATGGCTCATATTTCTTGTGGATGTATACCAAGTAGAAGAATTTCTGGATCATATGGTATTTCTAATTCCAACTCTCTGAGCAAGCACCATACTGTTTTCCAGTGAGGTCGGACCATTTTGCATTCTCACCAGCAATGTAGGAGTGTCCCAGTCTCTCCACATCTTTACCAGGATATATTATCCTCTGCATTTTTGAACTTCACTGTTATTGCTGGTGTGAGATGATGTCTTATTGTTGTTTTGATTTGCATCTCTCTAATGGCTAGTGATCGTGAACATTTCTTCATATGTTTGTTGGCTGCCTGAATGTCTTCTTTGGTGAAGGGTCTGTTCATAACCTGTGCCCATTTTTAAGTTGGGTTACTTATCTTTTTCCTGTAGAGGTGTTGTAGTTTCCTACAGATTTTAGAAATTAGTCCCTTATTTAATATGTCATTGCAAAAGATTTTTTCCATTCTGTGGGCTCCCTTTTTACTCTTTTGGTGAAATGTTTTGATGCACAGAAGTTTCTAATTTTAGAATGTCCTTGTCTTCTTTTATTTGTGCAATTTTTGCAATATTTTGTAGTCTGTGTGTTCCCAGGATTAGAGTCCTTAAATTTGCCCCTACTTTTTCATTGATGACCTTTAAAACTCGGGAATTTACATTTAGGTCTTTAATCCATGCTGAGTTGGTCTTTGTATAAGGCCTGAGGTAAAGGTCTTGTTTCACTCTTTTACATATCGATTTCCAATTCTGCCAGCAATGTCTGTTGAAGAGACTATTCTTCCACATTCAATGTACTTTGGCCCTTTGTCAAAGATCAGTTGGCTCTATGTGGATGGGTTAATTTCTGGATTCTAAATTCTGTTCCATTGGTCTATGTATCTTTCATTGTACCAGTACCAGGCTGTTTTGAACACTGTAGTCGCATAATAAAATTTGAAATCAGGGAGTGAGAGGCATCCAAATTTGGTCTTCTTTTTAAGCAGTGATTTGCTTATCCTGGGTTTCTTTCCTTTCCATATAAAGTTTGTAATTGATTTTTCCATGTTTCTAAACAATGTTGTTGGAATCTACATTGGGATTGCATTATATGTGTAGACTGCTTTGGGTAGCATTGACATTTTCACAATGTTAAGTCTTCCTATGCAGGAGCATGGTACGTTTTTTCCATTTTTCTAAGTCTCTTTCGGTTTCTTGTACTAGTGTTTTGTCAATTTATTTGTATAGGTCTTTTGTGTTAATGGTTACATTTATTCTTAAATATTTTATCCTTTAGGTAGCTATTGCAAATGTTATTGCTTTCCTAATTTGCTTTTAAGTGTTGCCATTATGCATATAGAGGAATCCAACAGATTTTTTATGTTACTCTTGTACCCTACCACTTTCATGAATCTTCCAATGAGTTTCAGTATTATAATTTTTTTTTTTTTTTTGCTGAGTCTTTGAGGATTTCTATGTATAGGATCATATCATCTGCAAATAGACTTTTACTTCCTCTTTGCCAATTAGGGTGCCTTTAAATTCTGTTTCTTGTTTTATAGTGCTGACTAAGACTTCCAAAACAATATTGAATGGGCGTGGTGATAAAGGTCATCTTTGTTTGGGATCTGTTCACAACGGGAAGGTTTTCAGTTTCTCTCCATTAAGAGAGATGTTAGCTATTGGTTGTGTATATATGCTCTTAATTATGTTGAGGAATTTCCTTTCAATTCCTACTTTGTTGAGTGCTGTTATCAGGAAAGGATGTTATATTTTGTCAAATGTCTTCTGCAGGAATTGATATGATAATATGGTTTATTTCTTTTGACTTATTTATATGGTGGATTATGACTATTTTTCTGATGTTGAATCATCCATGTATCCCTAGTATGAATCCCACTTGGTTGTGATGTATTTTATTTTATTTTATTTTTTTGATGTGTTGTTGAATTCTGTTGGCTAGGATTTTGTTGCGAATTTTTGCATCTATGTTCATGAGAGATATTGGTTTATACTTTTCCTTCTTAGTATTGTCCTTCCCTGGTTTTGGTATGAGGGTTATGCTGGCTTCATAGGGTATATTAGGAAGTTTTCCATTTTTTTTTCTTTCATTATACCAGTACCAGGCTATTTTGACCAGTGTTGTTGTTGTTGTTGTTGTTGTTGTTGTTGTCAAGTACCGTGGAGACGGTTCCGACTCAAAATGACCCTGCATAAGGTTTCTGAGGCTGTAAATCTTTACGGGAGAAGAATGCCTCATCTTTCTCCTATGGAATCACGGGTAGTTTCGAACTGCTGACCTTGAGGTCAGCAGCCTGACTCGTAACCACTATGCTACCAGAGCTCCTAACCACATAGTAAATTTTGAAATCAGGGAGTGAGAGGCTTCCCACCTTGTTCTTCTTAAGCAGTGCTTTGCTTATCCTGGGTCTCTCCTTTCATATAAAGTTTTTAATAGTTTTTTCCATCCATCTTCTTCTATATTCTGGAATAATTTGAGTAGAATTGGTGACAGCTCTTCACTGAATGTTTGGTAAAACTCACCAGTGAAGACATCTGGACCTGGACTTTTTTTGGTTGGAAGATTTTGATGACCTGATCAGTTTCTTCCTTTGTTAGAAATCTGTTCAAGTTTTCTACTTCACTCTGTGTAAGTTTAGGTACGTAGTGCTTTTCTAAAAATATATCCATCTCTTCTAGGTTTTCAAATTTATTGGAGTAGAATTCATCATAACATTCTGTTATTATCATTTTTATTTCTATTTGTTCTGTTGTGATATCACACAGGAGATTTCTTATGTGTGTTATTTGTGTCTTCTTCTTTTCATTTGTTAAGTTTGTCAATGGTGTATACATTTTATTACTTCTTTCAGAAAACCAGCTTCTTGTCCTGTTGATACTTTCTATAGTGTTTCTGTTTTCTGTCTCATTTATTTTTGCTCTAATCTTTATTATATCCTTGCTTCTGTTGACTGTATGTTTACTTTGGTGGTCTGTTTCTAGGTTTTGAGATGTTGTGTTAAGGTGTTGATTTTTGTTCTTTTTCCTTTTTGGATGTATTTATTGTATATATTTATTGCAATAAACTGTCATCACAGCACTGCTTTCGCCATGTCCCAAAGATTTTGGTATGCTGTGTTTTAGTTCTCATTTGTTTCTAGGAACTTTGTGACCTCATGTTTTATTTCTTCTAATATCCAGTCACTTTTCAGCAGATGTTATTCAGTTTCCATGTATTTGACTTTTTTCCTTTGGACTTCCTATTCTTGATCTATAATTTGATAGCATTGTGGTCTGAGAAGATGCTTTACAGTATTTTGATGTTTGTAAATTTACTGTGGTTTGTTTTATGGCCTAACACTTGGTCTTTCTGTATTCCATGTGCCCTGGAAAAGAATTTGTATTGTGCTATTGATGGGTTGAATGCTCTGAACACATCTATGAGGTACAGTTGCAATCAGTTGCATTGTTTACTTCCTCTGTGTCTTTGTTGAGTTTCTCTCTGGATATTCTGTCCATTTTTGAAAGTGGTGTATTACAATCGTCCACTGATATTATAGATTTGTGTATTTCTTTCTTCAAATCTATTAGATATTTTTATGTATTTTGTATATCTTTCATTGGAAGCATAGATATTTATTATGGTTATGCCATCTTTCTCGATTGACCCTTTACTCATGAGATACTGTCTATCTTTATATATTATACAGGTTTTAGCCATAATTTTTATTTTATCAGAGTAATCTCTGATATCTGATATCTGTATGGCCTTTCCTACTCATTTTTTATTGCAATTAGCTTGGTGTATATTTTTCCATCTTTTCATTTGTAGTCTGTTTTTGTCTTTGTGTGTAAGGTGTGTCTCTAGCAGTCAACATATTGAAGTATCTTGTTTTCTAACCTATCTGCCACTCTCTGTCTCTTAACTGGTGTATTTAATCCTTTTATGTTCAGTGTAATTATCAGTATGTATGGATTAATTGCTGTCATTATATTTGTTTGTTTTTGTGGTGCTGCAGCTTTCATTGTTATGCATGTCTTCCTGTGCTGAGTTCATGTTTTTTGTGTTCTTCCTTTTTTTTTTTTTTAATGTTTTATTGTGAATTATGTGCTAGTTTACTTGGGAGAATATTAGTTTTATATTCATCCTATCACATATCGTTTCATTGCCATGTTTACAATACCCTCTATGCATTGTCAACCTACCAAAGGGTACATCCCACATGCCTGCCCCACTGTTCAACTCACCCCCGCCCCAAGTCATCAACACACAGCCCCTCTCACTCTCTGGGTCTAAAGAACACAGCTGCTCCATCTCTCCAGGTCACCATCTCTGCCTCCATCTCAAGCATCACTGCTTCTCTGGGTAGGGTCCATTTTCTGCACTTCTCCCTTCATGGTCCCAGGGACCTCCACTCCTAGACTGCAAAGTTAACCACTCCCTTTCTTACACCTAAACGTCTATCTTTACATTTCCAACCATCACAATCAGTCCTGATAACAATTATTCACTATTGTATCACAAGAGACCTAGCCGCATTTCCTTTCATCAGTCCCACCTAGACAAATTGGATACTACTCAGTGGTACTAGTCATTGAAGCCAGGTCAGGTGGGTGTTATCTGCAAGTGTGGATGTTCTTGTGTGCATGACCTCTCTTCTTTTCAGCTAGATGCTTCACTCTCCACTCTAGTCCTCTGGGGCTCTGTCACTGACTCTGGGCAAAAGAGTCCCCAGATCTTGGAAAACTGCTGGCCAACCAGTTCTCCACCCAGGTTCACAGGAGTCTATTGAACGTTGTAGGGTTTAACTTGTAGCTTCATTCCTGTTTTCCCCTCACTTCCCCTTATCAGTGATGAATGTGGTCACCAATCAGAGCGTGTATTCCCATTGAGTCTTTGTCTTGGAAGGGGGGTTATTCTGAGGGGACCTGACCAATTGCCTTGATGTCTCCTGGGTGAACAACTTGTTTGTTCTTGTAGTAATTAGTTGGTCTGCCTACAGTGTTTTGTATTTTTCCTGTCAGTTTTTCTTTCAAGAAGTATCTTCTGTGCTTCTAGCTGCTCCAGTCTGGTCTGCCCATCCTTTCAAGAGGAAATTTCCCACCTCTGAAGATTCTGTATGCTGTTCAGGCTTCCACCTATAGTCTTATGTAATGCAGATGCTATTCAGGAAGCCTCCTACACTTGGCATGTTGTAGTCCCATTTTACCTATTGCAATCAGTTATAGGAAGATAACGGACTTACAAGATTTCTATGGTGATGTTTCTGGCTATTCCTTTCTCTCCCCTTCCAGTGTCTATTTTATAATGTAATACAAGGAAAACCAAGATTCAAAACACAGCCAAGCATCTTAACATTATTTCACCCTTTTGCCCATTCCAACCATGTCTCAATCCCTGTATCCCAGAGCCCTGTTGTCCCAAGGTTGTGCCTACATCATTATTTACCTCTGTCCCACTTAGCCCATGCAAACCTGCCTAATTTTTCTCCCTTCTGCTTTGTTCTTCAATTACCCTCTCCCTTCTTGTATATTACCTCCTCCCAAGCACCCAAATTATCCTGTTTCTATGCCCTGCCCTATGCTCCACCTTCCTGCCCCTTGGCTCACCCTACAACCCACATGCCAGTAACCAAAAACGAATCACCCCCCTTTAGTATGGGATCTTTTTCTTAATTATTTACAGTAGTGGTCCTATGCAGTATTCTCCTTTTGTGGCTGACTAATACCACTCAGCATAATGTCCTCAGGGTTCATCCATGTTATGCGGTGGCTTGCAGCTTCCTTATTATTCTTCAAGGTAGCATAGTATTCCATTGTGTGTATGTACCACAGTTTGTTTACCCATTCTTCAGTTGATGGGCATTTTGGCTGTCTCCATCTTTTTGCAACTATAAATAGTGCTGCTATGAAGATTGGTGTGCATATATCTACTCATGTTATGGCTTGTATTTCTTGTGGGTAAATACCAAGTAAAGGAGTTACTGGATGATCCGGTATTTCTATTTCCAACATTCTGGGGAAGCGCCATATTGCTTTCCAGAGAGTTAGGACCATTTTGCAGTCCCACCAGCAGTGCAAAAGTGTCCCAGTTTTCCACATCCCTGCCACCATTTATTTTCCTCTACTCTTTTGATCTTTGCTGTTATTGCTGGTGTGATATGATATCTCACTGTTGTTTTGATTTGCATTTCTCTAATGGTCAGTGATTGTGAACATTTCTTCATATGTTTGTTGGCTGCCTGGGTCTCCTCCTTAGTGAAGTATCTGTTCATGTCCTGTGCTCATTTTTTAAATTGGGTTATTTGTCTTTTTCTTGTAGAGGTTTTGTAGTTTCCTATATATTTTAGAAATAAGTCCCTTGTCTGATGTGTCATTGCAAAAGATTTTTTCTCATTCTATGGGTTCCCTTTTTACTCTTCTGGTGAAGTCTTTTGATGCACATAAGTTTTTAATTTTTAGTATGTCCTACTCATCTATTTTGTCTACTTTTGTTTGTGTGGTTTTCAAAATGTTTGGTAGTCTGTGTATTCCCTGAATTTGTGCCCCCATATTAGTACCAATTTTTTTGTTGATGGCCTTCATAGTTTGGGGTTCATATTTAGGTCTTTAATCTATATTGAGTTGGGTTTTGTATAAGGTGTGAGATGAAGGTCTTGTTTCAATCTTTTGCATATCGCTTTCCAGTTCTGCCAGCACCATCTGTTGAAGAGATTATCACCTCCACATCTGATATGTTAAGGTACTTTTTCAAAAATCAGTTGGCTGTACTTGGATGGGTTAATTTCTGGATTCTCGATTCTCTTCCACTGATATACGTATCTTTCATTGTACCAGTACCAGGCTGTTTTGACCACTGTAGTTGTGAGAGTGAGAGACCTCCAACCTTATTCTTCTTTTTAAGCAGTGTTTTGCTTATCCTGGGTCTCTTTCCTTTCCATATAAAGTTTTTAATTGTTTTTCTTTTTCCATCTCTTTGAAGAATGCTGTTAGAATCCAGATTTCTTGTTGTTGTGAGGTACCATTGAGTCAGTACCAATCCATATTGACTTTATGTACAGCAGAACAAAACACTACCCAATCCTGGGCCAACCTCACTATTGTTGTCATGCTTGAGTCCATCGATGCTGCCACTTGGCCAATCCATCTCATTGTGAGTCTTCCTCTTTAACTCTGACACTCCATCTTACCAAACATGATATCCTTCTCTAGTGACAGGTCCATCTCAACAATATGTCCAAAGTATGAGAGACAAAGTTTGGTCATCTTGGCTTCGAAGGAGCACTCTGGCTGCACTTCTTCCAAAACGGATCTACTGGTTCTATTGGCAGCCCATGGCACTTTCAATATTCTCCTCCAACACCATAACCCAAAAACATCAATACTTCTATGGTCTTCCTTATCCACTGCCCAGCTTTCACATGCATATGAGGTTATTGAAAGCACCATGAGTTGGTTCAGGAGCACTTTAGTCATCAAGCTGACATCTTTTGTCTTCAACACTTTAAAAATGTCTTATGCAGCAGATTGGCTTAATGCAATACATCGTTTGATCTCATGACTACTGCTTCCGTAATTGTTGATAGTTGTTCCAAAAAGAATGAAGTCCTTGACAACTTCAATCTTTTCTCCATTGCTAAGAATGTTGTTTATTGGTCCAGCGGTGAGGATTTTTGTTTTCTTGAAATTGAGATGTAACCCATACCGAAGGCTGTGCTCTTTGATCTTCATCAGTAAATGTTTTAAGTCCTCTTCGCTTTCAGCAAGCAAGGTTGTATCATCTGCATATCACAAGTTGTTAATGCGTCTTACTCCAATCCTGATGCCATGGTTTTTTTTTTTTTTTTTTATAAAACCCAGCTTCTCGTATTATTTGCTCAGCATACAGGTTGAATAAGTATGGTGAAAAAATACAACGTTGTCGCACACCTTTCTTAATTTTAAAACATTCAGTTTAATTTTAAAAAATTCAGATTCCTCATGAGCACAATTAAGTGTTCCGGAATACTCATACTTTGCAATGCTGTCCATAGCTTGTCATGATCCACACAATCAAAAATCTTTGCATAGTAAATAAAGTACAGGTAAACATCTTTCTGATATTCTCTGCTTTCAGCTAAGATCCATTGGACATCAGCAATGATATCCCTGATTCTGCAGCCTCTTTTGAATACGGCTTGAACCTCTGGAAGTTCTCTGTCAATGTATGATTGTAGCTGTTTCTGTATTACCTTTAGCAAAACTTTACTCGCTTGAGATATCAAAGAGATTGTCCAATGATTTCCATATTCTGTTGGGTCACCTCTTTTTGGAATGGGCACAAATATGGATCTCTTCCAATCAGTCAGCCAGATAGCTGTCTTCCAAATTTCTTGGCAGAGATGAGTGAGTGCTTCCTGACTTTCTTGAAAGATATCAATTTTTATTCCATCAATTGCTGGTGCCATGTTCTTTGCCAATTCCTTCAATGCGCCTTGGACTTCCTCCCTAAGTATCATTGACTCTTGATCATATGTTACCTCTTTAAACTGTTGAGCATTAACCATTTTCTTTTGGTACAGTGACTCTGTGTATTCCTTCAATCTTCTCTTGATGCTTTCTACATCATTCAATAATTTGCCCAGAGAATCTTTCAATAATGAAAGTCGAGACTTGAATTTTTTCTTCAGTTCCCTCAGCTTGAGAAATGCTGAGTGTGTGCTTCCATTTTGGTTTTCTGATTCCAGATCTTTGCACATTTTAATGTAATATTTGGATTTATCTTCATGAGCTGGTCTTTAAAATTTTCTGTTCAGCTCTTGAATCATCTTGTTCTTTAGCATCTCTATGCTAGAGAGTAAGTTTCAGTGTCTCGTCTGATATCTATTTTGATCTTTTCCTTCTTTCTTGTCTTCTCAATGACTTTTTGCTTTCTTCATATATGATGTTCTTGATGTCATTCTACAACTCTTCTGGTCTTCGGTCTTTAGTGTTTAATGCATCAAATCTGTTCTTCAGATAATCTCTAAATTCAGGTGTGATATATTCAAGGTCATATTTTGGCTCTCGTGGATTTCTTTTCTTTTCACTCAGCATCAGTTTGAATTTGCATAGGATTAATTGATGATCTGTTCCACAGTCTGCCCTGGACTTGTTTTGACTGATGATATGGAGCTTTTCTGTCTTCTGTTTCTGCAGATATAGTCAATTTGATTTCTATGTATTCCATCTGGGGAAGTCCATGTATATAGTCTTCTGTTATGCTGTCTGAAGAAGGTATGTAAAATGAACAAATCATTGCTCTTGCAGAATTCTATCATGCATTCTCCAGCATTATTTCTATTACCAAGGCCATACTTTCCAACTACTGATCCTTCCTCTTTGCTCCCAACCTTTTCATTCCAATCACCAGTAATGATCAATACATCTTGATGGCATGTTAGATCAATTTCAGATTGAAGAAGTTGGTAGAATTCTTCTATTTCATCCTCATTGGCTTTAGCGTTTGGTGCATAAGATTGAATAATAGTGGTGTTAACTGACCTTCCCTGTAGGCGCATCAATATTATCCTATCACGGACAGCATTGTACCTCATGACTGATCTGGATATGTTCTTTTTGATGAGGTATGCAACACCATTCCTCTTCAATTTGTCATTCCCGGCATAGTAAACCATGCGGTGGTCAGATTCAAAACGGCCAATACCAGTCCATTTCAGTTCACTAATGCCGAAGATATCAATGTTTATGCATTCCATTTCATTTTTGACAACTTCCAGTTTTCCCAGATTCATGCTTCATACTTTCCATGTTCTGATTTTCAATGGATGTTTACAGCTGTTTATCTTCGTTTTGAGTTGTGCACCATCAGCAAATGAAAGTCCTGCAGGCTTTTCTCCCACGATCTTTACTCTATTCACGTTATCAAGGTCAACTGTACTTTGACGTGGCAACTCTTCCCCAGTCGCATTTTAAGTGTCTTTCAACCTGAATGGCTCATTTTACGGCACTATATATAACAGTTTTTCTCTGTTATTCATACGGTTTTCAGAGACTAAAGATTCAGAAGTAGTTTGTCACTCTTTCTTCCTAGTCTGTCTTTGTCTGGAAGCTCATCTGAAACCTGTCCACCATGGGTGAACCTTCTGGTTATTTAAAATACTGGTAGCATAGCTTTCAGTATCATAGCAACTCACAAGCCACCACAGTACTACAAAATGAAAGACAGTGGTGGCTGTTTGATTTTAAGGGGGAACTTTCCCTTTAATTTTCGAGGAGGTCTGTGTTCATGCATAGTAGAACCCTCCCCTGGTGTGTGTGAGGTATCCATTCCCTCAGGCACCCCCCCCCCCCTTTAGTCACCAGAATGAAGGTGTGCAGACAGTGAGGGACCAATGATCAGATACTAGACTTCTTAGAGTTTAGGAGGGCAAAAGTCCAAATTTAGATCACTGACTCTGGAGAAAATTCCTTGTCTCCTTTCATCCTCAAGATACTCAGCAGTTTTTGGAGTTCTCCATGTGTCTTGGTATCAATCTCCCCTCAATCTAGAAGCTTCACAGTGCAGGGATCCCAGGTCCAAAGGACTCACTCTACTTCTGATCCTACATTCTTGGTGGTAGTAGGCACCCCTGAGTTCAGCTCACTTCTCTCTTCTTTTATATTTCAATAGATTGATGCAAGATAGTCCTGTAGATTGCACCTGAACTCACTAGCATCATAGAAGTAAAACACCCTCTATTTGTAAGATTTCCAGGAATCTGGATTTGGTTTGCAATATAAGTGTGCTGGCGAAAGCATCCGCAAGTACTGAGAAGCTGTGGCCCTGTGACAAAATGGATGAAAATCCTACCCCGGGGCTCTCCTCAGAATTGTGAGCCATGGACCCTGAGGACCAAGGAAGTGACCTCCTGAAGTCCCAGGTTCATGGTCTTTTTGGGAACTCACTGGATGGCTACCTCTGTACAATTCCTTCAAGTTTCATATTGTTCATTCTGTACTTGTTCTTCATGCTCTTAACTCCGGTAATTGTAGCTTCTGGGAAAATGGTATCTTTTGATATCAATGTATGTAATGCCTCTTTTAATGGCACTACTTTGAATGTCACTGCCTTAAAATTATTAGCAGTGCGTGAGGTCTTGGGAACAGATCTCTTTGAGGAACATGCGGTGGCCACCTGGGAGGAATGTCTGAACTGCTCATTATCTAACTATTTAGTTATGTTTGATATTAACTTAAAAGCATGAACTTTTGATGTCCATGAACAACAATGGGACAGAAACCCCTTCTAGAGCTGAGGCAGTAAAGCTTCCTCAAATGACTCAGGAAAAGCAGGAACAAGTATAATTAGATTATGAGAAAAGGTTTTGGAGAAAAACTGCCTAGAATTTGAAATTGGAATGGAATGGTAAATTCCAGAAATATTAAAGGACAATAATGGCAGTCCCCTCAAGCCCCCCCCCCCAGTATAATCAGTTTAATCCAGACTCTCTTCTTCCCCCTGAGGGTATAGTAAACATTCCCCCTGAGGGTATAGTAAAGCATTTGGATATGGAACCTGGAACGAGGAAAAGGAAGGTGGAGGCGAAACTTTACCTTCATTACAAAGGTTAAAACCTGTTTCTCACCTTCCATGGATCTACAGAAGTAAGGAGGAAAGGACTATTAGTCAATAGATAATCTGTAATAGCTTGCTTGATCTTTTCATATGGAAAAAAATGATTTTAGATTATCACGAGAAGCATGATGCCCTTGATAAGCTATTTTAAGAAAAAACCTGTGAATCATAGTGTCCTATCTCAAAAGAACAACCACATTTTTTTTTCATTTTACTATTTTGTGTCAAGTTCCCCTTGATAAGAATAAAAGACTGTGGTAGTATTAGTTCTGTGTACATTCTTGGCAGCAGGGCTATCTGCCTGTCAGCTTGCATCCACTCTGGTCTCCAAGTGATTCTTTCTCTTTCGCCTCTCCAGACATCCCGTCTTCGTGTACTCACTCTTTTGTCGAGGCTGGACCCCGGCATAAGTGTAAATTGCTTTGGGTTTTATTGACATTTTCACAATGTTGTCTTCCTATCCAGGAACAAGGTACATTCTTCCATTTTTTTATACGTCTCTTTTGGTTTCTTGCAGTAGTGTTCTGTAGTTTTCTTTGTATTACAATTATTCTCTGATTACAATTATTCCTAGATATCTCATCCTTTGAGTGGCTATTATAAATGGTATTGCTTTCCTAATATCCTTTTCTACACTGTTGTTTTGGGTATAGAGAAATCCAACTGATTTTTGTATGTTGATCTTATACCCCGCTGAATCTTCCAATGAGGTCTAGTAGCTTTTTTACTGAGCCTTTCAGGTTTTCTACGTATAGGATCCTATGGTCTTCAAATAGAGAGAATTTTATTTCCTCTTTGCCAATTTGGATGCATTTAATTTCTTGTCTTGTCCATACAGCTCTTGCAAAGACTTCCAGCGCAATATTGAATAGGAGTGGTGACAAAGGGCAACCTTGTCTGGTTACTGTTCACAGAAGGAAGGCTTTTAGTATCTCTCCATTGAGAGTAATTTAGGCTATTGGTTTTGTATATATGCTCTTAATTATGTTGAGGAAGTTCCCTTCAATTCCTATTTTGATGAGTGTTTTTATCAGGAATGGATGTTGGATTTTGTCAAATGCTTTTTCTGCATCAATCGATATGATCATGCGGTTCTTTTCTTATTTATATGGTGGATAACGTGAATCATTTTTCTAATGTTGAACTATCCTTGCTTCCCTGATATGAATCCCACTTGATCATGATGTATTATCTTTTTTTTTTCATGTTTTATTGTGAATTATATGATATTTTACATGAGAGAACTTTAGTTTTACATTCATTCCATCGTATATCATCTCATTACCATGGTTCCAATCCCCTCCTTGCGTCATCAACCTACCAAGGGGTATATTCTATAAACCTGCCCCTACACTACCCCCCACCATTCTTCAGGACCCAGTCTCTCTCCCTCTCTGGATCTAAAGTCCCCATCTGCTTCATCACTCCACATCATCTTCTCTGCCTCCATCTTGGGCATTGCTGCTTCTCTGGGTAGGGTCTAGTTCTCAGCTCTTCTCCGTTAATGGTCCCAGAGACCTCCACTCCTAGACTGGAGAGTTAATAACTCCCTGCTTTGCTACCAAATGTCTACCTTTACATTTCCAACCATCACAATCAGTCCTGATAACAATCATTCACTATTGTATCACAAGTGACCCTTCTGCATTTCATTTCATCAGCTCCACCTAGAGAGACTGGATAGTACTCACTGGAGATTCTGCCTTCCTCCATGCCCCCTAGCTTTAGGTTCCCTCTTGAAAGCTTGTAAGCCAGTTACTTCTTGCCTTTGTGGTTACTTCCTGCCTTTGTGTCTCCCCACCCTCATTTGGGTATCCAATGTCCAAGTTGTCCATCTCTGTCTACTCTGTGTGTGGAGGAGGTGGGAATGTTTCTTGCTGTGAGGGTTTGTTCCCTCTTTTG
>NW_006408719.1:4610112-4611529 GCF_000296735.1 Chrysochloris asiatica | reverse complement strand
GATGTGAGCATTTATTGCAATAAATTGTCCTCTCAGCACCGCTTTCACCATGTCCCAAAGATTTTGGTATGTTGTGTTGTCGTTCTTGTTTGTTTCTAGAAACTTTGTGAATTCATGTTTAATTTCTTCTACTACCCAGTAACTTTTCAGCAGGGTGTTATTCAGTTTCCATGTATTTGACTTGATTTCTTTGATCTTCTTATTATTGATTTCTAGTTTGATAGCATTGTGGTCTGAGAAGATGCTTTATACTATTTTGATATTTGTAAATTTATGGATATTTGTTTTGTGTCCTAAGACATGGTCTATTCTGTAGAATGTTCCAGGTGCACTGGAAAAGAATGTGTATTGTGCAGTTGTTGGGTTGAATGCTCTGTATACATGTATGAATTCCAGTTGGCTGATTGAGTTGTTTAGTTCTTCTGTGTCTTTGTCAAGTTTCTTTCTGGGTGTTCTATCCATTTTTGAAAGTGACGTATGAAAATCACCCACTATTATTGTAGATTCATCTATTTCTTTCTTCAAATCTATTAGAGTTGGGTTTATATATTTTGGAGCTCTTTTATTGAGAGCATAGATATTTAATATGGTTATGTCTTCTTATTCAATTGGCCCTTTAATCGTGACATAATGTCTATCTTTATCTTTTATGCTGGTTTTTGCCTTAAATTCATTTTATCAGAGATTAGTATTGAAATTCCTGTTCGTTTTTTATTGCAATTAGCTTTGTATTTTTTCCCCATATTTTGAATTTTAATCCTTTGTTGTCTCTGTGTGAGATTTGTCTCTTGCAGACAGCATATTGAAGGATCTCATTTTCTTATCCATTCTGTCACCCTCGGTCTCCTAACAGGTGCATTTAATCCATTTACATTCAGTGTAATTATTGATAGGTATGAATTAATTGCTGTCATTATGTTTGTTTGTTTTTTGGTGCTGCTGCTTTCTTTATTCTGTGTGTCTTCCTTTATTGAGCTCATGTTTTTGTGTTCTTTCTTGTAAGTTTCCTCATAGTTTTAATGTTTCCATGTTCTTCTTGACTTTTATTCTCTCAGTAGATTGCGAAGATTTCATTTGATTTGAGGTTGCCTTATACTCCATTAACTTTTCTCTCCATTTAGTGGAGTCTATTTATCCTGTAATCTACCTGATTTTCTTACCATCTGGGTCTCTGTTCCTACGTGTTTACCTTCTTTTACATTGTAATTGTTTTGATCATAGATTGACCTCCCAGATTCTCTGAGTTTGTTCTTATAATTTTGTTTTGTTCTCAACTCTTTCTTTTGTCAATTTAATTCTGAGAGGTGCTGCCACATATGTCAATCTCTAGTTGTTGTCTGTTCTTGTTGGTTCTCAGTCCACAGAACTCCCTTTAGGATGTTTTGTAGCACAGGGTTGGCTTTGGCAAAATCCCTTA
>NW_006408719.1:4604464-4609822 GCF_000296735.1 Chrysochloris asiatica | reverse complement strand
TCATTGAGCTTCTTGAATGTTTATCTTTTCACTTTTCAGGATGTTAGAGAAATTTTCTTCCAGCAGTTCTTCAACTATTTCCTCTGTGGACTTGTGTGGTTCTTCATGTTCTCAAATTCCAATAAATCTTAAATTATTCCTCTTCATGTTATCCAACATGAATCTTAGACCTTCTTCAGAATTTTAATCATTTTTTTCTGTTTGCTCTTCTATCTTAGTGGGTTGAGAGATTTGTCTTCCAGCTCACTGGTTCTGCCTTCCATCTCATCTATTCTACCCTTTGCCCTTTCAGAGTATTGTCCATTACTGATATTCTGTTATTGATAGTTTGGACCTCTTTCTGTAGGTTTTGCATTGTTTCCAATGCTGTATCTATCTTATTTGATTGTTCCTGTAGCGCTTTCTTGACTTCTTCCTTATTTTTCTCAACTCCATTTTAAAGTGTTTTGAAACATTTTATAACCACTTTTCTGAATTTCTTCTCAGGCATTTCCACGGCCTGGCTTCCTTCTAGAATGTAGTCCATGTCTTCCTCTAGGTCCTTTGTCTCAGACATTTCATCTTGTTTCTGGACATGTGCTGATATGCTCATCTGCTTTTGCTTCGTTGACATGTTTAGTGTTTATCTGTGGCCTTAATATTTAATTGAGTACATGTTTTGGTATTTTTTATGCTTTCTGATTGCTTCTAGGTATATGTGATCAGGATGTGGGCTTCCCTTTTCACTCTTCTTATTGCTTAACTCAGAGTAACTTTTACAGATGTTGTCTGCCTCACTGGTATATGGCAGTTGTTATTGGTTCTTGCCTGGGTTTTGGTGTTTTATAGAGTGTCAATGTAACTTGGCTATATGGAAGCAGTTGCTGGCTCTTCTTGTATAATATAGGGAGAGAAATATTCTCCCAAAGGTGGGGGGGGCATAAAATAGCCAAAAAAACACCAGCTGGGGAAAAAAAAAAAAAGAAAAAGAACAACAACAACAAAAACTGCCACTCAAGCTGTCTCCATTTTTTGCTATTGTAAATAGACATGCTATGGATATTTGTGTATATATATCTACTCATGTTATGGTTCATATTTCCTGTGGATGAATACCAAGTAGAATATTGCTGGATCATAAGTTATTTCCATTTGTACCTTTCTGGGCATGTGAAATACTTTTTTTCAAGAATGCCTGAACCATTTTGAAATCCCACCATCAATGTAGGAAGGTCCCGGTCTCTCCACTTTCTCGCTAGCATTTATTGTCCTCTTCTTTTGTGAACTTCATTGTTATTGATGATGTGAAATGAAATCTCATTGTTTTGATTTGCATCTCTCTAATGGCTAGTGATGTTGATCATTTCTTCATACTATTGATGGATGAAAGAATGTCTTCCTTGGTGAAGTTTCTGTTCGTGCCTGTGACCATTTTAATTGGGTTATTTGTCATTTTCTTGTAGGGTGTTGTAGATTCCTACATATTTTAGAAATTAGGTTTCTTGTGTGATACATTGTTGCAAAAGATATTTCCCCATTCTGTGGATTTCTGTTTTTCTCTTTTGGTGAAGTCTTTTGAGGCACATAAGTTTCTAATTTTAAATATGTCCTAATCATCTGTTTTTCTTCTTTTGTTTTTGCAATTTTCACAATATTTTGTAGTCTGTGTGTGGCCTGTATTGTTGTTAGGTGCCATTGACTCGGTATGAACTCGTAGTGGCACAACAGGACAAAACAATGCCCAATCCTGGGACAACCTCACGATCATTGCCATACTTGAGTCCATTGATACTTCCACTTTACCAATCCATCTTGTTGGGGGTGTTCCATTTTTTCTATGACCCTCTACCTTAACAAACATGATATCCTTCTCCAGTGACTGGTCCCTATTGACAATACGGCTCATGCATAAGAGACAAAATTTGGCCACCTTTGTTTCCAAGGAGCGCTCTTGCTGAACTTCTTGCAACACAAATTTGTTTGTTCTTTTGGCAGCCCATAGCATTTTCAGTGTTCTCCTCCAACACATTAACTCAAAAGCATCAAATCTTCTACAGTACTCCTTATTCACTGTCCAGCTTTCTCATGCATATGAAGTTATTGACATTACCATGGCTTGGGTCAGTTGCACCTTAGTCCTCAAGTTAAATTATTTGCTCTTGAACACTTTAAAAAGGTCTTGTGCAGCAGATTTGCCTAATGCAATACGTCACTTGATTTCTTGACTGCAACTTCCATGAGTGTTGATAGTTAATACAAGAATGAAGTCCTTCAGTACTTCAATCTTTTCTTCATTGATAAGAATGTTATTTATTGGTCCAGCGGTGAGGATTTTAGTTTTCTTGACATTGAGATGTAATCCATCCTGAAGGCTGTGGTCTTTGATATTCATCAGTAAGTATTTTAAGTACTTTTCAATTTCAGCAATCAACGTTGTTAATTTGCATATTGCCAGTTGTTAATGAGTCTTCCTCCAATCCTGATATCATGATTTTCTTCATATAACCCACATACTTGCTCAGCATACAAGTTGAATAAGTATGGTGAAAGAATACAACCCTGTCACACACCTTTCTTTTTTTAAAACCATTCAGTGTTCCGATGTTCTGTTTGACCAACTGCCTCTTGGTACATGTACAGATTCTTCATAAGCACAATAAAGTGTTCCAGAAGACTCATACTTCACAATGTTGTCCATAGCTTGTCATGATCCACACAATCAAAAACCTTTGCGTAGTCAATAAAGCACAGATAAACAGCTTTCTGATATTCTCTGCTTTCAGCCAATGTCCATCGACATCAGCAATGATACCCCTCATTCCTCGGTCACTTTGGAATCCTGCTTGAATCTCTAGAAGTTCTCTGTGAATGTATCCTTGCAGTGGTTTTTTCTTACCTTTAGTAAAATTTTACTCGCATGGGATATCAAAGATATTGTCCTAAAACATGAGGGCACTAATTCATGGCATATACAGACTACCACACATTTTTAAAGGTACACAAACAAAAATAGACAAAATAGATCAATGGGACATGCTAAAAATTAAAAACTTGTGTGCATCAAAAGACTTTACCAAAACTGTAAAAAGGGAACCCACAGACTGGGAAAAAAATCTTTTGCAATGACATATTGGATAAGGGACTCATTTCTAAAATATATAGGAAAATACTGTAAATCTACAAAAATAAGACAAATAACCCAATTGAGAAATGGGCACAGGATATGAACAGACACTTCACCAGGGAGGCGATCCAGGCAGGTCACAAACATATGGAGAAATGTTCACAATCACTAGCCATTATAGAGATGCAAATCAATACAACAATAAAATATCATCTCACACCAACAATAACAGCAAAGATAAAAAAAGGTGAGTACAATAAATGCTGGCGGGGATGTGGCGAGACTGGGGCACTCCTGCATTGCTGGTGGGACTGCAATATGGTCTAACCTCTCTGGAAAGCAATATGGCGCTTTCTCAGAAGCTTGAAAATAGAAATATCATATGATCCAGCAATTCCTCTACTTGGTACTTACCCACAAGAAAAACGAGCCACAACATGAGAAGATATATGCACACCAATGTTCATAGCAGCACTATTTACAATAGCAAAGAGATGGAGACAGCTAAAGTGACCATCAACTGATGAATGGATAAACAAACTGTGGTACATACACACAATGGAATACTATGCTACTTTGAAGAATAACAAGGAAGCTGCAAACCACCAGTTAACATGGATGAACTTTGAGGGCATTATGTTGCGAGAAATTAGTCAGTCACACAAAGAGAAATACTGCATAGGACCACTACTGTAAAAGAGTAAGAAAAATGAACCCTTACTAAAGGGGTGTGGGGGGATTCTTTGCTGATTGCTGGGATGTAGGGGGTGGAGTGAGGGAAGGGACGTAAAGCTAGAGCACAGCACAGGGAATAGACACAGGTTAGTTAGGGTGCTGGGGAGGGGGATAATACACAAAAGAGGAGAGGTGAATGGGAAAACAAACCAGAGGGGAGAACAAGTAGGCAGGTTCACATGGGCTAAATGGGACAGAGGTAAATAATAATGTATACACAACATTGAAAAAACAGGGCAAAGTGGTACACGGAATGAGACATGGTTGGAATAGGGGAAAAGTGGGAAATAATGTTAAGATGCTTGGCAGTCTACTGATTCTTGGTATTCCTTGCCTTACATTACAAAATAGACACTAGAAAGGGAGAGAAGGGAAAAGCCAGAAATATCACCATAGAAAGCTTGTAAGTCTGTCTTTTGCTTATAACTGATTGGAATACCTAAAATGGGGATACAACGTGCCCAGTGAAGAAGGCTGCTTACAGAGCCTCTGCAGTACATAAGACTATAGGTGGAATCCTGAACCACATCCAGAATCTTCAGAGGTGGTAAATTTACCCCTGAGAGGATGGACAGACCAGCTGGAGCAGCTAGAAGAACAGAAGGTACCTCTTGAAAGAAAGACTGTCAGGAAAAACACAAAACAGACCGACCAATGACTACAAGAACAAGCAAGTTACCCGCCCAGGAGACTTCAAGTCAAGGGGTCGGGTCTCCTCAGGGTAAACCCCCTTCCAAAACTAAGATTCAATGGAATACATGCTATGATGGGTGATCACATTTGCCACCGACGGGGGAAGAGAGGGAAAAACAGCTATAAGGCTGCAAGCCAAGCTCTACAATGGTCAGTAGACTCCTGTGAACCCAGGTGGAGACCTGGCTGGCCATCAGCGTTGCAAGACCTGGGGACTCTTGGGCCCAAAGTCAGTGACATAACCATGGAGCACTGGAGTGGAGGGTGTAGTGTCCAGCAGATAAGAAGAGAGGACATATCCACAAGAGCACCCACACATGCAGATCATAACCATTTGACCTAGCCTCAATGACTGGGTGATTAGAGCTCAACTAGAAGAAGAAAGAAGAGGAAAAAAAAAAATAAGTGTAACCTTATATAATTGATCCCCACCCTCTCCATACACAAAGTAGACAGGGATGGGCAACTTGGATATTGACTATCCAAAATGGGGGGGCTATAAAGGCAAGAAGTGACTCACTTACAAGCTTTCAAGAGGGAATCTAGATCCAGAGAGTGTGGTGCAAAGTAGAATCGTCACTGAGTAGTATCCAATCTGTCTAGGAGGGAAAAATTAAAGGAAATGCAGATAAGTCTCTTGTGATGCAAGGGTGAATAATTGCTCCCAGGAGTGATTGTGAAGGTTGTAAACGTAGTAGTGGGCATTTTGTGGCAAGGAGGGGAGTGATTGACTTTGCAGGCAGGGAGCAGAGGTCCCTGGAACCATGAAGGGAGAAGAGCAGAGAGCAGAACCCTACCCAGAGAGGCAGCGATCCCAGAGATGGAGG
>NW_006408719.1:4602624-4603654 GCF_000296735.1 Chrysochloris asiatica | reverse complement strand
AGGAATGTCCATTTCTTTATCTCAGAGGAGCACTCACACCTCTGTGGTGGGAGTGTTCCTTTCATCCTTCACCTGCTCAATCTTGCCTAAGATGTCCGTTCTAGAAGTGGCTGGCATCTGCAGAACTGAAAACGCCACCTTTCTTGCTTTTTCTACAAATTCCACTGGCTATAAACCTTCAAACTTTTAAAATATTCCTTTATATGTAGTTCAGAGTTCTGGGACTGTCCCCTGAAGGAACTTTGTCCAGTATTGTGTTTTATTGCTGGTGGAATTCTGCACTGCAATTCTCTCTATTTTTCCATTACACCCCGCTTCTTCATTTGATTTTATACACTTATCTTATACCCTGTCATTTTGCGGAATCTTTCATTGAGTTTTAATAATTTTCTGGCTGATTCTTTGGGATTTTCTATGTATACAACCATATCATGTATAAATACAAGAGCTTTTCTTCTTTGCCAATTTGGATGCCTTTAATGTCCATATCTTGTCTTATAGTTCTGTCTAAGGTTTTCAATAAAATATTGAATAGCAATGGTGATAACGGGATTCTGTGTCTGGTTCCTGTTTACAAGGCGAATGCTTACAGTTTCTTTTGAGATTGGTGTTAACTGTTGGTTTTATATATATATATTTAATTATGTTGAGGAATTTCTTTTTAATTTCTACTTTGTTAAAAGTTTTTAACAAGAATGAGTGTTAAATTTTTCAAATTCCTTTACTTCATTAATTGATATAGTCATGTTGCCCTTTTCCTTATTTTACTTACATTGTGTATTACATTGATGTTTTTCTAATGTTGAACTTTCATTACACCTCTGGTATGAATCCCACTTAGTTATGATATATTGCTTTTTATTATATTTTTGAAATCTATTGGCAAAGATTTCATTGAAAATTTTGCATATATGTTCATGAGGGATGCTGTTGTTGTTGTTGTTGTCAGGTGCCATCAAGTCAGAACCAACTCATAGTGACCCCGTGCACAGCAGAATGAAACAATGTCTGATCCTGGGCCAACCTCACT
>NW_006408719.1:4596962-4601432 GCF_000296735.1 Chrysochloris asiatica | reverse complement strand
CCTCACTTTCTTGAAAGATTTCAATTTTTATTCCATCAATTCCTGGTGCCTTGTTCTTTGCCAGTTCTTTCAATGAACTTTGGACTTCCTCCCTGAGTATCGTTGGCTCTTGTTCATATGGTACCTCTTGAAATGGTTGAACATTAACCATTTCCTTTTAATACAATTATTCTTTGTATTCCTTCCATCTTCTCTTCATGCATTCTGCATAATTCAATAATTTGCCCAGAGAATCTTTCAATAACAAAAATCGAGGCTTGAATTTTTTCTTCAGTTCCCCCAGTATTGAGAAATACTGACTGTGTTCTTTCCTTTTGGTTTTCTAGTTCCAAATCTTTGCATATTTTTATTATAGTACTTGGTTTTATCTTCTCGAGCTGATCTTTGAAATTTTCTGTTCAGCTCTTGGACCTCTTCAATTCTTCTACTTGCTTTAGCTTCTCTACACTGGAGAAGATTCAGAGTCTCCTCTGACAACCATTTTGACCTTTTCCTTCTTTCTTGTCTTCTTAATGACTTTTTGCTCTCTTCATGTATGATGCTCTTGATGTCATCCCACAACTTCTCTGGTTTTCAGTCTTTATTGTTTAATTCATCAAATCTGTTCTTCAGATGGTGTCTAAATTCAGGTGGGATGAATTCAAGGTCATATTTTGGCTCTCGTGGACTTGTTTTTCTTTTCTTCAGCTTCAGTTTGAATTTGGATATCAGTAATTGATGGTCAGTTCCACAGTCTGCCCCTGGCCTTGTTTTCACTGATGATATGGAGCTTTTTCATCTACTCTTTCCAAAGGTGTAGTCAATTTGATTTCTATGTGTTCTATCTGGTGAGGTCCATGTGTATAGTCGTCTGTTATGCTGTCTAACGATGGTATTTGAAATAAACAAATCTTTTTTCTTGAAGAAATCTATCATTCGTTCTCCAGCATCATGAGGGATATTTGTTTATAAATTTCTTTTTAGTGTTGACCTTGTTGGTTTTTGTGTGAGGGTTATGCTAACTTCATATTATGTTTTTGGGACTTTTTCATATTTTCTATGTTTTGAACAGTTTGAGTAAAATTGGTGTCAAGCCTTCTCTTAATGTTTTAAAAATTTGCCAATAAAGGCCATCTGGGCCTGAACTTTGTTGGGAGTTTTTTATTGACCTGATCAATTTCTTCTTATGTTATACGTCTTTTCAATTTTTATACTTCACTCTGTGTTAGTTTCAATAGGTTGTGCATTGCTAAAATAAATACATTGATGCAACATCTACATTTCTGCTAGATTTTCAATTTTGTTGATTACAACTCTTCATAATATTCTGCTAGATTTTCAATTTTGTTGATTACAACTCTTCATAATATTCTGTTATTATCCTTTTTATTTCTGTTGGTTCTGTTGTGACATCACCAATATGGTTTCTTATGTGTGTTATTTGTTCTTTGACCTCTTTTCTTCTGTTAGATTTGCTCATTGTTTTTTCTATTTAATAATCTTTTCAAAGAACGAGTTTCTTGTCTTCCCAGTTCATTCTACTGTATATTCTATGTCATTTATTTCTTCTGTAATCATTACTATTTCCTTTTTCTGGTGACTGTAGTCTTACTGTGCTGGTCATCTAATCTACTAATTATTGGCGATATTATATATATATATATTGGTTTTGGGATGTGTGTGTTTATCACTATAATGTTTTTGCCATTTCCCAATGGTTTTGTTATGTTGTTATGTTTTATTTAAGGTGTGTCTCTTGTATACAGTATATTTAATGATTTTGATTTCTTATCCATTCTGCTACTTTATGTCCCTTGCTTGGTGCATTAAATCCATTTATGTTCAGCATAATTTTCTATAGGTATGAATTTATTGCACTCATTTTGTGGTGTGTATTTTGTGGTCCTGCTTGTTTCTTTCTTTCTTATGTTTTCCTGTTCTGAGTTCATTTTTTAAAAGAATTTCCTCTCAATTTGCTCATATTTATAATGTTTACAAAATCTTCATGGATTCTCTTGTTTTTTATTTGATGTAAATGTGTCAGGTTTCTTTGAGTGAGTCTCAATTTGGTACTGTAGGATAAGTACTGAACTGCAAGGTCTGCGGTGCAAATCCACCAGTGGATTCTTAGGAACCCTAAATAGGGTTGCTATTCATTGGTACCATCTCAAAAGCACATATAAACTAGAACAACACAAACCTGTGATTTATTAATTTCTTCTCCATAAAAACAGTCTGTTGTATCTTGAAATATACTTGACTTCCTTACCATTTGTAACTATTTTTCCCACTTTTTTCTTAGTAGTTATCTTCATTATAAAGTGATATTTTGAATCACTATTTTAAGACTTACAATTTTCTTTTACTCTGGCTACTTCTAAAACTGGATTGAATTCTGGGTGATGTTTCCATGTATGTCAATCTCTGTTTGATGTTTGTTGTTGTTGATTTGCAGTCCAATGGACTCCCATCAGTATATTTAGTAAATTTGACTTGGTTTTACAAATTCAATTAACTTTCTAACCTGGAAATATTCTAATTTCAATGTTATATTTGAGGAACACCTTTGCTGGTTGGCAATTATTTTCTTTTAGCATTTTGTATGTTTCCCCATTTCCTTCTTGCCTACATTTTGTTTGTTTGATTGTTTTGGCTGGGCAATCAGAGGTAAGAGTTATGTGTTTTCATTTCTGGGCAACATTTACATTTTCCTAAGCTGCTTTCAGGAAATTTTCCTTGTCTTTTGTTTTGGCTATTTTTATTATTATATATCTTGGTGATTTTCTTTTGCAATCTATCTTGTTCGGAGTTTGTTCAGCTTCGTGAATGCTTATTTTCTTATCTTTTGTGATGTTAGGGTAATTTTTTTTCCAACACCTCTTTGACTATATTTCTGTGCTTTTCTTTGTTTCTTCTTGTTCTCGAATCTAGTCACCCATAAGATATTCATTTTCATGTTGCCCCACATCAATCTTAGATTTTCTTCTGGATTCTTCCTTCTGTTTTCTGATTTTTATTCTAGTTGACTAGTACTGAGAAGTTTATCATCAAGCTTTCCAATTTGGTCATCCAGTGATTCAAATCTACTCCTTTCCCCTTCCAATGTATTGTCCATTTCTGATATCTTAGTATTAATCTACTGGATTTTAGTTTGCAGGTTTTATATTGTCTCCCATCATTTATTTATTTTGTTTGATTGCTCCTGCATTGTTTTTTTTTTTTTTTTTTTTTTTGTTTGTTTGTTTGTTTTTAATATTATCTTTTTTCCCTTGACTTTTCTGTCATTCATTTGGAGGTACCTAAATGTCATTTTCCTTAATTATTTTCAGGTTGTTCCAGTGCTTTTTTTTCCTCAAAAGCATTTTCTAGTTTTGCCTTTTGGTCATTTGTTTAAGCCACTCTGTCTTTTTTCTTTAGGTGAACAAAAATAGTTTGTTTGCTTTGGAGATATTATGGTGTTACTGTGTTCTTATTAAGTTGATGATTGTGTGGTGGTGTGTTCTTTTTTTTAACTTTTCATTGTAAATTGTGTAATAGTTTACAACCAAGTTCATCAACTTTATTTCAGGAAAAAATGCACTTTGTTTTCCAATTATTACAATCACTTGCATGCAAAAACCTTTATTCCACATCCTTCTTTTGGTTCCTATCTGCATTCCACCCAACTTCCCATACCTTTCATCTTGTATTTATGAAAATATTGATATTTTTCTTTTGAATGATTGACAATTTCGTGGTGACCATATCTTATTCGTGTTGTTGTCCTCCCCTATAAATCTACTACTCTTTGGTTGAAAACTTGGCTATGAGGATGATTTCCTTTCCATATCTGAAGGGTTTGAGGATCATAGGTTCTGGTTCCTCCATTATCTTTCTGACCAGAAAATCTTGTCTTTTTCATTAAATACTTTTGGTTTTTGTTCCATATTTTCTTCCACTCTATCTGGGACTCTTCAGAGCAGTTGGTTGTGGTAGCCAGGCATCATCAAGCTCTTCTTGTCTCAGAGTCATGGAAACACATATCTTCATATTCCATTAGTTCATTGGATAAATTTATTTCAAGTCTCTTAAGTTCTTACCACTTTTCTTTAGTCCACACATGGAGAGACCAATAACTTCACCTTAGATGAGTGCTCACAAACTTTCAAGATCCCAGATGCTACACCTAAAGTAGCATGTAGAACATTGTCTTAGTTGACTATGTTACACAAAATGACCATTGTGTCCCCTGAGACAATGTTCCCGAGGACCCAGACCCAGAAATTCATTGCCCTAAAATGTTTGACAATATCTTGGTTTTCATCATTTTGCCAGATCTATGCTAATACTACACGGTCAGTATTTCTCAAGCTGGGGGAACTGAAGAAAAAATTATTCAAGCCTCGACTTTCGCTATTGAAAGATTCACTGGGTAAATTATTGAATGATGCAGAATGCATCAAGAAAAGATGGAAGGAATACACAGAGTCATTGTACCAAAAGGAAATGGTT
>NW_006408719.1:4594754-4595482 GCF_000296735.1 Chrysochloris asiatica | reverse complement strand
GGTTGGCCCAGGATCGAACATTGTTTCGTTCTGCTGT
This sequence comes from Chrysochloris asiatica, assembly GCF_000296735.1. Classification (NCBI taxonomy): domain Eukaryota; kingdom Metazoa; phylum Chordata; class Mammalia; order Afrosoricida; family Chrysochloridae; genus Chrysochloris; species Chrysochloris asiatica. Next base: position 4,595,445 of record NW_006408719.1, on the reverse strand, counting down.
GCATGGGGTCGCTATGAGTCGATTCCGACTCGATGGCACCTGACAACAACAACATGCTACATGTTGGTGCATTCTTATGTACTCATAAACTGTCTTTTGGTGCATGTGATCAGGAGATAAGTTCGTGTGCCATGCTCTGTTCTTGATCATGCATTTCACTTCAGGGAGTAATTAGCTGACGTTGATTGTTATTGTTGATCTGGTGTATAGCAGCTAGTATTGACTAGCACCCAACTGGTGAGGTTGTCATGGGTAGTGCTGTCACTGGGCTGTGTACCCATAATTACTGTTTCCTGTTGGGTGAGGCAAGAAAAGGACACACACGCAAAGGAGAAGGAAAGCAAACAAACTAGCAAACAACATTGAAAAAGAAAAATAGTTATGAAGACAGAAATAAAAATTGGCAGCAACATTCTCTCCACCAGTAAGTAGTATGCCTCTGTGACAACTACTGGTCTCTGGCATTAATAGCTGCTAGAGAATGGTCCATATGATTCCACTGCATCTCTCAGACCTGCATAGATGACCAGTCTTTTTTCTCTTCTTTCTTTCTTTCCTTCCTTCCTTCTCTTCCCTTCTTCCTTCCTTCCTTTCCTTTCCTTTCCTTTCCTTTCCTTTCCTTCCCTTCCCTTCCCTTCCCCTTCCTTCCTTCCTTCCTTCCTTCCTTCCTTCCTTCTTTCCTTCCTTCCTT
>NW_006408719.1:4591697-4594476 GCF_000296735.1 Chrysochloris asiatica | reverse complement strand
TTTCTTTCTTTCTTTCTTTCTTTCTTTCTTTCTTTCTTTCTTTCTTTCTTCCTTTCCTTTCCTTTCCTTTCCTTTCCTTTCCTTTCCTTTCCTCTCCCCAAGGTGTCCACTCAACTGCTTCTTGACCAGAGCTGATCAGGTCCATATTTGAAGATTTGTAGAAGGGCCTACCTGAGTTGGGTTATTTTAGATATCTTCTTCCCCTTGCAATGAGGCTTGCAACCTCTATGTCCATCTCCATGTGGCTCTGACTACCTGGAAAGTGAGAGCTTCTCTGAGTATGTATGCTGGTGGAGGCTGGCCTCACATCTGGTCACCAGAGTATTTTGGAGAACAAGAGAAGAAATAGCATCTTTGGGTGACAGATAAGTTTCTGCAATGCAATTATGTTTTCCTGTTTCTGAGGCTGCTCAAAAACATTCAAGATGTGTGTGGCACATACCACCAACCACCATGGTTCAGCAGTCACCTCCTCTCTTGTTGTTTCTGCTTAGACTATTTATAAATGCTCAGTTCATTTCTCCATACTTTCATTTGACACTGAGTTCTAGAATTATTCCTTGCACCTGCCTCATCTAATTTTCCATATTATTGTTGCAGAGTTCCCTATAGCCTTTTTAGGATGTCCCACATTCTCTATTAAACGGAGTCCTGGTGTGGCACTGTGGGCTAATGCGTCAGATTGTAGAGTCATTTGAACTGCAAGGTCGGTGGTTCAAGCTCACCAGCTGCTCCTTGGAAGCCCTATAGAGTCGCTATGGGTCGGAATTAACTCTACAGCACCTAAAAGCAACAACAACAACAACAACATTATCTATTGGTGGATTTTTTTTAAAGAATGGAACATCCTTAATGACATGGGCTCAAACATAGAACCAGTTGTGAATATGGTACAGGACCAGACAATGTTTTGTTTTGCTGTGCGTAAGGTTGCTATGAATTTGCACCAACACCATGGCACCTAAGAACAAAAACAAAAATTTCTTTCTTTCTTTTTTTATGGTGTTTTACTTCTTTCGTTTTTGTTGTTGTTGTTGTTTGATTGTTTTAGCTTGTTTTTTTTTAAGCTCTTATTGTGCATTGAGTGATAGTTTTCAAGGGAGAACATCAGTGTTGCACTCATCCTATAATATTTCATATCATTGCAATGATTGCAATCCCCTCCATGCATCACCATTCAGCAGTATTTACTTCTCTTCCATCTATTACTGTTTGTTTGTTTTCTGATGCACACACAAACACTCAGTAATATATAATCAGCAATATATAATATATGCTCTTCTCCCTTGATTGTCCTAGGGGCCTCTGTTCCTGGAATGTAAGACTAACTACTACCCCCTTTATGTTATAAAACATCTACCTTTAAAGTTGTGACAGTTGCAATTAGTCATGATAACAATCACTCACTATTGAATCATAAGAATCTTACCCCGATCTCCTTTCACCAGACTCATCTACACAAAATTAAAACTATTCAATGGGGATTCTACCTTCATCCACACTCTGAAACTAAAATTCTTCTTGAAAACTTATATGCCAGCCACTTCATGCCTTTTTAGCCCTCATCATTATAGGTAGCCAATGTCTAAGTTGCTCATCCCTATCAACCCTGTGTATAGGGTTGATCCTTGATGTGAAGACTTTTTGTCTCTCAGTTGACATTTTGAGCTACGACATCTGTAAGTATATGTCAATGTCATCAAATTGTCACAATTTACACTTGTTTCTTTTATCAAATTTCTTTATCATCCTTTATTCGAGTTCTGATCATCAAACCATCAAAGCTATTCAAATGGGTACTATCTGCAAGTTTCGGGGTTCTTGTGCATCTCCCCTCACTTCATATCCGCTGGATGCTTCATTCTGAGTTCTAGCCCTCTGTGGCTATGTCCTTGTCCATGGGCTCAGATGTCCCCAGGTCTCACCACACTTGGAACCAACCAGACCTTCTGCTTGTTCTCTCATCTCTATGGTGATGGGAGTCTATTGAACATGGTTGGACTCAACTCATATCTTCATTGCTGCCTTTCCCTCACTTATACCCACCAGTGCACTGACATGGTCACCACCAAGCTTACATGCCTGCTCATGTGTTCCATTTGAATTTCAGTCTTGGAGGGAGGTTTGTCCTAAAGAGACTTGAATAATTGCATTTATGGCTCCCCAGTGAACTACTTGCTTACTCTTGTAGTAGCCAATCAGAGTACTGTTTTTGCTTTGGAATTTTCCTTCTGATCTTTCTTTCAAGAAGTATTCTCTGTTCCTCTAGCTGCTCCAGGCTGGTCTACATGTAATATCAAGTGGGAATGTCCCACCTCAGAAGGTTCTGGAAGGGGCTCAGGTCTCCCCATAAGGTCCTATACCAAAAAAAGGCTCTTCAAGAAGTCTAATTCACTGGGTAAGTTCTTGCACCCATTTTTGGTATTCCAATCAGTTATAGGCTGAAGACAGGCTTATAAGTTTTCTGTTATCATGTTTCCCAATATTCCCTTCTATCCAACTCAAGTGTCTATTTTACAATAGTGGGTACATGAAACCAATATTCACAAGATAGTCAAGAATCTTATATTATTTCTCCTCTTTTACCCATTCAGACTATGCCTTTATTCCTGTTTCACAGAGACCTGGGTGTCCAAGGTTGAGCATACATCATTATCTCTGTCCCATTTAGCCCATGTAAACCTGCCTAAGTATTCCCTTATTTTCCTTGTTCTTCCATCCCCTTACCCCTTCTTGTGTATTGCCCTTCTCAATACTCAGGCTATGCTGCTTCTGTCCC
>NW_006408719.1:4571046-4591580 GCF_000296735.1 Chrysochloris asiatica | reverse complement strand
TAGTCTGGGTGTCTTTTCTTAAGCTTCATATTTTTAGTGTTTCCATGTTCTTCTTGGATTTTCATGTTCTGGTATGTTGTGAAGTATTAATTTTCTCTGAGGTTACCCTATATTCTATTAACTTTTGCTTCCATTTTGAACAGTCTACTTTACCCTGCAAACTACCTGACTTCCTCATCACCTGGATCTCTTCCTATATTTTTACCTTCTTTCACATTGTAATTGTTTTGATCATAGATTGACCTCCTAGATCCTTTGAATTTGTTCTTGTAGTTATGTTTTGTTCTGGATTCTTCCATCTGTCAATTGATGTTTCCACACATGCCAGTCTCTGATTATTGTCTGTTCTTGTTGGTTGTCAGTCCAAAGAACTCCCTTTAGGATGTTTTGAAGCATTGGGTTGACTTTGAAAAAAATCCCTTAGTTTCTGTTTACCTGAAAATATTTTTATTACACTGTAGTATTTTATTGAGAGCTTTTCTGAATAGACAATTCTTGGGTTACAGTGTTGTCACTGTTGCCGGCTTTTATATATATGTTTCCGTATTGCCTTCTTGCTTGCATTATTTCTGCTGAAAGATCATACCTTAATCTTATTTGCTTGCCTTTGTAAGAAGCATTTCTCTTTTCTCTCACTGCTTTCAGGTGTCTCTTCTTATCATCAATTTTGGATAACTTGATTATGATATGCCATGGTGATTTTCTTTTGGGGTCTATTCTTCCCAGAGTTCATTGAGATTCTTGAATGTTTATCTTTTCATTTTTCAGTGTGTTAGGGAACTTTTCTTCCAGAAGCTTTTCAGCTATCTCCTATTTGGTCCTGTGTGGCTATTCCTGTTCCAGAAATTGAATAAATCTTAAGTTGCTATACTCCATGTTGTCTCAAATGAGTTTTAGACTTTATTCAGATTTTTTTAAATCCTTGTTTTTGCATGCTCTTCTGTTTTAGCAGTGTTGAGAGATTTGTCTGCCAGCTAGTTGGTTCTGGCTTCCATCTCTTCAGTTCTATTCCTTTACCCTATCAGTGTGCTGTCCATTTCTGATTATTATTATTATTAATTGTTTGGACCCCTTTTTGCAGGTCTTGAATTGTTTCCAATACTATTTCTATTTCATTTTATTGTTCTTGTAGCACATACCTGACTCCTTCCTTATTTTTCTCAACCCCTCAATGAAGCATTTGGATGCACCTCAATATCATTCTCCAGAATTCCTTCTCAGGCAGTTCCAAAGTCTATCCTCCTTCCAATGGGAAGTATAGGTCTTTCTGCAGCTCATTTGTTTCAGTTATCCCATCTTGTTTCCTGTACATGTGCTGAAATCTTGTACTGTCTCTTGGGCATCTTCAATAATTAAATGCTTTTTACAATAATTAGATGAATGTATGTTGATGTATTATTATGCTTTCTGATTTCTTCCCGGTAGAAATGATCAGGACATGGGCTTCCCTTTTCACATTTTTCATTATTCAACGCAGAGTAACAGTAGGAAGTGTTGGCTGGTGGATTGTTGTTGTTGTTAAGTGCCGTCGAGTCGGTTCCGACCCATAGCGACCCTGTACAGGGTTTCCGAGGGTGTAAATCTTTACGGGAGTAGAAAGCCTCATCTTTCTCCCGCAGAGTGGCTGGTAGTTTCGAACCGCTGACCTTAAGGTTCGCAGCCCGATTTGTAGCCACTACGCTAGGATAGTAGCTGGTATTGTCTCTTGCCTGGATGGTGGGATTTTGTAGGGTATGAATGTAGCTTGACTATATGACTGCAATTGCTGTCTTTTCCTCAGTAATGTAGTAAGAGAAAGAGCACCCCAATATAAAAGTAGAACCAAAATGATAAAAATAAGACCACAGCAGTAAAAATAGCAGATTGAATTCTATAGTCTATAATCAGGGCAAATAAATAAATAAATAAAAACACCTAGCACAATATGAGTATGACTTTAACACCGCTCATTCAGCCGACTGGAGGTGCTCTGGAATACCATTCCAATTTTCGCAATTCCTGTTGACCTTTCCCCTTTCTTATATTCTGCATGCTGTGTTTTTTGTTTTTTTTTTTCCTGATCAGATCTGTGTGCATGCATAGTAGAACCGTCTGTAATTGGGTGTAGGCTCCCCACTCAATCAAGTATGTCCTCTCATCACTGGACTGGAGGTACACAGACAGTGAGAGACCAATGAAAAGGAAAAAAAAACTGTTCACAGCATTATCTCCAACCATCAGTCAGGCCTCTGTGGTAGGAAAGCTGCTCTGATCCTTTTCCTGATCCATCTTGCCCAAGATGGCCACTCCAGGACCCACTGGCAGTCACAGATCAGAAGGTGCCTCTTTTATTTCGTCTATCAATTTCACTAGCAGTAAAACTTTGATCCTTTGAAATATTCCTTTATATGTAGTTCAGAGTTCTGGGACAGTCTCCTGAAACTGCTTCATCTGGTGTTCTGTGTTATTACTGTTAGAGGTCTGCATCACAGTTCTCCAAATTCTGCCATTCAAAAATTAATTTTATTATAGGTCTGTTTAAGTTTTCTACTTAATTTTGCATCAGCCTTGGTAGTGTTGTGTTTCTTGAAATTTATCCAATGCTTCTATATTTTCAAGTCCAATTCTTCATAATATTCTGTTATTATCCATTTTATTTCCATTATTTATTTCTGAACTGATCCCTGTCATCTCTTATTTGTGTATTTGCATCTTATCTTTTTGGTAAATTTGGAAATTTTTAAATCAATTTTTACTAATTATTTCTAAGACTACACCTTGTCTTGGTTCGTTCTATTGTTTTTTAGTGTTCTATTTCATTTGTTACCGCATTAATCTTTACTATTTCTTTTTCTCTGTTGAATATAGTCTTATTTTGCTGCTGTTTTTCAAATTCTTGGAGATGTTTGGTTTAGCTGTTGACTAACCTTCATTCTTCTTTTTCATGTGTGAATTTTTTGCTATAAATTTCCCTTAAACACAGTTTTAGTTCTGTTTCAATGGTTTTGGCATATTGTGCCTTCATTCTTGCCTTTTTAAAGGAATTTAAAATTATTTAAAATTTTTTCCTCTTAAAAATTAGACTTTAAGTAGTGTGTTACTCAGTTTACATATGTTATTTTTTCATTCATTTTTCAATTGTTTATTTATAATTTTATAACATTATGATCTGAGATTTCAGATAACATTTCAATGTTTTAAATTTATTGAGACTTGATTTGTTATATATCATATGATTCATTCTGGAGAATGTTCCATATTCACTGGACAATAATGCATATTTTGCTGTTGTTGAATTGAGCATTTTGTATAAGTCTATGAGTTCATGCTGGTTTATTACATTGTTTAGTTATTCTGTTTCATTGTTGATTTTCTTTTAATTTGTCTTGTTTTCAATCAAAACAGGCATATGAACATATCTTTCTATTATTGTTGGGATGTCTGTTCATTTCATGAATTTCATTTTAGTTATATTTATGTAGTTTGAAGCTATTTCTTTGGGATCATAGGTATTTAATATATCTCTGTCTTTTTGTACATTTGACCCTTTAATCATGATATAATACTTTTCTTTGTCTTTTATGAATTTTGCCTTAAAGTGTGTTTTATCTGAAATTAATGTTGCCACTATTTTTTGGTTGATGTTAGTTTGTTATCTTTTTCCATTCCTTGTATATATAGTCTATTTTTGTGTTTGTATGTAAGGTGTGCTTTGTCTTTCTTATTCATTCCACTACTTCACCACTCGTCTGTCAGGTTGTCGTACGGTGGTAGCTTGTAAATTGCTGTGATTCTGAAAGCTATGCCACCAATATTTTAAATATCACCAAAGTCACCCATGGTGGACATGTTTCAGATGAGCTTCCAGATGAAAAAGGAGTGATGAACTACTTTGAAATATTTAGTCACTGAAAACCTTATGAATAGCAGAGAAATGCTGTCAGATGTAAAGCCGGAAAAATGAGCCTCTCAGGTTGGAAGGCACTCAAAATGCAACTGGGGAAGAGCTACCTCCTAAAAGTAGAGTTGACTGTGATGATGTAGATGGATTGAAGCATGTGTGAGTAACGCCCGTGGGACCTTGTTTTGCTGATGGGGCACAATTCAAAATGAGGAGAAACAGATGTAAACATCCATTAATAATTGGAACATGGAATGTATGAAGCATGAATCTAAGAAAATTAGAAATGGTCAAAAATGAAATGGAACACATAAACATTGATGTCTTAGGCATTAGTGAGGTGAAATGGATTTTTATTGGCCATTTTGAATCTGGTAACCACATGGTTTACTATGCCTGGAATGACAAATTGAACAGTAATTGTGTTACATTCATTGTCAAAAAGAACATATATCCAGATAACTCATAAGGTACAAAACTGTCTGTGATAGGATAATATCCATGTGCCTACAGGGAAGACCAGTTAATACTACTATTATTCAAATTTACACACCAACCACTAAAGCCAGTATGGATGAAATAGAAGAATTTGACCAAATTATTCAATCTGAAATTTATCAGTTTATCAAACATTCAATCAAGATGTGTTGATCATTACCAGAAATTGGAAAGCAAAGGTTGGGAGCAAAGAGGAAGGATCAGCAGTTGGAAAATATGGCCTTGGTGATAGAAATTATATAGGACATCACATGATACAATGCTGCAAAATCAATGACTTGTTCATTTCAAATACCTTCTTTAGACAGCATAAGAGACAGCTATACACATGGAATACACAGAAATCAAATTGACTACATCTGAAGAAAGAGACGATGGAAAAGCTCCACAATAGCAGTCAAAGAAGGCCAGGTGCAGATTGTGGAACAGATCATCAATTGCTAATATGCAAAATAAAACTGAAGCCGAAGAAAATGAAATCAAGTCCACAAGATATAAAATATGACCTTGAATATATTCCACCTGAATTTAGAGATGATCTGAAGAACAGATTTTATACATTAAACACTAAAGACAGAATACCAGAAGAGTTGTGAGATGGCATCAAGAACATCATACAAGAAGAAAGCAAAATGTCATTAAGAAGACAAGAAAGAAGGAAAAGATCAAAATGGATGTCAGAAGAGACACTGAAACTTGCTCTCCAGCATAGAGATGCTAAAGAAAAGGGAAGAAATGAGAAAATACAAGAGCTGAACAGAAAATTTCAAAGATCAGGTCAAGAAGATAAAACCAAATATTACAACAAAATGCACAAAGATCTGGAGTCAGAAAACCAAAAAAGGAAGAACACACTCAGCATTACTCAAGCTGGGAGAACTGAAATAAAAATTCAAGCCTCGACTTTTGTTATTGAAGGATTCCCTGGGCAAATTATTGAGTGATGTGGAAAGCATCAAAAGAAGGTGGAAGGGATACAAAGGTCACTGCACAAAAAGGAAATGGTTGATGTTCAACTATTTCAAGAGGTATCATATGATCAAGAGACAATTATACTGAAAGAAGAAGTCCAAGGTGCATTGAAGGAATTGGCAAAGAACAAGGTGCAGGAATTTATGGAATACAAACTGAAATCATTCAAGAAAGTGAGGTGGCACACTCACTCATCTATGCCAAGAAATGTGGAAAACAACTTTATGGCTGACTAACTGGAAGAGATCCGTTTTTGTGCCAATTCCAAAGAGAAGTGACCCAACGGAATGTGGAACTCATTGGACAATATCTTTGATATTCCATGTGAGTAAAGTTTTACTAAAGGTAATACAGAAACGGCTGCAAGCATACATTGACAGAGAACTTCCAGAGGTTCAACCAGATTCAGAAGAGGCCATGGGACTAGTGATAACATTACTAATGTCCTATGAATCTTGACTGAAAGCAGAGAATATCAGAAAGATGTTTACCTGTGCTTTATTGACTACTCAAAGGATATCGATTGTGTGGATCATAACAAGCTATGGACAACATTGCAAAGTATGAGTGTTTTGGAACACTTAATTGTGTTCCTGAAGAATATGTACATGGGCCAAGAGGGAGTTATTCGAACAGAACATGAGAACACTGAGTGGTTTAAAGTTAAGAAAGGTGTGTTCTTTCACCATACTATTTTAACATGTATGCTAAGCAAATAATCTGAAAATCTGGGTTATATGAAGAAAAATGTGGCATCGGAATTGGAGGAAGACTCATTAACAAACTGCAATATGCAGATGATACAACATTGCTTACTAAAAGTGAAGAAGTCTTAAAATATTTACTGCTGAAGATCAAAGATCTTTGAGATGGATTGCACCTCAATGTAAAGAAAACAGAAATCCTCACTACTGGAACAATAAACAACATTTTTATCAACAGAGAAAAGATTAAAGTTGTCAGGGACTTCATTCTTCTGTCAACTATGAAAACTCATGGAAGTAACAGTCAAGAAATCAAACGACGTATTATTGTACAAGGCAAATATACTGCACAAGACCTTTTCAACCTGTTGAAGAGCAAAGATGTCAATTTTCAGACTCTGGTGTGCCTGACCCAAGCCATGGTATTTTAAATAACTTCATAAGCTTCTGAAAGCTGGACAGTGAAAAAGGAAGATACTAGAAGAATTGATGCTTTTGAGTTATGGTGTTGGAGGAGACCAATAAAGTTCCATGGGTTGCCAAAAGAACAAACATCTGTGTTGGAAGAAGTGCAGCTAGAGTGCTCCTTGGAGGTTATGATAGCCAAACTTCGTCTCTCATACTTCAGACATATTGTTAGGAGGGACAAGTCGCTGCAGAAAATACCATGTTTGGTAATGTGGAGGGTCATAGAAAAAGATGAAGACCCGCAGCAAGACGGATTGGCAATTTGGTAGCCTTAATGGGCTCAAGCGTGGCAACAATTGTGGTTGGCCCAGGACAGGGCAGTGTTTAATTCTGCTGTGCATAAGGTCACTATGAGACTGTACCGACTTGATGGCACTTAACAACAATCACAATCAACTACTGTCACCTGTTAACAGGTACATTTAATCTTTTTATATTCAGTGTAGTTTTTTATAGGTATGAATTTGTTGTTTTCATTTTGTTGTATGCTTTTTTTATGTGTTTGTGTTCCACTTAGCTTCTGTACTGATTACAATTTATATGTGGGTTTTCCTGTCATTTCTTCATTGCTATTGTTTTTAATATTTACTATGTCATTGCATTTTCCCTTCCTTTTTATTTCTATGTAAAGCTGTATTCATTCTCTTTGACGTTACCCTTTAATATATTAATTTCTTTCCTGGTCTGATACAGTCTCTTATGCTTTGAAATCAGTTGAGTTATTTGTCATTTGGAAATTCTTTTACTACACTTTTTTTTCTTTGTAGTTAACTTCATTATGAATTGATATCTTTGATTCCCTTTTTCTGTCATGTATACTTTTTTTTTTTTTTACTTTGAATATTTCTATATTTGGAATTAATTATTGGTGGTGTTATCATGCAGGTTAATCTCAGACTGTTTTCTGCTGTTGTTGATTTTCAGTTGAAAGAATGCTCTTTGTGTGTGTGTGACATTAGTTTGGTTATTAAAAATTTATTTAATAATGTTTTTCTCTAAATGTTTTAATTTCACCGTCAAATTTGAGGGACAGTTTTGCTGGGTATATTATTAGTATTTAAGCTTTTTTTTTTTTTTTTTTTTTTTCAGGAAAGAATTTGTATATGTTTTAACTGCAAAATGTTTGGTGAGAAATCATGTTTTTTTATCGGTTATCATCTTAGGTAAATTTTTATTTTCCCTGATTTCTTTCAGGAATTTTCCTTGTTTTTGACTTTGGAAAATTTGTTTATGATATGTCTTGATGATTTTGTTTTGGGGTCTATTATGTTTGTGGCTCGTTTAGCTTTGTAAATGTTTACCTTCTCATTTTAAATGGCATTGGTGTTGTTGTTTTTGATAGTTATGTGACATGGAGTCAGTTCTGACTCATAACGACCCTGTATAGGGTTCCAGAGAAATAAATCTTTACGAGAGTAGAAAACCTCATCTTTCTCCTGCAGAACAGCTGGTAGTTTGGAACTGTTTACTTTAAGGTTAGCAGTGTGATTCATAACAATTACTGTTCCAGAGCTCTTTTTTCATGGTGTTGTGAATGTTTAAATTGAACAACTCTGAAAATTGTTTCCCTGTCTATCCCTGTCCTGGAATTCCAATAACACATAGATATTCCTCTCCATGGGTTACTATATAAATCTTAGGCATTCTTTGGATTATTTACCTACTTTTTTTTCCAGATGGTTCTCACATACAAATATTGACAGATTTCTTATCATATTCACTAGTTCAGTCTTCCTTTTATTCTATTTGTGTTTTTGTTTTGTTTTGAAGCTTTTATTGTGAATTGAGTGAAAATTTACAAGGCAGATCATCAGTTTTGCATTAAACAAATCATATATTTTATTCCATTACAATAATTATCATCCACTCCATGTACCATCAGTAAAAAGTATTTCCTTTTTTTTTTTTCATTTTAACTAACACTATGGCATAGATAATAATTTAAACCACCAAAGACACATTCTTCATGTCTGTGAATTAAGTGATACTTTACATGGGAGAGCATCCAATTTACATTCATCCTATTGCATTTTGTTTCACTCATATGATTTCAGTCCTCTCCATGCATCATCAATCAATAGCATTTGCTTCCAATCTCTGGGTATGTTTTGTTTGTTTGTTTGTTTGTTTTTTATGTACACCAAAGCACTAAGGGCTATATAACCATGCAAACAACCAAAGGGCACACTCCACATGCCAGTCTCCCAGTTGCTGGCACACAGCCCCTTTCCCTCCTTGATTCTAGCTTCTCCATCATGCCACATAATCGTTTCAGCCTACATCTCTGGCATCGCTGCTTCTCTGGATAGGGTTCCTCACTCCGCTCTTCTCCCTTGATAGTCCCAGGGTCCTCTGCTCCTGGAATGCAAGATCAACCACTCCATTCCTTCTTGTTACAAAATATCTAGGTTTACATTGGAAACATTTACAATCAGTCATGATAGCAATTATTCACTACTGAACCACAAGAATCTTATCCCCATCTCCTCTCACCAGTCCCATCTAGGCAGGTTGGAAACCACTCAGTGGAGATTCTACCTTCCCCCATACTCTCGGAAACTAAATTCCTTCTCAAAAACATGTAAGCCAGTCACTTCGTGCCTTTGTTCTTCCTCTCCCTGCCCCATTTTGGATAGCCAATGTCTAAATTGCCCATACCTGTCAACCTTGTGTACAAAGGGGGTCAAAATGATCCTTGCTGTAAAGATTTGTTCCCACTTTTAAGCTACTACATCCATAAGTATAGGTCAAGTACATCAAATTGTGGCAGAATACGCTGTTTTTCCTCTTTTTTCATCCTCTAGTCGAGTTCTGATCATCCAGCCATTGAAGCTAGGTCAAATTGATACTATCTGCAAGTATGGACATTCTTGTTTGTCTCCTTTCACTTCACATCAGCTGAACACTTCACTCTCTGCTCTAGTCTTCTGTGACTATGTCTCTGTCCATGGACTCAGGAGTCCCCAGCCTTCTATAGTGATATTTCTGGTTATTCGTTTCTCTCCCCCTCAAGTGACTATTTTACAATAGTAGGCAAGGGGAATTAAAGTTCTTAAGAGAATCAAGCATTTTAACATTGTATCCCCTCTTTAACCCATTCAAACCATGCTTCAATACCTGAAAGTCCCAGTGGTCACACAAGTTAATCTTTTGGCTGCTTCTTATGACATCTATGCCTGGAACTTAGGCCTAAAGTCAACTTTCTTAATTGGATGGGAGCCTTTTTCCTGCCTTACCTAACAAGAGACAGCAAGTCTGGCCACACAACCAAACCATATTTGTATCTTGTAAAACCCCAACATAAAAGGCAAAAGCCAACACCAACTACTATATACAGAGATGTCGTCATTTTGAGAATTACACTGTGCATACACAGATACCTAACTGACATTCAGAGATAAAAAATTGGTAACAATCTTTCTTCCATTAATTTCTCAATAGGTATCTGTGCCCCTCCATGATAGTGACTATAGGGGAGAAAAGATTGAAGTTGTCAAGGACTTCATTCTTCTTGGATCAACTATCAACACTCGCGGAAGTAGCAGTCAAGAGATCAGACGACGTATTTCACTGGGCAAATCTGCTGCACAGGAACTTTTTAAAGTGTTGAAGATCAGAGATGTCAGCTTGAGGACTAGGGTGCGCCTGACCCAGGCCATTGTGTTTTCAATAGCCTCATGTGGATGTGAAAGCTAGACAGTGAATAAGGAGGATCGTAGAAGAATTGACGCCTTTGAGTTGTTGTGTTGGAGGAGAATACTGAAAGTGCCATGGACTGCCAAAAGAACAAATAGATCTGTTTTGGAAGAAGTGCAGCCAGAGTGCTCCTTGGAGGCCAGGATGGCTAAGCTTCGTCTCTCCTACTTTGGACATATTGTCCGGAGGAAACAATCGTTGGAGAAGGATGTCATGCTGGGTAAGGTGGAGGGTCAGAGAAAAAGAGGAAGACCCCCAACAAGATGGATCAGCCAGGTGGCATCATTGATGGACTCAAGTGTGGCAGCGGTAGTGAGGTTGGCCCAGGATCGGACATTGTTTCGTTCTGCTGTGCATGGGGTCGCTATGAGTCGGTTCTGACTCGATGGCACCTGACAACAACAACAACAAAGCAAGTGGAGACCCCCACCCACCTCTGGAGGTTTCTACTGTTCACACTTGTGCACACTTGCTGTCCTGCATTGCAAAGGCTACTGGAAGTCTGCTATGGCTTTGTTTTTGTGTAGCATGATTTTGTCCCTTCTTTTATATATATTTTTTTCCATTTTGGTCCTTTTTGTCTCACTTTTTTCCTGGGGGTGGGATATTTCTCTCCCTACGTTACTCAGGAGAGATACCAATCATGGTCATATAGCCAAGCAACAAGCATAACCCACAGTATCCCACCATCCGGACAGGAGCCAATACCAACTGGTATGCATTACACAAATAGCCAACACCTGCTAAGATAGCTTGCAAATGAGTAGTAAGAGAAGTGAAAGGGGAAGCCTATCTCCAGATCACATCCTACAGGACACACTCAGTAAGCTTAACAATACAGCAATATACATTCCTTTAATAATTGAAAACACATCTAACTATTGAAAATGTCCAAGAAAAAGCAACAAAAGATCTCAGCACATGTCCAGAAACTGAAAAGAATAACGGGGACAAATGAACTGGAAGCAGACATGGACTTCCTATTAGAAAAAGAGCAGGCTTTGGACCTGCCTGAGAAGGAATTCAGTCAGAAGAGTGATAAGGAGACAAATCCAATTGCTTCACAGAGGATTGGAGGGAAAAAAAAAAAAAGTCAAGAAAGTGCTACAGGAGAAATCGAAATTAATAGATATAGTATTGGAAACAATTCAAAACCTGAAAAATTATGTCCAGATGATTAATAATATAATTATCAGAAGTGGACAATGCACTGAAAGGACAAAGGAGTAGAATTGAAGAGATGGAAGCCAGAAAAATTGAGCTGGAAGACTAATCTCTCAATACTGCTAAGGTGGTAAAGCAAGCAGAAAAAAAGGGAAAACAAAAAACTGAAGTGAGCCTAAGATTCATGTTGGATAACATGCAGAGAAATAACAAGAATTATTGGCATTTTAGAACAGGAAGAATCACAGTAGTCCACATAGGAGATAGTTGAGAAACTTTTGGAAGCAAATTTCCCTAACATCTTGAAAGATGAGAACATAAGCTTTCAAGAAGCTGAACGAACACCAGGAAGGATAAACACAAAAGAAAATCACCAAGACATATCATAATCAAGCTCTCCAAATCAAAGACAAGGAAAAAAATCCAAAATGCAGCCAGCGAAAAGACAAATGTAACTAACAAAGGCAAGCAAAACAGATTAAGCACTAACCTCTCAACAGAAACCATTCAGACAAAAAGGCAATGGGAGACATATATAAAACCCTAAAATAACAATAATAATAAAAACTGCCAACTAACAATTTTCTACCCAGCAAAGTTGTCAAACAAACATGATGGTGCAATCAAAACCGTCAGAATAAACAAAAGCTTAGATGTTTTTGTCAAAGCCAACTCAACACTTCAAAAGATTCTAAATGGAGTTCTTTGGACTGAAAACTAACGAGAACAAGCAACAACTAGAGATTGACACATGTGGAACTCCGTCAAATTACAGCAGAGTCCAGAACAGAACAAAATTACAACAACTTAAGAAAAAGTATTATGTTCTAAAATCTGTAGGAAACTATAATACCTCTACAAGAAAAATACAAGTAACTCAATTAAATAATGGACACAGAACATGCGCAGACACTTCATCAAGGAAGACATTCAGACAGCCAACAAACATAGGAAGAATTGTTCACGATCGTTAGCCATTAGAGAGATGCAAATCAAAACAACAATGAGATATCATCTCACGTCAGCAATAACAGTGAAATTCAAAAATGTAGGGGACAATAAATGCTGGGGGGAGGATGTTGAGAGACTAGGACACTCCTACATTGCTGGTGGGAATGCAAAATAATTCAACTGCTCTGCAAAACTGTTTGGTGTGTTCTCACAAATTTTGAAATAGAAATACTATATGATCCAGCAATTCCTCTACTTAGTATATATCTAACAGAAATACGAGCCATAACACCAGTAGATATATGCACACCAATGTTCCTAGCAGCACGAATTACAATAGCAAAAAGATGGAGACAGCCTAAGTGCCCGTCAATGTAAGAATGGATAAACAAAATTTGGAACATACACACAACGGAATATTATGCTACCTTTAAGAATAACAAGGAAGCTGTAAGCCACCGCATAACATGGATGAAGTTTGAGGACATTTTGCTGAGTGAAATTATTCAGTCACAAAAGGACAAATATTGCATAAGATCATTATTGTAAAAGCTTAAGAAAAGATATCCATACTAAAAGGGGAAAAATTGTTTTTGGTTACTAATAGAGGTGTGGTGAGACAGTTTGGGGGAGGTGGGGGGAGGTGACAGGAGAGCACATGGTAATGGGTGGACACATCATAGTTCTGGTGTTGGGGAGGGAAATACACAACGAGGGGGAAGGGTAAAAAAACAAGTTAGATAAGAGAACACCGAGAAAGGATAGCATAGCTAAATGGGAGAGAAGATATCCAGGAAGCCAACAAACATGAAGAATCCTTCAAAATCACTAGCCCTTAGAGAGATGTAAAACAAAACAACAATGAGATATCATCTCACACCAAAAACAATAGCAAAGATCAAAAAAGTAGAGAACAGTAAATGTTGGTGAGAATGCGGAGAGACTGGGACACACCTACATTGCTGGTGGGATTGCAAAATGATCCAACCACTCTGGAAAGCAATATGGCACTTCCTCAGAAGGTTGGAAATAGAAATACCTGATGATCCAGCAATTCCTATACTTGATGTTTACCCACAAGAAATACAAGACATAACACGAGTTGATACATGCACACCAATGTTCATAGAAGCACTATTTACAATGTTGGCATCCTAAGTGCCCATCAGTTGAAGTATGGATAAATAAACTGTTGTATATACACACAATGGAATATTATGCCAACTTGAAGAACAATAAGGTTGCTGTAAGCCACCATATAACATGGATGAATCTTGAGGACATTATGTTGAGTGAAATTAGTCATTCACAAAAGAAGATATACTGCACAGGACTACTATTGTAAAAGACTATAAACAGAACGCATACCAAAAGGGGTAAAGAAAAAAATATTTGTTCTTTACTGGGATTTGGGGGATGGGTTGAGGGGAGGGAGATGAAGGTGGAGCACAGTGTATGGAATAAACACAGTATAGCTTGATTCCTGGGAAGTAGGACAATACACAAGAAGGGGTGGGGTGGGGTGGAAGAACAAGGCGCATGGGTGAACAGTTAGGCAGGTTTGCATGGGCTAAGTGAGACAGAGGAAATAATGATGCATGCACAGTGTTGGAACAACAGGGCTCTGGGATACAGGGAATGAGGCATGGTTTGAATGGGTAAAAGTGGGGAAATAATGTTAAGATGCTTGGCTGTTTTTGAATCTTGGTTTCCCTTGCATACCATTGTAAAATATACACTTGAGTGGGAGAGAAAGGAATAACTAGAAATATCACCATAGAAAGCTTGTAAGTCCGTCTTCTGCTTATAACTGATTGCAATACCTAAAATGGGGCAACAACGTGCCCAGTAAAGGAGGCTTCCTGCAGAGCCTCTGCACTACATAAGACCATAGGTAGAATCCTGAACCCCATCAGAATCTTTTGACATGGAATTGTCCACTTTAAAGGACAACCAGATCAGCCTGGGGCTGGTAGAAGAACAGAAGATACTTCTTGAAAGAAAAACGACAGGAAAAATTAAAAACAATAATGGCAGTCCTACTGACCACTACAAGAACAAGCAATGTGCTCACCCAGGAGACCTCAAGCTATGTGGTTGGGTTCCCTCAGTGAAAACCCACTTCTAAATCTAAGACTCAAGGAAATACACAAGCAGACATGCGGTCTGACAGGTGACCAAGTTGGTCACCAATAAGGGGAAGTAAGGGAAAAATAGCAAGAAGTTGTGAGCTAAGTCCTACCATGTTCAATAGATTCCTGTGAACATGGATGGACATCTGGTAGGCCCTTAATATGGCAAGACCTGTGGACTCCTGGGCCCAGAGTCAGTGACATAGGCACAGAGGACGAGAGTGGAGAGTGAAGCATCCAGCTAACAAATAGTGAGGGGATATGAAAAAGAATATCCACACTTGCAGATAATAACCACTTGACCTGGCTTCAAAGGCTGGATAAACAGAACTCAACTAGAAGGAGAAAGAAGATGGGGAAAATAAGAGTAATCTGATACAATTTGGTGAACTTGACCTAAACATATGGACACAGTAGCTCAAAAGAGGGAATAAGTCTTTACAGTGAGGATCATTCCCACCCCCTCGATACACAGGGTAGACAGGGATGGGCAATTTATTCATTGGCTATCCAAAATGTGGTGGCCTGCAAAGTCAAGAAGTGACTGGGTTACAAGATTTCAAGAGGGTGACTAGATCCAGAGGGTATGGAAGAAGTAGAATTCCACTGAGTAGTATCCAATCTGTCTGTTTAGGACTGATGAAAGGAGATGGATATAGGACTCTTGCATTACAATAGTGAATAATTGCTATCAGGTCTGACTGTGAGGATTGTAATGTAATGGTAGATGCTCTGTAGCAAAATGAAGGGAACGGTTGACTTTGCAGTCTAGGAGAAAAGTTCCCTGGGATCATGAAGGGACAAGAGTGGAATGCCAGGCCCTACCCTGAGAAACAATGATGCCAGAGATGGAGGCAGAGACAATGACTTGGAGAGATGCAGCATCTGGTTATGCTAGACTCAAAGAAGACGAGAGGCTGTGTGCTGATTACTAAGGAACATGATGATGCATGGAGGGGATTGTATTCATAGTAATGAAGCAATATATGATAAGATTAATGTAAAGCTAATGGTCTCCCATGTAAACTATCACATAGTTCACAATAAAACATTTTAAAAAATATTGGCATTTGGCATTTTGGAACAGGAAGAATCACACAAGTCCACAGAGGTGATAGTTAAGGAACTTCTGGAAGATAATGTCCTTAACATCTTGAAGGATGAGAAGATATGCATTCAAGAAGCTGAGCAAACCCCAGAAAGGGTAGACTCCAAAAGAAAATCAGCAACATTTATCATAATCAAGCTCTCCAAAATCAAATACAAGGAAAAGCACCCAGGGAAAAGATAAGTAATAATTATAAAGGCAAGCAAATTAGATTAAGCCCTGTTTTTTCAGCAGAAACCATGCATGCAAGAAGGCAATTGTGAGACACATATAAAATCCTAAAAGAAAAAAAAAAAAAGTTGCTAGCAAACAAGCACATACACAGAGTAGCTGTCAATCAAATATGATGACACAATGAAAACATTCTAGGATAAACAGAAGCTAAGAGACTTTATCAAAGCCAACCCAGTGCTTCAAAACATCCTAAAGGGAGTTGTTTGAAATGAAAACCCAAAAGAACAGACAATAACCAGAGACTGACAAATGTAGTGACATCACCAGAAACTCAGTTGACAGGTAGAAGAGTACAGAACAGAACAAAGTTACAACAATTAATTTAGAGGACTTTGGAGGTCCATCAAAAAATCAAAGTAATATCAATGCCAAACAAAGGAAAAGCAAAGGAATAGATATCAAGACAGTGAGGAGGTCAGGTAGATTGCAGGATAAAATAGACGGCTTAAATGGAGGGAAAAATTAGTAAATTATAGGGTAACCTCAAAAAATATTAATCTTCACAACATGTCATGAAAATGAAGTTGCAAGAAAAACATTGAAACATTAAAAATAAGAAGAAACTGATGAGAAAGAACAAATCCCCCCCCCCCACACACACACAAATTCAGCACAAGAAGGCATCCAGACTAAAGGAATCAGCAGCACCAAACACACACACAAAAAAAACCTGACATAATGACTGCAATTAATTCATACCTATCAATAATTACACTGATTGTCAATGGATTAAGTCCACCAGTGAAGAGATAGACAGTGGCAGAATGGATAATAAAACAAGACTTTTTAATATACTGTCTGCAAGACACAATTTTCACACAAAGACAAAAACAGACTAACAGATAAATGATGAAAAAATATATAGCAAGCTAATTGCAATAAAAAATGAGCAGGACTGGCAACACTAATCTCTGATAAAATAAACTTAAAGGCAAAAAAACAGCATAAGAGATAAAGATGGACACTATCTCAGAATTAAAAGATCAGTTGAACAAGATGGCATAACAATAATAAATATCTATGCTCCTAATGAAAGACCACCAAGATATTTAAAGTAAACCCTACTAAAATAGAAGAAATATAAAAAACACTTAGTGGTTATGAATCGGGATGTGAACCGCAAGGTCAGCAGTTCGAAACTACCAACTGCTTCACGGGAGAAGGATCAGGCTTTCTGCTCCCATAACGATTTACAGCCATGGAAACCCTGTTCAGGGTCGCTATGTGTCGGAACTGATAGATGGCACTTAACAACAACAACAACAACAACTATATTGGGATATTTTAGTATGCCACTTTCACGAAAACATAGAACAACCAGAAAGAAAATCGACAAAGATACAGAGGAACTAAACAGCATAATCATCCAACTTGACCTCACAGATGTGTACAGAGTATTCAACCCAACAACAGCACAGTACACATTCTTTTCCAGTGTGTGTGGAACATTCTTCAGAATTGACCATGCATTAGACCACAAACAAACAAGCCTCCATAAATTTACAGACATCAAAACACTACAAAACACTTTCTCAGACCAGAATGCTAAAAAACTAGAAATCAACAATAGGAAGAACAAGGAAAAAAAGGTGAATACATGGCAACTGAATAACACCCTGCTGAAAAGTGACTGGGTAGTAGACGAAATAAAATGTGAACCCAGAAAGTTCCTAGAAGCAAATGACAATGAAATACAACATACCAAAATCTTTGGGACACCATGAATGCGGTGCTGAGAGGACAATTTATTGCAGTAAATGCACACATCAAAAAGAAGAAAGAATCAAAATTAACACATTAATACACATCTCAAACAAAAGCAAATCAACAAAACAAGTCTACAAGCAGCAGAAGAAAAGAAATGATAAAGAATATAGCAGAAATAAACAAGATAGAAACCAAAAAAAGTAGTAAGAATCAATAGGACAAGAAGCTGGTTCTTTGAAAATATTAGTAAATTTGACAAACCAATGGCAAACTTAACAAAAGAAAAAATGGAGAAGATAAAAATAACTTGCATTAGAAACCACATGGGTGATGTTTTAATGGAACTAAAGGAAATAAAAAAGGTTATTAATCGAATACTATAAAGAGTTGTATTCCAACAAATTAGAAAGTTTAGAAGAGATGGATGCATATTTAGAAAAATATGATTTACCTAAAATTACACAGAGTGAAGTAGAAAACTTGAATAGACCATAACAAAAGAAGAAATTCATCAGGTCATCAAAAAAATCATAACTAAAAAGAGTCCAGGTCAGATGGCTTCACTGGTGAGTTTGACCAAGTGTTCAGGGAAGAGCTGTCACCAGTTCTATACAACTTATTCAAGAATATACAAAAAGATGGAAAACTTTCTAATGCATTTTATGAAGCAAGCATAACCCTCATACCAAAACCAAGAAAGGACATCACTAAGAAAGAAAATAGTAGACTAATGTCCTTCAATAACATAGATGCAAAAATTTGCAACAAAATTATAGCCAAGAGAATCAAAGGACACATCAAAAAAAGAATATATCATGACTAAGTGGGAATCGTATCAGGTACAGAAGGATGGTTCAACAAGAATAAACAATCAATGTGATCCAATATATGGAAAAGGCCCACATGATAATATCAATTGATGCAAAAAAGTCATTTGAGAAAATCCAACATCCATTTTTGATAAAAACACTCAAAAAATAGGAATTCAAAGAAAATTCTACACACAATTAAGAGCATATTTATGAAGCCAAAAACCAACTTTCTCAATGGAGAAAAACGGAAAGTCTTCCATTTGTTCAAAGGAGCCAAAGAAGGAAGACCTTTGCCACCACTCCTGTTCAATATCGTGTTGGAAGTCTTAGCCAGAGCTATTAGACAAGATAAGGAAATTATAGAAAGAAAAATTAGCAAAAAGGAAGTAAAACTCTATTTGTAGATGATATGTTTGTTCTATATAGAGAAAACCCCAAAGATTCAGTAAAAAAGCAATTAGGGGGACACAAACAAGATGGTGGATTGGGTGGAAGTGCAGTGACGAGCTCTGTCAGCAACAACACAGAATACAGGACCAAGAAGGCTCAGGGGATGGTCCCAGAACTCTGCACCACATACAAAGGATATTTAGAAGGCTGGAAGACTTACACCTGGGGGAGTTTGTGGCAGAAGCAAGAAATATATTGCTTTCTGGTTCAAGATGCTCAGCTGCTCCAAGAGGCGCCATCTTGTGTGGGGCCAAGTGAGGAAAGGATCAGAACAGCCATGGACGCCTGACAGAGCCGTGTAGATAGAGGTGTGGACATTCGTTTTTTTGGTATCTGTTCATTGTTCCCTTGCTATCTGCGTATATCCATTCTGGTGAATATAGGGATGCCTGAGCTAGTGGACACCCCAGACCCACACTTGGAGGGTTCTACTACGCATGTGAACAGACCTCCTCGAACTTTAAAGAGACAGATTCCACTTATAACCAAATGGTCGGCAGATACTCAGCCAAAGGGCAGCTCCTGAACATTTCTTGCTTGCTTTTTGTTCTGCTTTTTATCATGGGAAAGAGAAGGAAAGTGCTGCAGGGAGGGAAAGAGAGTTTAAAAGCAAAACAGGCCAAAGGTTGTATTGGAGGCTGAGGTGTAGCATAACAACAAACACTGGCATCTTGGAATCTCTCAGGAAGCTTTGAAGGCAGTAAGCTGAAGAGAGGGCATTAAAGTTATACTCATTAGGCTACACATTTTTTTTTTCCCCTTCTTTCTCTTCTCTCCCTCTTCTCCGTTTTCTGTGATTAGAGACTGCAGTATCAGTCTAGTTTTTGTTGATGCGGTTTTTTGGACTTTTATCTTTTTCTTTCTCTCATTTTTCCCCCCTTTGGTGTTGTTTTGCTGTTATATGCTCCCACTTCTGCCTTTGGAAGACTCTTTGTTTCCCTATATTACACAAGAAGAATCAGCAACTGCTACCAAACAGCCAACCTACAATCACACTCTATAAAACATCAAAACCTAGGCAAGAACCAATACCAACTGCCATATACCAGGAAAACAGACAACATCTGTGAAAGTTACTCTGAGTTAAACAATAAAGAAGAGGGAAAAGGGAAGCCCACATCCTGATCACATCTTCCTGGAAGCAATCAGAACGCATAAAAAATTACCAAAACACATATTCAATTAAGTATTAAGGCCACAGAAAAACACTAAACATGTTTAAGAAGCAAAAGCAGATGACCATATCAGCACATGTCCAGAAATAAAATAAAATGTCTAAGACAAATGACCTAGAAGTAGACCTGGACTCCATTCTAGAAGGAGGGCAGGCCTTGGAAATACCAGAGACGGAATTCAGAAAAATGATAGCAAAATGTTTTAAATCACTTTACAATGGAGTTGAGAAAAATAAAGAAGAAGTCAAGAAAGTGCTGCAGGAACAATCAAATAAGATAGATACAACATTGGAAACAATTCAAAACCTACAGAAAGAGGTCCAAACTGTCAATAAAAAAATATCAGAAATAGAGAGCACTCTGAAAGGGCAGAGGAGTAGAACAGATGAGATGGATGGCAGAACCAGTGATCTGGAAGACAAATCTCTCAATACCACTAAAATAGAATGAATACAAAAAAGGATAAAAAAATTTTATGGAAGGGCTAAGATTCATGTTGGACAACATGAAGAGGAATAACTTAAGAATTATTGGCATTCCAGAACAAGAAGAATCACACAGAGGAAATAGTTGAAGAACTGCT
>NW_006408719.1:4553175-4568409 GCF_000296735.1 Chrysochloris asiatica | reverse complement strand
TAGAAAACCCCAAAGACTCAGTAAAAAGGCTACTAGACCTCATTGGAAGATTCAGCAAAGTGGCAGGATATAAGATCAACATACAAAAATCAGTTGGATTCCTCTATCCAAAAACGACAACGTTGAAAAGGACATTAGGAAAGCAATACCATTTACAATAGCCTCCCAAAAGATGAACTATCTAGGACTAAATGTAACCAGAGAAACAAAGGACTTATACAAAGAAAACTACAAAACACTACTACAAGAAACCAAAAGAAACTTACAAAAATAGAAGAATGTACCATGCTCCTGGATAGGAAGACTTAACATTGTGAAAATGTTAATAATGCCCAAAGCATTTTACACATATAATGCAATCCCAATCCAGATTCCAAGGACATTCTTCAAAGAGATGGAAAAAACAATTACAAACTTTATAAGGAAAGGAAAGAGACCCAGGATAAGCAAAGCACTGCTCAAGAAGAAGAATAAGGTTGGAATCCTGTCACTTTCCGACTTCAAAAGTTACTACACGGCTACAGTGATCAAAACAGCTTGGTACGGGTACAATGAAAGATACATAGACCAATGGAACAGAATTAAGAATCCATAAATTAATGTTTCCAAATACAGCCAACTGATTTTTAACAAAACACCTGAATATATTGAACGGGGAGTTGGTAGTTTCTTTAATAGATGGTACTGGCAGAACTGGAAATTGATTTAAAAATATTTTAACAAGACCTTTAGCTCACGCCATATATAAAATCTGATTCAGCATGGATTAAAGACCTAAATGTGAATCCCAGAATTATAAAAGTAATCAATGAAATAAATAGGGACAAAGTTGGGCACACACAGACTACCAAACATTGTGAAAAGTGCACCAACAAAAGTATACAAAATAGATGGTTGTGACGTACAAAAATGAACAGCTCACATGTATCAAAAGACTTCACCAAAAGAGTAAAAAGGGAGCAAAAAGAATGGGAAAAATCTTCTGCAATGACGTATCAAACAAGGGACTAAGTTTTAAAATACATAGGAAACTACAACAACTTTACAAGGAAAAGACAACTAACCCAATTAAAAAATGGGACAGGTCATGAACATGCACTTCACCAAGGAATAGATTCGGACAGCCAACAAACTTATCAAGAAATATTCATGATTATTAACCATTAGAGTGATGCAAATAAAAACAACAATGAGATATCATCTCACACTAGCAATAACAGTGAAATTCAAAAAATCAGAGGACAATAAATTCTGGTGAAGATGTAGAGAGACTGGGACCCTCCTACATTGCTGGTGTGACTGCAAAATAGTCCAAACAACTCTTCAAAAGAGTATGGTATTTCTTCAGAAAGTTGGAAATAGAAATATCTTATGATCCAACAATTCCTCTATTTGGTATATATCCACAAGAAATACGAGCCATAACATGATATGCACACCAATGTTCATAGCAGCACTATTTACAATAACAAAAATATGGAGACAGCCTAAGTGCCTTTCAATGGAATAATGGATAAACAAATATTGGTACATACACACAATAAAATATTATGCTACCTTGAAGAATAACGAGGAAGCTGCAAGCCACCAGATAACATGGATGAGCCTCAAGGGCATAATACTGAGTGAAATTAGTCAGTCACAAAACGGGAAATACTGCATAAGACCTTTATTGTAAAAGCTAAGAAAAAATACCCACACTAAAAAGGAAAAAAAAAAAAAAATTGGTTTGTTACCCGATGTGTGTGTTTGTGGGAGGGGAGGTAAGGGGAGTGAGGGGAAGGTAGAGCACAGGTTAGGGAATAGATAAACCATAGGTTAGATATTGGCAGAATGGAGCAAGAAGGGGGAGGGGAATTGAAGAACAAGACAGATAGGAGAACAGTTACGTAGGCTTGCATAGGTTAAATGGGACAGAGGTAAACTGTGATATATGCTCAACATTGGAACAACTGGGTCTTATGATACATTTTGCTCAAATCAACCATCAATGCTCATAGCAGCAGCAGTCAAGAAACTAAAAGTGTTACTGCATTAGGCAAATCTGATGCACAAGACCTCTTTAAAGTGTTTAAGAGCAAAGATGTCTGTTGGAGGACTAAGGTGTGCCTGACCCAAGCTGTGATATTTTCAATAACCTCTTATGAATGCCAAAGTTGGACAGTGAATAAGGAAGACTGTAGAAGAATTGATTCATTTTAGTTATGTTGTTGGAGGACAATATTGAAAGTACCATGGATTGCCAAAAGAACAAACCAATCTGTCTTTGAAGAAGTACAGCCAAAGTACTCCTTATAAACCAGAATGTCCACATTTCATCTTTCATACTTAAGACATATTATCAGGAGGTACCAGTCCCTGGAGAAGGATATCCTACTTGGTAGAGTGGAAGGTCAGAGAAAAAGAGGAAGACCCCCACTGAGATGGATTGCACATTGGCAGCAGTAGCAATTATTGTGAGACTTTCACGTGATTGGGCAGTGTTTCATTTTGTTGTACATAGGGTCTCTATTGGTCATTACTGACTCAATGGCATTTAACAGCAGCAACATACATCCTTTGATTTGCTGACTGCATTCCCACAAGTGTTGACATTGGATCTAAGCAAAATGAAGTTTTAGAAAACCTCAGTACTTTCTCCATTTATCATATTATTTATTGTTCCAGTGGCAAGGATTTTTGTTTTCCTTATATTGAGGTGCAACGCATACTGATGGCTATGGTCTTTGATCTTCATCAGTAAGCATTTTAACTCTCCTTCACTTTCAGAAAGCAAGGTTGTATCATGTTCGTACAGGTTGTTAATGAATCTTTCTCCAATCTGGATACCACATTCCTCTTTGTATAATCCATCACCTTGGATTATTTGTTTAGCATACAGATTGAATAAGTATGATGAAAGAATACAAGCCTGGCACATTCCTTTCCTGAGTTTAAACCATTCAGTGTTCCCTTGTTCTGTAGAAGGAACATGACCTTTTGTTCTATGTATAGGCTACTCATGACCAGAGTTAAATTTTCTAGAATATCCATTCTCCACAATATTGTCCATAACTTTTCATGATCCACACAGTCAAAAGCCTTTGTATAGACAATAAAGCAAATTAAACATATTTCTAGTATTCTTTGCTTTCAGTCAAGATCAATATGACACCAGCAATGATATCCCCTCATTCCACATTCTTGTTTGAATCCGGTTTGAAACTGGCTGCTCGCTGCTCATGCATCGTTGTAGCAGTTTTTAAATTATCTTTAGTAAAATGTTACTTTAACTTGATATTAATTATTTGATCCATGATTTCCACATTCCGTTCAGTTACCTCTCTTTGGAAAGACCACACATAATGCTTTCTTCCAATCAGTTGTCTATGTAGCTGTCTTCCAAATTTATTGACATAGATGAGTGAGGCAGTGCTGCATCAGTTTGTTGAAAATTTTCTATTTGTATTCCATTAATTCCATCATGGAGTCCTGATGTGGCACTGTGGACGAATGTGCTGAACTGCAAAGTCCGTTTGAATCACCAGGTCAGTGGTTCAAGCTCAGCAGCTGCTCCTCAGAAACCCTATGCAGAGTTCTTATTGATCAAAACCGACTCTACAGCACTTAATAAATTAACAACAATAATTCCCTCATGCTTTTTCTTTCTCAGAACTTCAGTGCAGCTTAGACTTCCTCCTTTAGTACCATTGGCTCTTGACCATAGGCTACCTCTTGAAATGCTTCAACATCAACCATTTCTTTTTGATACAGTGATTCTGTATATTATTTCCACTATCTTTTGAAGGTTTCTGCATCATTCCATATTTTATCCATAAAAATCCTTCAATATTGCAAGTTGAAGCTTTAATTTTTTCTTCAGTTTAAACTTTTAGCTTGAGAAATGATGAATATGTTGTTCTCTTTTGGTTTTCTAACAACAGGTCTTTTCACATTTCATCATAATAGTTGAATTTGTCTTCTCTAGCTGCCCTTTAAAATTTTCTGTTCAGCTTCTTTATCTCCTCATTTCTTCCATTTGTTTTACCATCCCTACATTGAAGAGCTTATTTCAGAGTCTCTTCTGGTGTCTAGTTTTGTCTTTTACTTCTTTCTTGTCTTTTTAATAACTTTTTGCTTTCTTCTTGTATATTCTTGCTGTGACCCCAAAGCACTTCTTGTCCTTTTTAATTATTGTCAAATGGATTATATCTGTTCTTATGATTATCTCTAAGTTCAGACGGGAAATGTTTAATATTATATTTTGGCTATTATGGAATTGTGTTAAATTTTCCAGCTTCAGTCTGAATTTTTATATGAGCA
The DNA here is from genome assembly GCF_000296735.1 of Chrysochloris asiatica. Lineage (NCBI taxonomy): Eukaryota > Metazoa > Chordata > Mammalia > Afrosoricida > Chrysochloridae > Chrysochloris > Chrysochloris asiatica. The sequence continues at coordinate 4,564,107 of NW_006408719.1, read as the reverse complement.
GTTGATTGTCTGTTCCATAGTCTGCTCCTGCCTTTGTTTTTAATTATAGTGTTATATGAAATCCAGGAAAATTAAAATGATGTTTAGTATATTTGTATCATTTCCTACAGAGATTTTACTCTTATATCTTAAATAGGTTGGATACTCAATAAATACTTGGTGATTTAACTTAGGACAACCTATGGAGGGAAATCATTTAGATATGTTTTTAAATATGGGATGTTAAAATGTGTATAAACAAACCAAAACAAAAAATTCTTCTGAAGTCTATTTATGAATGAAGACTATTTGAGTCCTTGAATTTGAGTCAAAATCATTTCTTCTCTTTAAGTAATCACCTAGAAATATTTTTTTTAACCTTTAACTGGTATGGAGTAACATGCATATTATAAATTAATGCCAGAAACAAAACTCTTAATTTTTTTTGCTTTTATTTATTTCCTTTGTTTTACTAATTTTAGTTAGAAATAAACCCTCACATCTAAATTTTTTCATTCCTTATTTAGATCAGAGTTTTTTCATATTCAGATGAAAATGAATATTGAGTATGTTTAAATACAGAATTTCCTGGATTTCTTGTTGATTAGCTACTATTATATTGAGATTTTTGCTGTAAATATTTATTAAGTTTCATAGTAGATGCAGAAGCAACTTTTTTTTTTGATGTAACTCATATTAAACCAGCTGAATCCAAAATAATAAAACCATGTTGTTGTTTTTTTTAATATAACTTACTTCCTTGTGTATAAAATAAATTGATGCTGTGGCAAAAAGTGTAAATTTTATTATGTCCTTTTCAGGCCATAAGAAGAAGTAGAAGAAGGAAGAAAAAAAAAATTGTGTACAAAACCTTTTGCATTTTGACTTACATCTTTCCCGCCTAACTTTTTTCTTTTTTCCATAGAAACAAACTTAAGCCATATTACATTTCACAAAAGCAAAATGTGCTGAACATGTGTTTTATTTATTTATTTATTTATTTATTTATTTTTTAATGAAACATGTGCGTCAACTCTCCTACATGAAGCTCCTTTCTGAAAAAAAAAAAATCCCTGGGGAATATTCATTACCCAAAGCAGGGGAGTACAGGAAAAGGGTGAAACAGCCTGAGATTAAGCTTTCCTTAAAGTAGATAGCTCAGTCAGAGGCATAAGTGATATTCAATATGCACAATTCTGATCTCCTGTTGTGTGCCCTATTTAGTAACCCAGATTAGGATGCTTGTTTAGTGGATAAAAGTGTAACTTTAGAAATCGGCAGGAACTCTTGTGCTTTGACACCTGTATTCTCAGCCAGAGATGGTGCAAAGAGTTCTATTTTGTTTTACTATAACTTTCTCGTTTCAAAAGAGCCATTTATAGAAATTGCCAGTGCAATGATGCATTGGTAATACGTAATGGATGTTATGATAAAGGTTTTTTGTTTTTTTATTTTCTCTATTACTAAAATAATACAGCTCCCCTCCCACCCATGTTATAATATAAAAGGAGGGAAAAGTTGACATTATCTTTGCTACAAAACTGAGGTACATTGCCATATGAATGGATCTTTGTTGCAGACTTTTGTCCATCAGCAATAAAACTACTTATATCTGAAATAAATACTGTGAATTCCAAATATAGGTCTGAAGAGTCAATTCACAGTGAGTATTAGTAATTCAAGGACAGCATCATTCTAGTCTGAAAAAGTGTTTTGGTTGTAAATTTTAACCTAAAAGTATAATAATGTCTTCTTGGATCTCATTATGTCTTATACCCATTTAAGAACACTTGGCAGCAAAAATGATGAAAGAGTAGTGAAAATTGATGATCCCCTATATATAACAATAGTCCATTGGATATTACATAAGAGTAGTAGATTTACAGCTAATCCAAACACTGAGTAATAAATTCTGACTAAAACACCAGCAGTCTCTGAAAATTTTAGTAGGTTGAGCTTCTGAGGACATAACAGTAGCCTTTATGTTTCAGGTATAGGCTGTATTTATTTTGCTATCAAATATTATCCTTCAAATTTCCATTTTTTTTTTCACTTTTTTATTGACAACTCCACAACCCCTGTTAATGGTGAATGGTAACAATGAAAATTGGTCATATATTTCTTTCTAGACCAAGCAAATGTTAATTAATTTTGTGCACTAAGATATCCATGTTAACCAAGTAAATCACACTCTTAAGACTTGCTTTAAAAGAGTTTTACATGCATTTTTGGTACATCACAGATACAGTTGCAAATTCAAAACTCAGCAATTTTTTTTTTATGATTTGGGAATATTCCTTGGGTTTCTTGAATTTTTACAAATTAGTGAATATGTGATATAAAAATGTAGCTGGTAGTATTTTAATATGTAATGTGATAAGGTGCATTATCCAATATAATTATGTAAAGATATGAGAAGGAAATTCATATCAGCAAGGTTTAGACACAAAAACTGATTCAGAATTTATGCCATTTAAAACCAGAATATACTATATCTATTAAATGCAACCTGGCCTACCATTTACCTGACAAAGGAATCTTGCACTAAGATTAATAAATAGCATTTTTGAACTCTTTACTATGTGTGATGGCTATTAATATATATTGGCATTGATCTTTAAAAAACTAAATGAGGTATATGTTCTTATCTCTCTCTATATATATATAAGGATATGAGGTTTGGAAAAAAGAATTGACTTGTTCAGAGGTTGAAGGGGAGCCAAAGTTAAGTCTGGATGACTCTATTTTTTAAATTCTCTATGTGTAGCTATGACATGCTAGGCTGATAAATAAACCATTTCTATAAACATATCAACAAGTTTACTAACCTCTTACATAATTTCATATATGCAATTGAGTTATGGTGTTGGAGGAGAATATTGAAAGTGTCATGGGTTGCCAAAAGAGCAAACAGATATGTGTTGGAAGAAGTGCAGCCAGAGTGCTCCTTGGAGGCTAGGATGGCCATACCTCATCTCTCATACTTCAGAAATATTTTCAGGAGGGACCAGTTGTTAGAGAAGGATATCATGTTAGGTAAGGGGGAGGGTCATAGAAAAAGAGGAAGACCCCAAGCGAGATGGACTGGCAAAGTGGAAGCATCAATGGACTCAAGCATGGCAACAATTGTGAGGTAAGCCAAGGACTGGTCAGTTTTTCATTGTGCTGTGCATAGGGTTGATATGAGTTGGTACCAATTCAATCATAATGAACAGCAACATCATTTTATGTATATAATAAAGTTAAATTTTCTAACCTCAAGGATGACAATTACGCTTAGTTACAGATTATGGACCTACATCTCAACCAATTAAAGAAATCACCCCTTTTACATAATGGACAGATGGCACACCCAAGTTGAGAAGATAAAGACAACATCAAAATTGCATTAATCAAACATTTTCAAGTTTTGTGTTTTGTTTTGTTTTTTTAATTTACAATACTCAAATCACTTTTAGGTCCCTGGACAACTAACTAAGGGAGCACAGTGGACTACTAAGTAAGGGAGCACAGTGCCAATATCAAATACTCTGTACTGTCAACCACAAGGTTGGTAGTTCTAGTAAACCAGCCATTCAGTGGGAAAAGTTAAGGCTTTCTGCTCCGGCAAATATTTGCAGCATTGGAAACCTTATATGGGGTCACTATGCATCAGTACCAAATCGACAGCTCTTACCATCAACTCTAAGTGAGAGGTTGATGGTTCAAACTCACTGAGTGGATCCACAGAAGAAAGACCTGGCAAAGTGCTTTCTTCAAGATTACAGTCAAGAAAATTTTATACAGCAACTCTACTCAATAACTAACATATGATGTAACCATGAATGGGAATCAACTCCATAACAATCTTTTCTCTCTCTCTCTCTAAATGCTTAATTTAAAAAAATTGGTGTGAATATATTCATAGGAAAGCATTCACATGAAAAGTTTCCACACTTACAGCTCAATAATAACATTTATTATAACATTCAAGTTGTGTGACAATATCAGTATCTTTTTCAACATATTTTACCACTATTAACATGAACTGAATGGAGTCCTAGTGTGACACTGTATGTTAATGCATTGGACTGCAAAGTCTGGTTGAACTGTGAGGTCGGTAGTTCAAGCTCACCAGCCATTCCTTGGAAACCCCATACAGGGGTGCTAGGAGTCAGAAATGACTCCATCGCATTTATCTACAACAACATGAACTGTTGGTAAATGCCCTTAAAACAAAAACTTCCCCTTTTGCCTTTCCTCCCTCATTAAGGAAATTTTAATAAATCTTCAATTTCTATTCATTTGCTTATTTAATGAAAGTAACATATTTCTCCACTTGCAACTGACTTAACTCTCTCAGCTTAGTATTTTCAGCCATCATTTACCTGTCAGTTTGTTGTATTGTGGTGGTTTACTTGTTGCTCTAAAACTATAAATTATGCCACTAATAATTTAAATACCAGCGCTGTCACCCCTGGTGGATAGGTTTCATTTGAGCTTCTAAACTAATACAAACTAGGAAGAAGAAAAGGCAGACTACTTCTGAATGTTTAGCCACTGAAAATCTTATGAGTATTCATGGAACTCTATCAGATAGCACCAGAATATTGACTACTGAGACATTATGAATAGACGACAAACTGCTCAGGTTGGAAGGCACTCAGAATAGACTAGGAAAGAGCTGCAACTTCAAAATAGAGTTTACTGTGATGACACCAGTTGAGTAAAGCTTCAAAATCTTCAGTTGCTGATGAGACACAACTTAAAATGAGGAGTAGCAGCTGTAAACATCCACATAGACGAATATAGGAATTTTGGAAGTTGTCAAAAATGAAATGGAATACATACAGATCAATACTCTAGGCATTATTGAGTAGAAGGAATCCTGGTGTGGTGCTGCAGGATAATGTCCTGGACCACAAGTTGAGTTAACACTACAAGGTTGGCATTTCACACACATCCATCACTCCAGGGATAACTTATATAGGGTCACTATGCATTGGAACTGACTAGACAGCACTTAACAGCAACATAGAGAGTGATCTGAAATGGACTGGTATTGATCATTTTGAATGTGACAATCATATGCTTTACTAGGCTGGAAATGACAAACTGAAGAGAATGGTGTCTCATTCATCTTATAAAAGGATATTAGACCTTCTGAGATAGGACATTCTCATTAGAAAGGACAAGCAAACCAGCCTGGAATGGAACAGCTAGAGTGGCAGATGACACTCATGAGGGAAAAAAAAAAAAAAAAAATGGCAGTATGACTGGCTCCTACATGAATCAGCAAGTTGTTCACTGGGAAGCCATCAACGCAAGCAATCAAGTTCTTTCAGGACAAACCCTCTCTAAGACTGAAAGTCAAAGGGAACACATAAGAAGGCATGTATGCTTGCTGAAGACCACATTGGTCTACTTGTGAGTTGGCGAGGGGGAAAGGCAACAATGAAGAAATGAGCTGAGTTCAACCACGTTCAATAGTTCAACACCTGTTGACCTGGAGATGACAGAGAAAGAAGAGGAGCTGGTTGGTACAAAATATTGTGAGACCTGGGAACACCTGAGCCCATGAACAAGGACATAACCACAGACAACTAAAACTGAGAGTGAAACATTCAGCTGATATTAAGAGAAGGAAGAAGCACAAGAACACCCAAACTTAGATGATTGGGACATATTAAAAACTAAAAAGTTATGTGCATCAAAAGACTTCACCAGAAGAGTAAAAATGAAACCCTAAGAAAGGGAAAATATTTTTGCAATGACACATCAGAAAAGGGACTCATTTCTAAAATATATAGGAAACTACAACACCTCTACAAGAAAAAGACAAATAACCCAACTAAAAAACGGGCACAGGGCATGAATGGACACTTCACCAAGGAGGAGTTTCGGGCAGCCAACAAACATATGAAGAAATGTTCACGATCACTAGCCATTAAAGACATACAAATCAAAACAACAATGAGATATCATGTCACACCAGCAATAACAGCAAAGATAAAAAAGTAGAGGACAACGAATGCTGGCAAGGATGTAAAGAGACTAAGACACTCCTTTATTTCTGGTGGGATTGCGAAATTGTTCAACCTCTCTAGAAAGCAATATGGTGCTTCCTCAGAAGGTTGGAAATAGAAATACCTTATGATCCATCAATTCCTATACTTGGTATTTACCCACAAGAACTATGAGCCATAAAATGAGTAGATATATGCACACTAATGTCCATAGCAGCAATATTTACAATATTAAAAACATGTTGACAGCTTAAGTGCCCATCAATTTAAGAATGGATAAACAAACTGTGGTGCATACACACAATGGGATATTATGCTACCTTGAAGAACAACAAAGAAGCTGTAAGCTACCACATAACATGGATGAACCTTGAAGACATTATGTTGAGTGAGATTAGTCAGTTATAAAGGGAGAAATACTGCATAAGACCACTATTTTAAAAGACTAAGAAAAAAATCCATACTAAAAGGGGGGGGGGCTGTATTTTATTGTACCAGGATGAAAGGACGGAGGAGAAGGTGGAGCACAGGGTAGGAAATAGATACAGGATAGCTTTGGTGCTGGGGATAGGGGCAATACACAAGATGGGGGAGGGGAATGGAAGAACAAGGCAGATGGGAGAACAATTCTGCAGATTTTCATAGGCTAAGCGGGACACAGGTAAATAATGATGTATACACAATCTGGGAACAACAAGGCCCTGGGATACAGGGATTAAGCATGGTTGGAATGGGGAAATAATGTTAAGATGTTTGGCAGTCTTTTGAATCTTGCTTTCCCTGGCATACCATTATAAATAGACACTTGAGGAGTTGAGAAAGGAATAGCCAAAAATTCACCATAGAGAGCTTGAAAGTCCATCTTCTGCCTATAACTGATTAGAATACCTAAAATTGGGCTACAACTTGCCCAGTGAAGGAGGCTTCCTGTGGAGCCTCTGCATTGCATAAGACCATAGGTGGAATCCTGAACCCCTACAGAATCTTCTGAGGTAGGATTTTTCCACTTGAAAGGAGAAGCAGACCAACCTGGAGTGGCTAGAAGAACACAAGATACTTCTTGAAAGAAAGACCAATAGGAAAAGAAAAGAAAAGAAAAAACAAAACAAACAAACAAACAAAAAACAATAACAGTTGTCTCACTGACTACTACAAGAACAATCAATTTGCTTCCCCAAGACACATCAAGGCAAGTGGTCAGGTCCTCTCAGGGCAAACACCCTTCCAAGACAAAATCAATGGGAATACAGGAGCAGATATGTGCTCTGACAGGTGACATTGTTGGTCACCGATAAGGGGAAGTGAGGGAAAAACAGCAATGAAGTTGTGAGGTAAGTCCAACCACATTCAATAGACTCTTGTGAAACTCGGTGGAGACCTGGTTGACTCCTGGGCCCAGAGTCAGTGACATAGCCACAGAGGACTAGCATGAAGAATGAAGTATCTAGCTGATAAGGAGATAGGACACATGCAAAAGAACACCCACCTTTGTAGATAATCACCACTTGATATGCCTTCAATGATTGGATGATCAGAGCTCAACTAGAAGAAGAAAGAAGAGGAAAAGAAGTGTAATCTGATACAATTTGATGAACTTGACCTACACCTATGGATGCAGTAGCTCAAAAGAGAGAACACATCTTTACAGTGAGGATCATTCCAACCCCTTCGATACAGAAGGTAGACAAGGATGGGCAACTTGGACATTGACTTCCCAAAATGGGGGAGCTACAAAGGCAAGAAGTGGTTGACTTACAGACTTTCAAGAGGGAGCCTAGATCCAGAGGGCACGGAGGAAGGCAGAATCTAGACCTAATTGTATCCAATCTGTCTGGGCTAAACTGGAGTGGTTGACTTTGCAGTCGAGGAGTGGAGGTCCCTGGGACTATCAAGGGAGAAGAGCAGAGTGTGGGACCCTATCCAGAGAAACAGGGACAGCAGAGATGGAGTCAGAAACAATTACGTAGAGTGATGGAGAGACTGGGACCTCTAGATCCATAGAGGGAGTGGGGCTGTGTACTGATGAGTAGGGTGCAGGCTTGCAGGATATACCGTTTGGTTGGTTTATGATGCATGGAGGGGATTGTAACCATGACAATGTAACGATATATGATAGGATGAAGGTAAAGCTAATGTTCTCCCATGTAAACTATCACATAATTCACAATAAAACATTTTAAAAAGAAAATAGAACACTCAAACTTGCAGATAGTTGATAGTATCCATTTGACCTAGCCTCGATGGCTTGATAATCGTAACTCGACAAGAGGAAGATTGGAAAAAAAAAAATTGAAAAGGGAAACATCGGTAAATTGCTATAATTTGATGTACTTGGCCTATACTTATGGAGCTAGTAACTGTAAATACCATTAGAGAGGAGAAGGAATCTTCACATCAAGTATCAATGCTATCTCTTCTGTATACAGGGTACATAGGGATTGGCAACATAGACACTGGGTACTTAAAATCAGGGGGCAATAAAGACATGAAGTGACTGGCTTACAAGGTGTCAAGGGGATTTTAACTTAAGAGTGTATGGTGGAAGAAAGAATCCCCACTGAATAGTTTCCATCTTGTCTAGTTGGGTCTGGTAAAAAGAAATGGGGATAAGATTCTTATAATTCAATAGTGAGTAATTGTTATCATGACTAATTGTGAGTGTAACAATTCTAAAGGTAGAATTTTTGTTACAAAAATGGAGGAGTGTTTAATCTTTCACTCCAGAAACAGAGGACTCTAGAACCATCACGGGAGAAGAGCACAAGCAGAATGCAAAACCTTATCCAGAGAAGCAGCGACACCAGAGATGGAAGAAGAGATGGAGTACGGAGATAGGAAGCAGCTGAGGACTCTAGATTAATGGAAAGAGAGAGACTGAATGCTGAGAGCCAGGAGGCAGACTTGTAGAATGTGCTCATTGGTGATGTAAATTATTATATATACCTGAGTGTTTAAAAAAAGAAAGAAAGAAAAAGCTAAAGTGAATAGAGGGGAATATTGTTAACTGATGGTACATGGAGAAGATGTAATGAAACAAGGTGCACGATTTGCTGAATTTTCCATTTACATTTACTGATTATTGGCCCTTAAACTTTCACTCAACTTATAATAAAAACTTAAAAATATGAATAAAGGACATTAGGAGATCTGTCTTGAAATGCAATGCTGTCTGTGATAGGATAGTATACATACACCTTCAAGGAAGTCCAGTTATTACTATTAGTATTCAAATTTATGCACCAAACACTAAAGCTTGTGATAAGGAAATAAAAATAATATATATCAAACTTCTTCAGACTGAGATTGATAAAACATGCCATAAAGTTGTATTGATAAGTATTGGCGATTGGAATGTAAAGGTTAGAAGCAAAGAGGAAGAATCAGTAGTGTAATACATGGCATTGGTGATAGAAACATTGGCTGGATATTGTGTGATAGAATTTTACAAAAACAATGACTTCTTTGAAAATACCATTTTTAATAACATAGAAGACAACTATAAACATGAACCTCACTAGATGGAATACACAAAAATAAAATTGACTAAATCTGTGGGTAAAGAGTGTGGAAAAGCTCATTATCAGCAACCAAAACAAGACCAGGGGTATACTGTGAAACAGACCAGAAAGAGCTCATATTAAAGTTCAGACTGAAGCTAAAGAAAATTTAAACAATTCCACGAAAGCCAAATTTTTACCTCGAACATATCCTACCTGAATTTAGAGACCATCTCAAGGACACATTTGATGCATTAGATAGTAATGACTGAAAACTAGAATTGTGGGTTGACATCAAGAAGATCATATAGGAAGAACTCAAAAGGTCATTAAGCAGGCAAGAAAGAAGTAAAAGACCAATGTACATGTCAGAGGAGACTGTGAAACTTGCTTTTCAGCACATGAAAGGAATGAGGAGGTTAAAGAGTTGAATAGAAAATTTAAGTAGGCAGCTTGGGAAGACAAAATCAAGCATTAAAAGAAATGCACAAAGACCTGGATTTGCAAAACAAAAAGGATTCAGCATTTCTCAAGCTGAAAGAACTGAAGAAAATATTCAAGCCTTTCAACAGTGTTGAAAAAGACATTAGGAAAGCAATACCATTTACAATAGCCACCCATATGACGAAATATCTAGGAATAAATGTAACCAGAGAAATAAAGGACTTATACAAAGAAAACCACAAAACACTACTACAAGAAACCAAAAGAAACTTACAAAGTGGAAGAATCTACCATGCTTCTGGATAGGAAGACTTAACATTGTTAAAATGTCAATACTGCCCAAAGTAATTTACACATATAATGCGACCCCAATCCAGATTCCAATGACATTCATCAAAGAGATGGAAAAAAACAATTATAATCTTTATATGGAAAGGAAAGAGAACAAGGATAAAGCAAAGCACTGCTTAAGAAGAAGAATAAGTTTGGAGTCCTCTCACTTCCCGACTTCAAAATTTACTACACAGCTACAGTGGTCAAAACAGCTTGGTACTGGTAAAATGAAAGATACATAGATCAATGGAACCGAATTGAGAATACAAAAATTAACACATCTACATACAGCTAACTGATTTTTGAAAAAAAACACCTAAATATATCACATGGTGAGGAGACAGTCTCTTCAACAGATGGTGCTGGCAGAACTGGAAAGTGATTTGCAAAAGACTGAAACAAGACCTTCACCTCACACCTTATACAAAAACCAACTCAACATGTTTAAACACCTAAATTTGAATCCCAGAATTATGAAGACCATCAATGAAACAATCGTGCACTAATTCTGGGAATACACAGACTACAAAACATTTTGAAAACCACACAAACAAAAGTAGACAAAATAGATGAGTAGGACATACTAAAAATTAGAAACTTATGTGCATCAAAAGACTTCACCAGAAGAGTAAAAAGGGAACCCACAGAATGGGAAAAAATCTTTTGCAATGACA
>NW_006408719.1:4551810-4553075 GCF_000296735.1 Chrysochloris asiatica | reverse complement strand
TCAGATTAAGATCAGATCTGTCAGCAGAAACCATGCATGCAAGAAGGCAATGGAGAGACATATATAAAACCATGTAAAGAAAAAAATTGCCAACCAAAATCCTTTATCCAGCAAAACTATCAATCAAATATGACGGAGAAATCAAAACATTCCAAGATACACACAAGCTAAGGGATTTTACCAGTCAACCCTGCACTACAAAACAACTGGCATACATGACAGCACCTCCCAGAATTAAGTCAACAGAAGGAAGACTTGAGAACAGAACAAAACTACACGGAAAAACTCAGAGAATCTGGAAGATCAGTCTATGATGAAAACAAGTAAAATGTAAAAGAATATAAACACGTAGGAACAGAGATCCAGATAGAGAGAAGGTCAGGTCGATTACAGGATAAAACAGACTGCACTAAATGGTGAGAAAAGTTAATAGACTATAAGGCACCCTCAAAGAAAGCTAACATGTTACAATGCACCAAAAGAATGAAAATCTAAGAAGAACATGGAACATTAAAACTACGAGGAAACTCACAAGAAAGAATACAGAAATCATGAACTCAACAAAGGAAGACACACAGACAAAGAAGCAGCAACACCACGCAAAAAAACAAACATAATGGCAGCAATTAATCAATACCTACTGATAATTACACTAAATGCAAATGGATTAAATGCACCTGTTAAGAGACAGAGGGTGGCAGAATGGATAAGAAAACAAGATCCTTCAAAATGCTTTCTGCAAGAGACACATCTCACACACAGAGACAAAAAAAGATTAAACGTCAAAGGATGTAAAAAAATATACCAAGTTAATTGCAATAAAAAGCAAGCAGGAGTAGCAGTATTAAGCTCTGATAAAATAAGCTTTAAGGCAAAAAACAGTATACTAGATAAAGATGGACATTATCTCTTGATTGAAGGGAGAATTTAACAAGATGAAATAACCATAATAAATATCTATGCTCAAAATGAAAGAGTTCCAAAATATATAAAGCAAACGCTCATAGATTTGAAGACAGAAGTAGATGAATCTACAATAATAGTGGGTGATTTTAATACACCACTTTCAAAAAATGGATAAAACAGCCAGAAAGAAACTTGACAAAGACACAGAAGAACTAAACAACACAATCAGCCAAATGGACCTCATAGATGTGTACAGAGCATTCAACCCAACAACTGCACAATACACATTATTTTCCAGTGCACATGGAACATTCTCCAGAATAGACCATGTTTTAGGCAACAAAACAAATCTCCATAAA
>NW_006408719.1:4550778-4551543 GCF_000296735.1 Chrysochloris asiatica | reverse complement strand
AAGAAGAAAGAACCAAAATTAACACATTAACACAGCATCTACAATAATTAGAAACAGACCAACAGAGGGAACCCACAGCCACCAAAAAAAAAAAGAAATAAAGATTAGAGCAGAAATAAATGAGATAGAAAACAGAAAAACTATAGAAAGAATCAACAGATCAAGAAGGTGGTTCTTTGAAAGAATTAACAAAATTGACAGACCATTTTCAAACCTAACAAGAGAAAAGAGGGAGAAGACACAAATAACACACATTAGAAACCACATGGGTGATGCCACAACGGAGCCAAAGGAAATCAAAAGGATAATGAAAGAATGCTATGAAGAGTTGTACTCCAACAGATTTGAAAACTTAGAAGAGATGGATACATTTTTAGACAAACATGACCTACCTAAACTTACACACAGTGAAGTAGAAAACCTGAAAATACCCATAACAAAAGAAGAAATTGATCAGGTCATCAAAACACTCCCAACTAAAAAAAGTCCAGGCCCAGATGACCTCTCTGGGGAATACTACCAAACATTCAGAGAAGAGCTGTCACCAATTCTACTCATATTATTCCAAAAGATAGAGGAGGATGGAAAAGTTCCTAATATATTTTATGAAACAAGCATAACCCTCATACCAAAACCAGGGAAGATGTCACTAACAAAGAACATTATAGACCAATATCCCTCATGAACATAGATGCAAAAATTCTCAACAAAATCCTAGCCAACAGAATACAGCAACACATCAAAAAGATAATATATCATGATCAA
>NW_006408719.1:4541231-4545747 GCF_000296735.1 Chrysochloris asiatica | reverse complement strand
AACTTATGTGCATCAAAAGACTTCACCAGAAGAGTAAAAAGGGAACCCACAGAATGGGAAAAAATCTTTTGCAATGACACATCAGACAAGGGACATATTTCTAAAATATATAGGAAACTACAAAACTTCTACAAGAAAAAGACAAATAACCCAATTTAAAAAATGAGCACAGGACATGAACAGACACTTCACTAAGGAGGAGATCCGGGCAGCTAACAAACATATGAAGAAATGTTCACGATCACTAGCCATTAGAGAGTTGCAAATCAAAACAGCAATGAGATATCATCTCACACCAACAATAACAGCAAAGATCAAAAAAGTATAGGACAACAAATGCTGGCGGGGATGTGGAGAGACTGGGACACTCCTGCATTGCTGGTGAGACTGCAAAATGGTCCAACCTCTCTGGAAACAATATGGCGTTTCCTCAGAAGGTTGAAAATAGAAATACCTTATGATCCCGTAATTCCTCTACTTGGTATTTACCCACAAGAAAATCGAGCCACAACACGAGAAGATATATGCACACCAATGTTCATAGCAGCACTATTTACAATATCAAAGAGATGGAGGCAGCCAAAGTGCCCATCAACTGAAGAATGGATAAACAAACTGTGGTATATACACACAATGGAATATTATGCTACCTTGAAGAATAACAAGGAAGCTTCAAGCCACCGCATAACATAGATGAATCTTGAGGACATTATGTTGAGTGAAATTAGTCAGTCACAAAAAGAGAAATACTGCATAGGACCACTACTGTAAAATACTAAGAAAAAGAACCCATAATAAAGGTGGGTGGGGGTGGGATTCTAAAAAAAAAAATAAAATAAAGCACCAAGTAAATATCATTTTAGTATTCTCTGCTTTCAACCAAGATCCCTTTTATGTAAAAAATGATATCCCTAGTTTCATGTCTTCTTCTGAATCTGGTTTGAATTTGGAAGTTCTCTGTTGATGTACGATTGCAGCCTTTTATGAATTATCTTTAGCAACATTTTACTTACATGCAATATTATAGGAAATTTTTAGAACTTCGTTTGGTCACCTTTTTGGAATTGACACAAATATGGATCTTTTCAAATTAGTTGACCATGCAGGTATCTTCCAAATTTCTTGGCTTAAATGATTCATTGCTCAGTAAATCATTGTTGCTGTTGTTGTTGTTAGGTTCCATGGAGTTGGCACCAACTCATAGAGACCTTATACACAGCTGAACAAAACAATGTCCAATCCTTGGCCAACTTCACTGCTGTTGCCATACTTGAGTCCATCGATGCTGCCACCTGGCCAATCCATCTTGTTGGGGTTCTTCCTCTTTTTCTCTGACCCTCCAACATACCAAACATGATATCCTTCTCCAGCGACTGTTCCCTCCTAACAATATGTCCAAAGTATAAAAGACGAAGTTTGGCCATCTTGGCCTCTAAGGAGCACTCTGGCTGCACTTCTTTCAAAACAGATCTATTGGTTCTTTTGGTAGTTCATGGAACTCTTAGTATTCTCCTCCAGCACCATAATTCAATGGCATCAATTCCCCTATGGTCTTCCTTATTCGCTGTCCAGCTTTTGCATGCATATGAGCTTATTGAAAATACCATGGCTTTGGTCAGGTGCACCTTAGTCCTCAAGCTGACATCTTTGTTCTTCAACACTTTAAAAAGTTCTTGTGCAGCAGTTTTGCCTAATTCAATACGTCATCTGATCTCTTGACTGCTGCTTCTGTGAGTGTTGATAGTTGATATAAGAAGAATGAAGTCCTTGACAACTTCAATCTTTTCTCCGTTGATAAGACTGTTGTTTATTGGTCCAGTGGTGAGGATTTTTGTTTACTTGACATTGAGATGCAATCCATATTGAAGACTGTGCTCTTTGATCTTCATCAATAAATGTTTTAAGTCCTCTTCACTTTTAGCAAGCAAGGTTGTATCATCTACCTATCGCAGGTTGTTAATGAGTCTTCCTCCTAACCTGATTCCAAGTTTTTCTTCATAGAACCCAGCTTCTCGGACCGTTTGCTCAGCATACAGGTTGAATAAGTATGGTGAAAGAACACAACCCTGTCACCCATCTTTCCCAATTTTAAAACATTCAGTGTTCCCATGTTCTGTTCAAACAACTGCTTCTTGGTCCAGGTACAGATTCATCATGAGCACAATCAAGTGTTCCGGAATACTCATACTTCACAGTGTTGTCCACAGCCTGTAATGATCCACACAATCAAAAGCCTTTGCATAGACAATAAAGCATAGGTAAACATCTTTCTGATATTCTCTGCTTTCAGCTAAGATCCATCAGATATCAGCAATGATATCTCTCATTACATGGTCTCTCCTGAATTAGGCTTGAACCTCTGGAAGTTCTCTGTCAATGTATGATTGTAGCCGTTTCTGTATTACCTTTAGCGTAACTTTACTTGTTTGAGATATCACAGAGATTGTCCTATGATTTCTGCATTCCGTTGGAATGGACACAAATATGGATCTCTTCCAATCAGTTGGCCATATAGTTGTCTTCCAAATTTCTTGGCAGAGATGAGTGAGTGCCTCCTGTGCCGGTCACTTTATTGAAAGATTTCAATTTTTATTGCATCAATTCTTGGTGCCTTGTTCTTTGCCAATTCCTTCAATGCAACTTGGACTTCCTCCCTAAGTATCATTGGCTCTTGATCATATGCTACCTTTTGAAACGGTTGAACATTAACCATTTTCTTTTGGTACAGTGTCTCTGTGTATTCCTTCCACCTTCTCTTGATGCATTCTGCATCAGTCAATAATTTGCCCAGAGAATCTTCCAATAACAAAAGTCTAGGCTTGAATTTTTTTCTTCAGTTCCCCCAGCTTGAGAAATGCTGAGCGTGTTCTTCATTTTGATTTTCTGATTCAAGATCTTTGCACATTTTATTATAATATTTGGCTGTATCTTCTCGAGCTGATCTTTGAAATTTTTTGTTCAGCTCTTGGACCTCCTCATCTCTTCCATTTGCTTTAACATCTCTACACTGGAGGACAAGTTTCAGAGTCTTATGACATCCATTTAGTCGTCTTCTTTCTTGTCTTCTTAATGACCTTTTGCTTTTTTCATGTATGATGTTCTTGATGTCATCCCACAACTCTTCTGGTCTTCGGTCTTTAGTGTTTAATATATCAAATCTGTTCTTCAGATGATCTCTAAATTCAGGTGGGATAAATTCAAGGTCATATTTTGGCTCTTGTGGACTTGTTTTCATTTTCTTCAGCTTCAGTTTGAATTTGCATATGAGTAATTGATGGCCTGTTCCACAGTCTGTCCATGGTCTTGTTTTGACTGTTGATATGGAGCTGTTCCATCTTCTCTTTCTGCAGATGTAGTCAATTTGATTTCTATGTATTCCATCTGATAGAGTCCATGTGTATAGTCATCTATTATGCTGTCTAAAGAAGGTATTGGAAATGAACAAATCATTGTTTTTGCAGAATTCTATCGTGTGTTCTCCAGCACCATTATTATCACTAAGGCCATATTTTCTAACTACTGATCACCAATAACGAGCAATACATCTTGATTGCATATTTGATCAATTTCAGTTTGAAGAAGTTGGTAGAATTCTTCTGTTTCATCTTGACTGGCTTTAGGGGTTGGTGCATAAATTTGAATAATAGTGGTATTATCTGGGCCTTCCCTGTAGGTGCACGGATAGTATCCTATCACATACAGCGTTGTATCTCATGATTGATCTGGATATGTTCTCTTTGACGATGAATGCAACACCATTCCTTTTCAATTTGTCATTCCTGGCATAGTAAACCATGTGTTTTTCAGATTCAACATGGCCAACGTCAGTCCATTTCAGCTCACTAATGCCTAAGATATCGATATTTATGCATTCCACTTCATTTTTGACAACTTCCACTTTTCCCAGATTCATACTTCGTACATTCCATGTTCCGATTTTTAATGGATGTTAACAGCTGTTTCTCTTCATTTTGAGTTGTGCCCCATCAGCAAATGATTAGTTTGTTGTAATATTTCAATTTGTGTGCCATTTCAGCCTTGCTTTTTGGCACTGCCTTCAGTGAAATTTGGACTTCAGTACCGTCAGTTCTTGATTACATGCTTCTTCTTGAAATGGCTGCATACTGACCATTTGTTTTTGGTACTGTTACTCTGTGTATACCTTCTATTTTCTTTTGATGCTTTCTGCATTATTCAAGAGTTTTTACTTCATTCCTGAAAGTGAAGATTTGTATTTTTCTTCAGTTATTTCAGTTTGAGAAATGCTGAACATGCTTTTCCTTTTGGTTTTCTAATCCCAGGTCTTTTCACAGTTAATTATAATATTTGACTTTGTCTTCTGCCTTTTGGAATTTCCTGCTTATCTCTCTTATTTTTGTATTTCTTCCATTGGCTTTACTATATCTACACTGGATAACAAGCTTCAGAGTTCCTTCTGTCATTCTGTTTTTTTTGTTTTTTTTTCTTTCTTTCTGTTGTGGACCGTGTAAGACTGGTCAGAGGTTCAAGGCCCTAT
>NW_006408719.1:4535884-4540411 GCF_000296735.1 Chrysochloris asiatica | reverse complement strand
TGTATTATTATTATTATTATTATTATTAATATTACTATGATTTGCAAGAAGATTTTGAGAGTAGTTCACAAGTCTTATATTCAACAAATCATATACTTTGCTTCATTATGTGGTTGCAATCCCATCTACACACCAACACTTAACAGCATTTAACTCTATTCACTTTATCCATTGCATTCTTCCATGAGTCTCCCACCATCCGGGTTGGTCTGCATGTCATTTCAAGTGGAAATGTCCCATCTCAGAATGATCTGAGGTGGGACATTCCCATTTGTATATAAGCTGCCCTGTCACACATGTCAGCATGAGTGTCTATTCTGTAGTGCATGAATAATTTATCAAGAACTGCTCCCCTTTTTCTTTTTAATCAAGAGCTCCCCCCCCTTTTTCTTTTTAGCACAAAAAACAAAAACAAAAACACAAAAAAACACTGAGGGATACATAATGGTTTAAACAACCAAAGAGCACATTCTGCAATCCTGCCTACTGGTAGCCAGAACACAGCCTTTCTCTTTCCATGAGTCTAGAGTCCTCAGCTCCTATCTCTCCATGCCATCACCTCTGGTGTTGTCCCTTCTCTGGTTAGGGTCCCATGTTCTGCACATTCTCTTCTCTCTTGATGGTGCAAAGGTCTTCTGTTCTTAGAATGTGTGTTTAATTACTTCCCCCTTTCTGTTACACAACTTCTACCTTTACAGATGTGATAATCACAATTAGTCATGATAACAATTACTCTATTGAATCAATGAATCCTATCCCCATATCCTTTCACCACACCCATCCAGACAAGATAAAATCTATTCAGTTTGGATTCTACATTACCCTACACACTCTGAAACAAAACTCCCTCTTGAAATCTTGTAAGCCAGCTATTTCATGCCTTTGCACCCTCTTTTTAGGCAACCAATGTTTAAGTTGCCCATCCCTACCAAGCTTGTGTATAGAAGGGATAGGTTTGATCTTTGCTGTGAAGACTCCTTCCATCTCCGTTGATATTTTGAACTACTACATCCTTAAGTATATGTCAAGGTCATCAAATTGTAGCAATTTTACTTACTTCCTTTATCAAATTTCTTTAATCTTCCTCTAGTTGAGTTCTGAACATCAAGCCATTTAAGATGGGTCAAATGCATGCTATTTTCAAGTTTAGAGGTTCTTGTGCATCTCACTCAACTTCATATCAGTTGGATGCTTCACTCTCAGCACTAACCCTCCAAGGCTAGGTCATTGTCCATGGGCTCAGCATTCCACATGTCTGCCCACATATAGGAGCAACCAGCCCTTCCTCTTCTCTCTCTCATCTCAAGGTCTATGGGAGTCTATGGAATGTGGTCAAATTCAGCCCATATCTTCATTGTTGCCTTTCCCCGATATCACTCACACTAATGTAATCACCATCAAACTTACATGACTGCTTATGTGTTCCCTTTGAATTTCAGTCTTGGTTGGTTGTCATGAAGGACCTTGATTGCTTGCCTTGATTGCTCCCCAGAGAACAGCTTGTTTGTTCTTGTTATAGCCAGATAGACTGCTTTTTTTTTTTTTTTTTTTTTCCTGGTGGTCTTTCCCATAACAATTATCATTTGTTCCTCCAGCTGCTCTGGGCTGGTTTGCATGTCATTTCAAGGGGGATTGTTCCACCTCAGAAGGTTCTGAATGTGGCTCGGGATTCCACCTAACATCCTATACACTACAAAGGCTCTCTCCTACCTCTGGTAACCAACAATACTTATTTATTTATTTTTATTATGAGTATCTTTTCTTAAGCTTTTACAATAATGATCTTATGCAATATTTGAACTTTTGTGATTTCACCATAATGCCCTCAGGGTTCATCCATGTTATGCAGTGGTTTGTACTTTCCCTGTTTTTCTTCAAAGTAGCATAGTATTCCGTTGTGTGTGTGTACCAAAGTTTGTTTATACATTCTTTTATTGATGGGCACTTAGACTGTATCCATCTTTTTGCTATTGTGATTAGTGTTGTGATAAACTTCAGTGAGACTATACCTGTGTTCTGGATCATATTTCTTGTGGATATATACCAAGTAGAGGAATTGCTGGATCATTTTCAGCTTTCTGAAGAAGCATCATACCGTTTTCCAGAGTGGTTGAACCATTTTATATTCTGACCAGTAATATAGGAAGATCAAAGTCTTTCCAAATACTCTTCAGCATTTATTGTCTTCTTTTTTAATCTTCTCTGTTATTACTGGTGTGAGATGATATCTCTTTGTAGTTTCGATTTGCATCTCTCTGATGGCTAATGATAGTGAACATTGCTTCATATATTTGTTAGTTGCCCGAATGTCTTCCTTGGTGAAGTGTCTGTTTATGACCTGTGCCTATTTTTAGTTTTTACTTGGGTTATTTGTATTTTTCTTGTAGAGGTGTTGTAAAATCCTTTAGATTTTACAGATTAGTCCCTTTTCTGATATGTCATTGAAAGAGATTTTTTTTTTTTTGATTCTGAGAGCTCCCCCCTATTTACTCTTTTTATGAAATCTTTTGATGCACATAAGTTTCTAATTTTTGTATGTTCAAATCATATATTTTTTTGTTCTTTTGCTTGTGCAATTCTCACAATGTTTGATAGTCTATGCATGCCCTGCATGGTTGTCGTTGTTGTTATTTTTAAGTTCCGTCGAGTCGATTCAGACCCATAGTGACCCTCTATAGAGTTTCCAAGGAGCAGCAGGTGAACTTGAACCACCGACCTTGGAGTTAAAATGACTTTACAGTCTGACACAGTAGCCCACAGCGCTACACCAGGGCACCACGTGCCCTGCATTATTGCTGTTGTTGTTAAGTGCCGTCCAGTCGGTTCTGACCCATAGCGACCTTGTACGGGGTTTCTGAGGAGTGACTGGTGAGCTTGAACCACAGACCTTGAAGTTTAAATGGCTTTTCGGTCTGGCACATTAACCCTCAGCGCCACACCAGGATTCCATACCCTGCATTAGAGCCCTTAATTTTGTGCCTATTTTTTAATAGATGACCTTTATAATTCTCAGATTTGCATTTAAACCTTTAATCCATGCTGAGGTGTTTTTTGTTTTGCTTTTTTTTTTTTTTTTAACATGGTGTTATATATACACCTTGTTTCATTCTTTTGCATATTGATTTCCAGTTTCCCAGCACAATCTGTTGAAGAGACTATCTCCTCCCCATTGTTGTTGTTGTCAGGTGCCATCGAGTCGGAACCCACTCATAGCGACCCCATGAACAGCAGAACGAAACAATGTCCGATCCTAGGCCAACCTCACTAACTCTGCCACACTTGAGTCCATCAATGATGCCACCTGGCTGATCTATCTCGTTGGGGGTCTTCCTCTCTTTCTCTGACCCTCCATCTTACCCAGCATGACATCCTTATCCAGCGACTGTTCCCTCCTGACAATATGTCTAAAGTATGAGAGATGAAGTTTAGCCATCTTGGCCTCCAAGGAGCACTCTGGCTGCACCTCTTCCAAAACAGATCTATTGGTTCTTTTGGCAGTCCATGGCACTTTTAGTATTCTACTCTAACACCACAATTCAAAGGCATGAATTCTACTATGTACTTTGTACAATGTACTTTGATCCTTTCTAAAAGATCAGTTGAATGTATGTGTGTGGAGTAATTTCTGTATTCTCAATTCTATTTCATTGAATTGTGCTTCTTTCATTGTACCTGTACCAGGCTATTTTGACCACTGCAGCCGTGTAGTAAATTGTTGAAATCAGTAAGTGAGAGGCCTCCCAAGTTTTGTTGCATATCCAGGGACTCTTTCCTTTCCATATAAAGTTTGTAATCATTTTTTCCCTCTCTTTAAAGATTGTCCTTGGAATTTGGATTGGGATTGCATTTTATCTGTAGATTGCTTTAGATAGTATTGACATTTCACAATGTTAAGTCTCCCTATCCAGGAACATGGTATATTCTTCCATTTTTGTAAATCTGTTTTGGATTCTTGTAGTAGTGTTTTGTAATTTTAATTGTATAGGTCTTTTGATTCTCCAGTTAAACTTATTCTTAAATGTTTCATCGTTGGCTGGCTATTATAAATGGTATTGCTATCCTGATTTCCTTTTTAGCATTGTCATTATTAGTATAGAGTTATCAGACTGATTTTTGTATGATGATCTTGTACCCTGCCACTTTGGTATATCTTCCAATGAATTTTAGTAGTGTTTTTTGTTGTTGTTGCTGCTGCTTTGTTTGTTTGTTTTTGCTGAGTCTATGGGGTTTTCTATGTATAGGTTCATTTCATCTGCAAATAGAGTTTTACATTTTGTTTACCAATTTGGATGCTTTTAATTTCCCTATCTTGCCTTATAGCTCTAGTTAAGACATCCAGCCCATTATTGAATAGGAGTGGTGATAAATTGCATCCTTGTCTGATTCCTATTCACAAAGGAAAAGCTTTCAATTTCTTTCCATTGAGATTGACGTTGGCTGTTGAATTTTTATATCTGGTCTTAAGTATTTTGAGGGAATTCCTTTCAATTCCTACTTTGTTAAGTGTTTTTTTTTTTTTTTTTTTTT
>NW_006408719.1:4516969-4535664 GCF_000296735.1 Chrysochloris asiatica | reverse complement strand
GTCTTTCCCTGGTTTTTGTAGTAGAGTTATACTTGCTTCATAGAATGTATTAATGTTTTCCATCCTTTGCAATCTTCTGGCATAATTTGAGTAGAATTAGTTACAGCTCTTCCCTGAATGTTTGGCAAAACTCACCAGTGAAGTCATCTGGACCTAGACTTTTTTGGTTGGGCGTTCCTTAATGACATGATTAATTTCTTCTTTTATTATGTTGTTGTTGTCAAATGACATCGAGTCAGTTCTGACCCATAGCAACCCTGTATAGGGTTTTGGAGGAGCAGCTGGTGAGCTTGAACCACTGACTTTGTAGTTCAAACTCACTATGCAGTCCAGCGCATTAACCCACAGCACCACACCAGAACTCCACTTTTATTATAGGTCTGTTCAAGTTTTCTACTTCACTCTGTATAAGTTTAGGTAGGTCATATTTTCTAAAATTGTACCCTTCTCTAGATTTTTAAATCTGTTGATGTAGAATTCTTCATGATATTCTGTTATTATCTTCCTCCCCTCCCACATTGGTTTGTTGAGACAGCTCCCATGTGTTTTTTTACGCAAGCTATTTGAGTCTTCCCCCTGTTTTCTTTTTGGTACTTTTGCTAATCAATGTTTTGTTTATTTTATTCATTCTTTCTAAGAACCAGCTTTTTGTCCTCTTGATTCTTTCTTTAGTTTTCTGTTTTGTTTTTTGTTTTTCTCCTTTATTTTCTTCCGTAATCTTTATTATTTCTTTTCTTCTGGTACTGTAGGCTTCCTTTGTTGGTCTGTTTCTAATTGTTTTATATGTTGTGTTAATGTGTTGATTTTCCTTCTTTTACTCTTTTGGATGTGTGCGTTTAATGCAGTATACTTTCCTGTTATCACTGCTTTTGCTGTGTGCCAAAGATTTTGGTATGTTTTGTTTTCATTCTCATTTGTTTCTAAGAATTTTGTGAATTCAAGTTTTTTTTGTTTTACTGCTTTTAAGTGGGGTGTTATTCAGTTTCTATGTATTAGACTTCAATTCCTTGAACTTCCTCTTGTTGATTCCTAATTTTATAATATTGTGATCTGAAAAGATGTGTTTATAAATTTATGGAGATTTGTTCTGTGATCTATATATTTGATTGACAGCTTTGCTGTCTAGACAGTTCTTGGCTGCAGGTTTTTTATTTTGTTTTGTTTTATCTCAGGGTTTTATATATGTCTACCCATTGCCTTCATGCTCAATTCTGGAGAATGTTCCATGTGAGCTGCAAAAGAATATGTATTGTGCTGCCGTTGGGTTGACTGCTCTATACACATTTATGAGGCATAGTTGGTTGTTTGCATTGTTTAGTCCCTCTGTGTCTTTGTCGAGTTTCGTTCATGTTGTTCTTTCTCTTTTTGAAAGTGGAGTATTAAAATCTCCACTTTTATTGTAGAATTGTGTTGTTGTTTTTTTTTTTCTTCAGTTTTTTAGGGTTTGCTTTATATGTTTTCGGGCTATTTCAGCGGGAATGTAGATATTTATTATAATTATGCTATCTTGTTCATTTAACCCTTTAATCATGGCATAATATCCTTATTTATCTCTTATGCTGGTTTGCCTTATTTTATTTTATCAGAGATTAGTGTTGCCAGTCCTGCTTGTTTTTATTGCAATTAGTTTTTATTGCAATATAGTTTTTCCATCCTTTTACTTTTAATCTGTTTTTGTCTTTGTGTGTAAGGTGTGTCTCTTGTATACAGCGAATTAAAGATCTTGTTTTCTTATCCATTTTGCCACCCTCCATCTCTTGACTGGTACATTTAATTCATTGACATTCAGTGTAATTATTGGTAGGTGTGAACTAATTGCTATCATTATGATTAGTGTGTATGTGGTCCTGTTGGTTTCTTTGTTCTGCTTGCCTTCCTGTGCTGAATTATTTTTTGTGTGCTTTTTTCTTGTCCATATTTTCATATTTTTAATGTTTCCATCTTCTTCTTGGCTTTTCATTTTCTTGATAAATTGTGTTCATTTTTTTTTTTTAGATTACCTTATATTCTATTAACTTTTTCCTCCATTTAAAACAGTGTACTATATCCTACTATCTACCTGATCTCCTCACACTTGGTTCTCTGTTCCTATATTTTTTCCTTCTTTCACATTTTTATTTTTATCATAGGCTTACCTACCAAATCCTCTGATTTGTTTCTTATAATTTTGTTCTGTTCTGCAATCTCCTATCTATCAAGTGAGTTCCAAGTGGTGTTGCCAAATATGTCAATCTCTGATTGTTGTCTGCTTTTGTTAGATTTCACTTCAAAAAACTCCATTTAGGATGTTTGGAAGAGTTGAGTTGGGTTGGCTTTGACAAATACCTTAGCTTTTGTTTATCCTTTATTATTTTGAATACACCATATATTTGATTGACAGCTTTGCTTTCTAGACAGTTCTTGGTTGCAGGTTTTTTATTTTGTTTTGTTTTCTCCCAGGGTTTTATATATGTCTACCCATTGCCTTCATTCCTGCATGGTTTCTGCTGAGAGATCAGAGCTTAATCTGATTTGCTTGCCTTTTTAAGTAACATTTCTGTTTTTATATATTTTTTTTTTCCAAGTTTTTATTGTGAATTATGTGGGTTTACTTGGGAGAACATCACTTTTACATTCATCCTATTGTATTTTGATTTATTGCAATCATTACAATTCCCTCCATGCATCATCAAATAACCAAAGAGTAAACCCCAGAAGCCTGCTCCATGGCCATCAGCACACAGCCCCTCTCCCTCTCTGAGTCCAGTGTTCCCAGCCCCTCCATCTATCCATATCATTGTCTCTGTCTCCATCCTGACATCACTGCCTCTCTGGATAGGGTCCAGCTTTCCAATCTAATCACTTGATGGTCCCAGGGACCTCTGCTTCTGGGCTGCGAAATCAATCACCCCCCTCCTTTTGTCGAAAAACATCTACCTCTGCATTTCCGACACTCACAGTCAGTCTTGATGGCAGTTATTCACTATTTTTTTTTTTAAGTTTTATTGTGAATTATGTGATAATTTACATGGAAGAACATTAGCTTTACCCTCATCCTATCATATATCATTTCATTGCCATGGTTACAATCCTCTCCATGCATCATCAACCAACCAAAGGGTACACACTGCCCAGCAGTCATCACCACTGTGTCTCTGGGTAGCATCACTCACTCCGCTCTTCTTCCTTGATGGTCCCAGGGACCTCCGCTACTGGACTGTAAAGTCAATCACTCCCCTCCTTTTTGCTACAAAATGTTTACCTTTACATTGCCAACCCTCATAGTCAGTACTGATAACAATTATTCACTATTGTACCACAAGACACCTATACCCACCTCCTTTCATCAGTTTAATCCACTTCTTGACTTTGTAACCCCTTTATTTGGGTACACAATGTCCAAGTTGTCCATCCCTGTCTACTCTGTGTATGGAGGGAGTGGGAATGATCGTGGCTGTAAAGATTTCTTCTCTTTTTTGAGCTACTGCATCTATAGGTGAAGGTCAAGTTTATCAGATTGTATCAGATTATTCTTTTTATCCTCTTCTTTCTTCTTCTAGTTGAGCTCTGATCATCCAGTCATGGAAGCAAAGTCAAGTGGATATTATTTGTAAATTTGGGTGTTCTTATGCATATGTCCTATCTTCTTATAAGCTGGACATTTCACTCTTCTCTCTAGTCCTCTGTGGCTATGTCACTGACTCTGGGCCCAAGAGTCCCCAGGTCTTGCCACACTGCTGGCCAACCAGGTCTCCACTAGGGTTCACAGGAGTCTATTGAATGTTGTAGGGCTCAGCCTGCAGCTTCATTGCTGTTTTTCCCTCACTTCCCTTTATCAGTGAAGAACATGGTCACCAATCAGAGTGGATGCCAGCTCGTGTATTCCCACTGAGTTTTAGTCTTGGAAGGGAGTTTGCCCTGAGGGGACCCAACCACTTGCCTTGATGTCTTTTAGGTGAGCACTTACTTGTTCTTGTAGTAATCAATCGGACTGTCAATATTATTTTTTTTTTTTTTCATTTTTCCTGTTGATGTTTCTTTCAAGAAATATCTTCTCTTCTTCTATCCACTCCAGACTGGTCTACTTGTTCTTTCAAGTGAAAATTTCCCACTTCAGTTAATTCTGGATGGGGTTCAGGATTCCACCTGTGGTGTTTTGTACTACAGAGGCTCTGCAGAAAGCCTCCTTCACTGGGCACATTGTAGACCCATTTTAGATATTCTAAAAAGGAGCTCTGGTAGCGTAGTGGTTACAAATCGGGCTGCGAACCTTAAGGTCAGCAGTTCAAAACTACCAGCCACTCCATGGGAGAAAGATGAGGCTTTCTACTCCTGTAATGATTTACACCCTCAGAAACCCTGTACAGGGTCGTTATGGGTCGGAACCGACTCAATGGCACTTAACAACAACAACAACAATCTTATAGTCAGAAGACAGACTTACAAGCTTTCTATGGTGATATTTCTGTTTATTCCTTTCTCTCCCCCTTAAGTGTCTATTTTATAATGGTATGCCAGGGAAACCAAGATTAAAAAGACAGCCAAGAATCTTAACATTATTATCCCCTTTTGTCCATCCAAACATGTCTCAATCCCTGTATCCCAGAGCCCTGTTGTTCTAAGGGTTTTCATACATCATTATTTATCTCTATCCCATTTAGCCCATTCAAACCTGTGTAATTTTTTCCCTATCTGCCTTGTTCTCAATTCCCCTCTCCTTTCTTGTGTATTGCCCCCTCTCCAGCCCCCAAACTTTCCTGTGTCTATTCCCTACCCTGTGCTCCACCTTCCACTCCCAGCTCTCACCCCACCTGGTAACAAGAAAAGGACCCCTTCCACCTTTTAGTATGTGTTCTTTCCCTTAGTCTTTTACGGTAGTGGTCCTATATAGTATTTCTCCTTTTGTGACTGACTAATTTCACTCAACATAATGTCCTCAAAGTTCATCCATGTTACGCGGTGGCTTACAGCTTCATTGTTATACTTCAAGGTAACATAATATTCCATTGTGTGTATGTACCACAGTTTGTTTATTCATTCTACTGTTGATGGGCACTTAGGCCGTCTCCATCATTTTGCTATTGTAAATAGTGCTGCTATGAACATTGGTGTGTGTATATCTACTTGTGTTTTGGCTCGTATTTCTTGTGGGTAAATATCAAGTATAGGAATTGCTGGATCATAAGGTATTTCTATTTCCAATCTTCTGAGGAATCACCATATTGCTTTCCAGAGAGGTTGGACCATTTTGCAACCCTACCAGCAATGCAATGGAGTCCTGGTGTGGCATTGTGGGCTAATGCATCAGACTGCAGAGTCATTTGAACTGCAAAATCAATGGTTCAAGCTCACCAGTTGCTCCTTGGAAACCCTATACAAGGTTGCTATGGATCGGAATTGACTCCATGGCACTCAACAACAACAGCAACCAGCAATGAATGAGTGTCCCAGTCTCTCCACATCCTCGCCGACATTTATTGTCCTCTACTTTTTTACCTTTGCTGTTATTGTTGGTGTGAGATTATATCTCATTGTGTTTTGATTTGCATCTCTCTAAGGAGCTCTGGTGGCTTAGTGGTTATGAATCGGGCTGTGAACCGCAAGGTCAGCAGTTCGAAGCTAGCAGTTGTTCTTCGGGAAAGAGATGAGGCTTTCTGCTCCGCTAAAGATTTACAGCCTCGGAAATCCTGTGCACGGTCACTATGAGTCGGAACCGACTCCACAGCACATAACAACAACAACAAATGGCTAGTGATCGTGAACATTTCTCATATATTACTTGGTTGCATGGATCTCTTCTTTGGTGAACTGTCTGTTCATGTTCTGTGCCCGTTTTTAAATTGAGTTATTTGTCTTTTTCTTGTACAGGTGTTGTAGTTTCCAATGAATTTTAGAAATGAGTCCCTTGTCTGGTTTGTCATTACAAAATATTTTTTCCTATACTTTGGGCTTCCTTTTTACTGTTCTGCCAAATTCTTTTGATGCACATATGTTTTAAATTTTTAGTATGTCCCAATCATCTATTTTGTCTTCTTTTGCTTGTGTTGTTTTCAAAATGTTTGGTAGTCTGTGTATTCCCTGAAATAGTGCCCTCACATTTGTCCCTAATTTTTTCATTGATAATTTTCATAATTTTGGGATTCACATTTAGATTTTTAATCCATGTTGAGTTGGTTTTTGTATAAGGCATGTGGTGAAGGTCTTGTTTCACTCTTCTGCATATCTCTTTCCAGTTCTGCCAGCACCATCCATTGAAGAGACTGTATGTGGATGGCTTATATATTTCTAGATTCTCGATTCTGTTCCATTGATCAATGTGACTTTCATTGTACCAGTACCAGGCTGTTTTGACCATTGTAGTCATGTGATAAATTTTCAAGTCAAGAAGTGAGAGGTTTCCACCTTATTCTTCTTCTTAAGCAGTGCTTTGCTTCCCTTGGGACCCTTTCCTTTCCATGTAAAGTTTGTAAATGTTTTTGCCCATCTCTTTAAAGAATGTTGTTGGAATATGGATTGGGATTGCATTATATGTTTAAGTTGTTTGGGGCAGTATTGACATTTTCACAATATTAAGTCTTCCTATCCAAGAGCATGGAACTTTCCTCCATTTTTGTAAGTCTCTTTTGGTTTCTTGTAATAGTGTTTTGTAGTTTACTTTGTATGGGTCCTTTGTGTATCTGGTTACATTTATTCCTAGGTATTTCATCCTTTGGGCTGTTATTGTAAATGGTATCATTTTCCTAATGTCCTCTTTAGCCCTGTCGTTTTTGGTATGGAGGAATCCAACTGGTTCTTGAATGTTGATCTTATATTCTGCTACATTGCTGAATCTTCCAATGAAGTTTTTTTTTTTTTTTTTACTGATTCTTTGGGGTTTTATATATAGGATCATATAATCTGCAAATAGAAAGAGTTTTACTTCCTCTTTGCCAATTTGAATGTCTTTATTTTCACTATCTTTCTGTATAGCTCTAGCTAATGCTTCCATCACTGTATTGAATATGAGTGGTGATAAAGGGCATCCTTGTCTGGTTCCTGTTTGCAGAGGGAAGGCTTTCAGTTTCTCTCTTTTGAGAGTAATGCAGGCTGTTGGTTTTGGATATATGCTCTTAATTATGTTGAGAAATTCTCCTTCAAGTCTACTTTGCTGAGTGTTTTTATCAGGAATAGATGTTGGATTTTATCAAATGCCTTTTCTGAATTAATCAATAACATCATGTGGTTCTTTTATTTTTTCTTATTTATGTTGATCATTTTTCTAATATTGAAATATACTTCCATCCTGATATGAATCCCAATTGATCATAATGTATTATTATTATTATTATTTTGATGAACTGCTGGATTCTGTTGGCTAGGAACTTGTTGAGAATTTTTGCATCTATGTTCATGAGGGATATTGATATATAATTTTCTTTCTTAGTGATGTCATTTCCTGATTTTAGAATGAGGGTTATGCTTGCTTCAAAAAATGTATTAGGAAGTTTTCCAATTTCCTCTATATTCTGAAATAATTTGAATAGGATTTGTGACAACTCTTCCATGAATGTTTGGTAGAACTCAACAGTGAAGCCATCTGGGCCTGTACTTCTTTAGGTTGAAAGTTTTTAAATGACCTGATCAATTTCTTCATTTGTTATGGTCTGTTCAGATTTTCTACTTCACTCAGTGTAAGTTTAGTAGGTCGTGTTTTTCTAAAAGTGTATCCATCTCTTCCAAGTTTTCAAATTTGGTGAAGTACAACTTTTCATAGTATTCTGTTATTATCTTTTTTATTTCCTTTTGTACTGTTGTGACATTGCCCAAGTGGTTTCTAATGCGTGTTATTTCTGTCTTCTCCCCCTTTTCTTTTGTTAGGGTTTGCCAATGGTCTAACAACTTTGTTAACCCTTTCAAAGATCCAGCATCTTGTTCTGTTGATTATTTTTATAATTTTTTCTGTTTTCTACCTCATTAATGTCTGCTCTAATGTTTATTATTTCTTTTCTTTTAGTGGCTATAGTTTCTCTCAGTTGGTCTGTGTCCAGTTGCTGTAGATATTGTATTAATGTGTTAATTTTAGTTCTTTCTTCTTTTTGTATATGTGTTTTTATTTCAATAAATTGTCCTTGATTTTGGTATGTTTTGTTTTTGTTCTTGTTTGTTTCTAGGCACTTTTTGGGTTCACATTTAATTTTTTCTACTACTCATTCACTCTTTAGCAGGGTGTTATTCGGTTTCCATGTATTTGACTTTACTTCCTTGGTATTACTGTTGTTTATTTCTAATTTGGTAGCATTGTGGTCTGAGAAGATGCTTTATAGTATTTTGATATTTGTAATTTATGGAAGGTTTTTTTTTTTGCGTGTGTGTGGACTAACATATGGTCTATACTGGAGAATGTTCCACGTGCACTGGAAAATAATGTGTATTGTGCAGTTGTTGGGTTGAATGCTCTGTACACATCTGTGAGGTCCAGTTGGCTGATTGTATTGTTTAGTTTTTCTGTGTCTTTGTCATGTTTCTATCTGGTTGTTCTATCAATTTTTGAAAGTGATATATTAAAATCGCCCATAATTTGTGTACATTCATCTATTTCTTTCTTCAAATCTATTAGAGTTTGCTTTACATTATTTTGGAGCTCTTTCATTGGGAGATTAGATATATATTATGGTTATGTCATGTTGTTCAATTGTCCCTTTAATCATGAAATTATGTCCATCTTTATCTATTATGCTGGTTTTTGCCTTTAAGTTTATTTTATCAAAGATTAATACTGTCACTACTGTTCGGTTTTGACTACAATTAGCTTGGTATATATTTTTCCATCCTATGACTTTTAATCTGTTTTTGTCTCTGTGTGAGATGTGACTCTTGCAGACAGCATATTGAAGGATCTTCTTTTCTTATCCATTCTGCCACTCTCCGTCTTTTAACAGGTGCATTTAATCCATTTACACTCAGTATAATTATTGATGGGTATTGATTAATTGCTGCCATTATATTTGTGTGTTTTTGTGTGTGTGTGTGTGTGTGTGTGTGTGTGTGTGTGTGTGGTGTTGCTGCTTTCTTTGTTCTGTGTGTCATCCTTTGCTGAGTTCATGCTTTTTGTGTTCATTCTTGTGAGTTTCCTCATAGTTTTAATGTTTCCATGTTCTTCTTGGATTTTCATTTTCTTGGTATGTTGTGAAGTGTTCATTTTCTTTGAGGTTTCCTTATAGTCCATTCACTTTTCCTTCCATTTAGTGCACTCTATTTTACCCTGTAATCTATTTGAACTTTTCACCACCAGGATCTCTATTCTAGGTGTTTACCTTCTTTTATATTGTAATTATTTTGATCATAGAATGATCTCCCAAATTCTCTGAGTTTGTTCTTATAGTTTTGTAATGTTCTCGACTCTTCCTTCTGTCAATTTTGTTCTGGGAGTTGCTGCCACATATTTCAATCTCTGGTTGTTGTGTGTTCTTGTTGGTTCTCAGTCCACAGTACTCACTTTAGGATGTTTTGTAATGCAGGGTTGGCTTTGGAAATATCCCTTAGCTTCTGTTTATCCTGGAATGTTTTGATTACACCATCGTATTTACTTGATATCTTTGCTGGATAAATTATTCTTGGTTGACAATTTTCTTCTTTCAGGGTTTTATATATGTCTCCCCATTGCCTTCTTTCTTGCATAGTTTCTGTTGAGAGATCCTAGCTTAATCTGACATGCTTGCCTTTGTATATAATGCTTGTCTTTTCCTTAGCTGCTTTCAGGATTATCTCCTTATCTTCAATTATGGAGAACTTGATTATGATACTTCTTGGTGATTTTTTTCAGTGTCAATAATTCCTGAGGTTCATTGAGCTTCTTGAATGTTTATCTTTTCACTTTTCAGGATATTAGGGAAATTTTCTTCCAGCAATTCTTAAACTATTTCTTCTGTGGACTTGTGTGATTCTTCCTGTTCTGGAATGCCTATAATTCTTAAGTTATATCTCTTCTTGTTGTCCAACATGAATGTTAGACATTCTTCAGATTTTTTTATCCTTTTTTCTGTTTGTTCTTCCATCTTAGCGGTATTGAGAGATTTGTCTTCCAGATCACTAGTTCTACCTTCCCTCTCTTGTCTTCTACTTCTTTGCTCTCTCAGTGTATTGTCTGTTTCTGATATTCTATTATTGATCATTTGGACCTCTTTCTTTCAATTTTGAATTGTTTCCAACGCTGTATCTTTTTTATTGTCCTTGTAGCACTTTCTTGAGTTCTTCCTTATTTTACCTAATTCCATTGTAAAGTGTCCAAGGCCTGCCCTCCTTCCAGAATGTGGTTC
Organism: Chrysochloris asiatica; assembly: GCF_000296735.1. Classification (NCBI taxonomy): domain Eukaryota; kingdom Metazoa; phylum Chordata; class Mammalia; order Afrosoricida; family Chrysochloridae; genus Chrysochloris; species Chrysochloris asiatica. The sequence continues at coordinate 4,525,390 of NW_006408719.1, read as the reverse complement.
AGGTCTACCTCTAAGTCATTTGTCTCAGCCATTTTATCTTATTTCTGGACATTTGCTGATATAGTCATCTGCTTTTGCTTCTTGGAAATGTTTAGTGTGTTTTGGTGGCCATAAGACTTAATTGAGTGTGTTTTTTGGTATTTTTTTATACTTTCTGATTGCCTCCAGGTATATGTGATCAGGATGTGGGCTTCCCTTTTCACTCTTCTTATTGATTAACTCAGAGTAACTTTCATAAGTGTTGTTTGCCTCCATGGTGTACGGCAGTTGGTATTTTTTCTTGCCTGGATTTGTTTTTTTTATAGCTAGTGATTGTAGCTTGACTATATGGCAGAAGTTGTTGTCTCTTCTTGGGTAATATAGGGAGTAAAAGAGTAGCCTAAAGATACAAGTTGGAGAATAAAACTGCAAAGAGCAACAGCATAAAAGAAGAAGAAAAAAACCCCACCAAAACAACAACAAATAAACTAGATTGGATACTGTAGTCTATAACTACAGACATGGAAGAGGAGGAAGAGAAGAAAAAAAAAAATCTTTAATGTCCTCTTTCAGCTTCTTGCCTTAAAGGCCATCTGATAAATTTTAATATGTCATTGTTGGTTATTATGCTATACCTCAGGATTTAATTTGATTTTCGGCCTTTTTTGTTTTTAAATGCTCTTTCCCTCTCCATACCCCTTGTTCTGATCTTCTCCCTAATAAAAAGCAGTTCAGTGTCGGCTCTTGGGCTGAGAGTTTCTGTACATATATGTGGCAGAAGAACCCACCAGTGGTGGCAGTGAGGGGGTGTTCACTTGCCCAGGCACCCATTCTAGTTACCAGAATGGAGGTGCGTAAACAGTTGGTGGCCAGTGGACAGATATAAAAAATAAATAAAAATCATTCAGCTTGCTTCTTAAATGCTTATCTTTTGGTTTTTCAGCATGTTAGGGAAATTTTCTTCCAGTAGCTCTTCAACTCTTTCCTCTGTGGACTTGTGTGATTCTTCCTGTTCTGAAATGCCAATATTTTTTAAGTTATTCCTCTTCGAGTTGTCCAGCATCAATCTTAGTCTTTTCACAGATTTTTTATTTATCCTTTTTTCTGCTTGTTCTTCTATCTTAGTAGTATATGTACATTTGTCTTCCAGCTCTTTAGTTCTAGCTTTCATTTCTTCAATTCTACTCCTTTGTCCTTTTAGTGTATTATCCAATTCTGATATTCTATTATTAATCATTTGTACACCTTTTTGCAGGTTTTGAATGGTTTCCAACACTGTATCTATCTTATTTGATTGAATCCGTAGCACTTTTCTGGCATCTTCATTATTTTTTCTCAACCATTCATTGGAACTTTCATTCACCTAGATTCCTTCTTATCAGGCAGTTACACAGCTTTCCATCCTTCCATTAGGAATTTTTTATCTACCTCCTGCTAATTCATCTCAGTTACTCTATCTTGTTTCTAGACTTGAGCTGTTGCTTTTTGTAGATTTTCAATAATTAAGTGTATTTTCAATAATTAGATGAATGAATGTGTTGTTGTATTATTAAACTTTCTGATTGCCTCCTGGTAGATGTGATCAGGATATAGGCTTCCATTTTCACTTCTCTTATTACTCAGCTCAGAATAATTTTAGGAGCTGTTTGTTATCTATGCTTCTCTGGTGCATACCAGCTTGTATTGGCTATAGCCCTGGTGGTGGAATGTTATAGATTTTTCTTGTAGCTTGGCTATAGGAAATTGCTGTCTCTTCTTGAGTAACGTAGGGAGAAAAAGAGCCCTTTCTAAGATAAAATTGGGACCAATAAAACACACACATAAAAAACAAAACTGACTGGACAGTAAAGTCTATAAACAACCCAAACATGAAAACAAAAACAAAAATGTATCAAAATATAAGTAAGACTTTAATGCCCCTTTCGCAGCTTCTTTCCTTCAAGGCCCCCTGAGAGATTTCAAGATTTTGACCTCTTTCCTTTTTGCCTATAAATCTCTCTTTAAGTCTATTCAGGTGTTTATCCTAATGAGAATCAGCCCAGGGCTGAACAGGAGCCATTTTTGAAGACCTTGCCATTTTAAGCTGTTCCTGTTGACTCCTTCTGCTTATTCAATTGTGTGCCGTGTGGTCTTTGCTGAGCAGATCTGTGCATGTAGTAGAACCCTCCAGTTGTGAAGGGTGTTCACTTGCTCAGGCACGCCCTCTTGTCACCAGAGTGGAGGTTCACATACACAAAGAGAAATGAGGGGAAGAAAAAATGTTCAACCTTTATCTGTGACAGTCAGTCAAATCTCTGCAGTGGTTTCTCTCCTGCACCCATATCAGCTCTGTCCTAGTCCAGATGATTGTGTTGGGCATCTTCTTGCAGCTGCCACTCAAAAAACACCACTTTTTCTTGCTTCTAGTACAAATAAAAATAGCAGTAAACATTTGATGCTTATAAATCTTCCTTTGTCTGTAGTTCAGAGTTCGGGGACCATCCCCTTTGCCTGGTTTCTCTGGTATTCTGTATTGTTATTAGCAGAGGTCTGCACAGTACTTCTCCCTAATCCACTATCCAGCCCAGCCCCTGACATCCATGTTTGTCTTTTATTCATTTCCTGCCCTTTTACTTGTTTTGTTTTATTGTGAATTATGTGATAGTTTACATGGGAGAACATTAGCTTTATATTCATCCTATCATATAGCATTTCATCGCCATGGTTAAAATCCCCTCCATGCATCATCAACCAACCAAAGGGTATACCATAAAAGCCTGCCCCCTGGTCATCAGCATACAGCCTATATGGCCACAATTGCTATCTCTTCTTGGGTAGTATAGTGAGAGAAAGAGTCCCCCAAAGATAGAAGGGGAAGCATAGAACAGCCAAACAGCAACAGTAAACAAAACAAAACAAAACACAAACTAGACTGGATACTACAGTCTATAATTACAGAAAAGGGAGAGGAGGGAGAGAAGAAAAAAAAAAAAATTCTGTAGCCTAATATGAGTATGACTTTAATTTACTCTTTCATCTTCTTGCCTTCAAAGCTGCCTGAGAGATTTCAAGATGCCACTGTTGATTGTTATGCTGTACTTCAGCATTTAATTTAATTTCCAGCCTGTTTTGTTTTTAAATTCTTTTTCCCCCTCCACATCCCTTGTATTCTGGCCTTTCCTGTATTAAAAAAAAAAAAAAAAAAAAAAGCAACAGTTCAGGGCCAGCACTTGGGGTGAGAGTATCTGTGCACATGCATGGCAGAATAACCCGCCAGTGGTGAAGGTGGGGTGTGTGTGTGTGTGTGTGTGTGCACTCTCTCAGGCACCACCTTTGGTCACCAGAAAGGAGATGTGCAAAAAGTGAGGGGCCAATGAACAGATACAAAAACAACAAAAAAGAAAATCAGAACTAAGCAAAACCAACAAAGTGTATTTTGCACCTTTGCTCTGAGGTAGCTGTGGCATTTTTCCATAGTGTGTCTGCTGCCCCGCTTGGTCTTGCCGTTTGGTCTCACCCAAATTGCTGGCTCTGGTCTGCTGAGCCCTGCAGATTCAAAAGTACACGATTTCTTATGTTTGCTACAAGTCCCACTACCTATAAGCCTTCAAACTTAAAAATATTCCTACCAATGTGGTTCAGAGTTTTGGAGCTCTGCCCTAAATTTGCTTTTCCTGGTATTCTGTGGTACTGCTGACGGTGAACCTCACTGCACCACCACCCTAGCGACCATAAAATCCCAACTCCCTACCAATTTATTTTGACTTTCTTCCTGTATGATGTCCACAATGTCATCCCAGATCTCTTCTGATCTTCAGTAATTAGTGCCTTAAATCTGTTCTTGTGATGGTATTTAAATTTAGGTGGCTTTTGTTCAAAGTCATATTTTTTGCTCTAATGAATTTCTTTTCATTTTATTCAGCTTTAGCTTAAACTTGCATATAAGCAATTGTTGGGTAGTCCCACAATCTGCTGCTGCCTTTTTTTTTTTTTAAACTGATAATACTCATCATTTCCACAGTGTCTTCCTGCAGATGTAGTTAATTTGATTCCTTTGTATTCCATCTGCTGATGTTCATAAGTATAGTAGTAACTTTTTATATTGTTTAAAAAATGTATTAAGAATGAATAGTTCATTGTTGTTGTTGTTAGGTGTCATCGAGTTGGCACTAACCCATAGCGACCTTATGCAGAGCCAACCTCACTACTGTTGCCATGCTTGATTCCATTATGTTACCACTTGCCCAATTCATTCCATTGAGGGTCTTCCTCTTTTTCTCTGACCTTCCAACTTACCAAACATGATATTCTTCTCCAGCGACTACTCCCTCCTGACAATATGTCTGAAGTACGAGAGATGAAGTTTGGCCATCTTGGTCTCCAAGGGGCATTCTGGCTGCACTTCTTCCAAAGGGATCTATTGGTTCTTTTGGCAGCCCATGGCACTTTCAATATTCTCCTCCAACCCCATAACTCAAAGGCGTCAGTTCTTCTACGGTCTTCCTTATTCACTGTCCAGCTTTCACATGCATATGAGATTACTGAAAATGCCATGGCTTGGGTCAAACCCACCTTAGTCCTTAAGCTGACATCTTTGTTCTTCAACACTTTAAAAAGGTCTTGTGCAGCAAACTTGCCTAATGCAATACGTCGTTTGATTTTTTGACTGCTGCTTCCGTGACTGTTGATTCCAAGAAGAATGAAGTCCTTGACAACTTCAATCTTTTCTCCATTGATAAGAATGTTGTTTATTGGTCCAGTGGTGAGGATTTTTGTTTTCTTGATATTGAAATGTAATCCATACGGAGGGCTGTGCTCTTTGATCTTCATCAGTAAATGTTTTAAGTCCTCTTCACTTTCAGCAAGCAAGATTGTATCATCTGCATATCGGAGGTTGCTAGTGAGTCTTCCTTCAAACTTGATGCCACATTTTACTTTATATAAACCAGATTCTTGGATTATTTGCTCAGCATACAGGTTGAATAAATGTGATGAAAGAATACAAAGTTGTTGTATAACTTTCATAATTTTAAACCATTCTGTGGTCCCATGTTCTGTTTGAACAACTACTTCTTGGTCCAGGTACTGATTCTTCAGGAGCACAATAAATGTTCTGGAATACTCATACTTCACAATGTTGTCCATACCTTGTCATGATCCACACACTCAAAAGCCTTTGCATACTCAGTAAAGCACAGGTAAGCATCTTTCTGATTTTCTCTGTTTTCAGCCAAGATCCATCGGACATTAGCAATGACATCCCTCATTCCATGGCCTCTTCTGAATCCAGCTTGAATCTTTCGAAGTTTTCTGTCAATATATGATTGTCACCATTTCTGTATTACCTTTAGCAAAACTTTACTCACATGGGCTATCAAAGATATTATCGGATGATTTCTGCATTCCATTGGGTCACCTTTCTGTGGAATGGGAACAAATAGAGATTTCTTCCAGTCAGCCAGATAGTTGTCTTTCAAATTTTTTGGCAGAGATGAGTGTGTGCCTCCTGTGCTGCCTCAGTTTCTTGAAAGATTGCAATTTTTATTCCATCAATTCCTGGTGCCTTGTTTTCCGCCAATTTCTCTTATGCATCTTGGACTTCCTCCTTCAGTATCATTGGCTCTTGGTCATACGCTACCTCTTGAAATGCCTGAATATTAATCATTTCCTTTTGGTACAAGTGACTCTGTGTATTCCTTCCATCTTCACTTGATGCTTTCTGCATCATTCAATAATTAGCCCAGGGAATTTCCCAATAACAGATGTCGAGGCTTGAATTTTTTCTTCAGTTTCCCTAGCTTGAGAAATGGTGAGCATGTTCTTCCTTCTGGTTTTCTGATTCCAGATCTTCACACATGTTTTTGTGATATTTGGGTTTATCTTCTTGAGCTGATCTTTGAAATTTTCTGTTCAGCTCTTGTACCTCCTCTTTTCTTCCATTTGCTTTAGCATCTCTACACTGGAGAGCAAGTTTAAGTGTCTCTTCTGACATCCATTTTAATCTTTTCCTTCTTTCTTGTCTTCTTAATGAATTTTTGCTTTCTTCATGTATGATTTTCTTGATGTCATCCCACAACTTTTCTGGTCTTCTGTATTTAGTGTTTAATGTATCAAATCTGTTCATCAGATGATCTCTAAATTCAGGTGGGATGTATTCAAGGTCATATTTTGGCTCTTGTGGACTTGTTTTCATTTTCTTCAACTTCAGTTTGACTTTGCATATGAGTTGTTGATGGTCTGTTCCACAGTCTGCCCCTAGCCTTGTTTTGACTGATGATATGGAGCTTTTCCATTGCCTCTTTCCACAGATGTAGTCATTTGATTTCTATATATTCCATCTGGTGAGGTCCATGTGTATAGTTGTCTTTTACATGATCTAAGAAAGGTATTTGAAATTAGCCAATCATTGGGTTTGCAGAATTCTATCATGCATTCTCCAGCATTATTTCTATCACCCAGGCCATATTTTCCAACTACTGATCCTTCCTCTTTGCTCCCAACCTTTGCATTCCAATAGTTCATTGTTGTTGTTGTTGTTTTTAAGTGCCTTCGAGTCAGTTCCGACCCATAGCGACCCTGTACAGGGTTTCTGAGGGTGTAAATTCTTATGGGAGTAGAAAGCCTCATCTTTCTCCCGTGAAGCGGCTGGTAGTTTTGAACCGCTGACCTTAAGGTTCACAGCCCGATTCGTAACCACTACGCTACCAGAGCTCCATTAGTCTTGCAAAATTCTATCATGTAATCTCCAGCAACATTTCTTTTATCAAAGCCATATTTTCCAACTACTAGTCATTCCTCTTTATTTTCAAGCTTTTTATTTCAACCACCAGTAATAATCATTACATCTTGATTGCACGTTTAATCAACATCAGTTTGAAGAATTTGGTAGAATTCTTCAATTTCATCATCACTGGCTTTAGTTATTGGTGCATAAAGTTGAATAACAGTGAATTTAACTCATCTTCTTTTTAGGCGTAGGGATGCTATCCTATCACAGACAACTTTTTACTTGAAGATAGATCTTAAAATGATATTTTTGATGATGAATGCAAAACCATTCCTCAGAAATTTACAGTTCCTGGCATAAAAAACTATATAATTGTCACATTCAAAATTGTCAGTGCCAATCCATTTCAGCTCACTAATGGCCTAGACATCAATCTTTATGGGTTCTATTTCATTTATGACAACGTGTAGTTTTCCTAGACTCATACTTTATACATTCCATGTTCAGATTATTAATGTATGTCTGCAGCTGTTTCTCCTGATTTTGAGTTGTGCCCCATCAGCAAATAAAGGTCCCCTAAATTTTATTTCATTTGCATTACCATGTATAACTCTACTTTGAGGAGGCTGATGTTCTCCAGAATAATCTTGAATGTCTTCCAACCTAAGGGACTCAGTTCAGGCAGTATATCTCACAGTGCTCTGCTGCTATTCTTAAGGTTTTCAGTAGTCCTCCTCTCCTTCCTAGCTCCACTTAAACCTGTCTTAAGCTCCACTTAAACCTGTCTATCATGGGTAACCCTGATATTAATCAAAATACTCATGGCCTAGATTCCAGCATCACAGTAACAATCAGGCCACTACAGTATGACAAAATGAATGGTGTTTATATGCTAACTTGTAAAACAATCTGAGAGATGAATTGTGGTTATATGCTTACTTGCCTGTAAGTCATCATATGAAATAAAATAATTTTTGTTATTTTACTAACTAAAAATTTTAATATGATATTTCTCTTGATAGACAACTTTGTTGGCTTCCAAAAGATTCAAGGGACTTATAATATATAGTTGTTATGAATCAGGCTGCGAACCACAAGGCCAGCTGTTCAAAACTACCAGCTGTTCGATGAGAGAAAGATGAGGCTTTCTGTTCCCGTAAAGATTTACAGCCTTGGAAACCCTGTACAGGGTCACTATGAGTCGGAACCGACTCCACGGTACATAACAATTATATATATATATATACAGATTTCATAAAATAATGGGACAAAATATTTGTGCTATCTCTTTATAAATGGTATTCAGTGATTGCTTTTGATTCATACAAAAATTTAAAATGAAACTGAAACAAATGTGAAAAAAAATACAAAACACGTCTTAACTATCTAAATCCCATTCTCTTTCTAGTGTAGAAGCGATGAGAATATGAAAAGTGATGCTGTAATGATTGGGGATTGTTTTCAGACTTTGTGAAACATTCTCAATAGGGATGAAGTTTTGGAAAATATTTTTGGAAAAAGAATGAATTCACTTTGAAACAAAATAAGGCCACTATACAGAGTAACACCATTTTCAGTGGAAAAACAATATGTTGTTGTTAAGTGTCATTGAGTTTTGTCCAACTTAATTTAAACACTGTATAAGGTTTCTGAGGCTGTAAGTTTGTGGGAGCAGAAAGCTTCATCTTTGTTGTGTGGGGTGGCTAATGAACTTGAAACACCAACCTTGTGATTCA
>NW_006408719.1:4515305-4516617 GCF_000296735.1 Chrysochloris asiatica | reverse complement strand
TTATTATTATTAAGTACCATCAAGTTGGTTCTGACTCACAGCAACCCAATATAGGTTTCTGAGGGGCAGTTGATAGATTTGAACTGTCGACCTGTGGTTCACCATCTAGTGTTGATCCCCCCTACACACACACACACAAATATATATATTACACACACACCACACGGGGTTGAATGAAAATTTATCAACACATCCCTTATTTTAAAACACCTATCTACATCCATGGCTGATGACAACACTGTGCGTGCACGTGAAATTATTCTGTCTAATAGACAAGTGAAAGTATATTATATGGCAAATCATTTGCAATTCAGTCATTTCTCTGCCTATTAAATAAGCCACAACAGACTTGGATTCTGAAAATTCCGTGTGATATGGATACTGGAGCAAATCACAGAAGAGCATAAGCAGAAGAGTTAAGATTTCTAAAAACAAATTTTGGAATTCTACTCAAAAGAAAGTAAATGTTGCTTAAAAAAAAATATTGCTAATGAAGAGGCATAGGTTTATCACTAGGAGTCTGAGAGTAAATGGGAGAGTATGGAATGAAAAAATCCTGAATCACCAACCAAGAAAAAGTTCAAAAATCAATTGATGTTTACAGTTTCTCTCAAGGGCCAATTTGGAATACTATCTGGCAAAATGTTTAAAAATCATCAGAGCTCCTTATAGTGCAATGCTAATTTAAGAGATTAAGTCAAAACTTCAGATTAAATGCAGATGATTGCTATCCAAGGGCATTGCAATCTTGTATGACAATGAACGTGTGTACAACCTCTGCTTACATTGTTGACACTGAGCAAAATTTCATTTTGAGGTGTTAAAGCAACCTGCCTATAGTACTTATCTTGTTCCATCCAACTTTCACCTGTTTGGTCCTGTTAAAGTAGCCCTTCAAAGAAGAAGGTTCATTTCTGATAAGAAGATAACTGCATTCATGGATCACAGCTCAACCTAAAACATTTTTTAATAATCATATATGAACACTCATTGACAGATGGACAAAATGTATTGAAAATCAAGGAGATTGTGTAGAGAATGATGCATTTATTTTTTTAAAGTTGATTTTAATAAAGTCTACTATTAGAGTGTATATAATTTTTGACTTACTAGTGAGTGTGTTGCAGCTAAGTGCCTATCTTTTGGACCCGTCATACTTGGGCTTTGTGTTTGCAGCAATTGGGTGACAGAACTTTTGTGAATTTAATCCCTAAAACTGCTGCTATAGATGAGGAAACGTCAGAGTTAAATCTGAAGTTTGGCAGTTCAAATCCACCAGCTGCTCCTTAGGAAACCTATATAGGGTCACTAT
>NW_006408719.1:4505171-4515135 GCF_000296735.1 Chrysochloris asiatica | reverse complement strand
ACCTTACACAGGGTCTATATAGTCAGAACCAACTCAACAGCACTGAAAAACCACACTCAACAATCTATATCTACATAGAGTTCTGGTAGCAAAGTAGTCATGAGTCAGGCTGCATATACAAGGACATCCTATACAATGTCGCTATGAGTCTGACTTGATGTCATTTAATAAGAACCTCAGCAATATACATATAACCAATACTAGAAATATGTGATCATACTGTCATTTGCCTCATATTCTTGTGTTGCTCATAAACTGTCTCTGAAGGAAAGTTTATAGGATTTCCCTAAAAGAATGTTTTTTTGTGTTTTTTTTTTTCCCATGGCAATCTCACTGGAACAAGTGGGTGCACTCCAAAAGACAGTATTCTAAATGAGTCAGTATTCCATACGAATTTCAGAAATCAGTCTTATCTCTTTATATTCACATCTTGTATATGTGCCATTTATACACACATTTATAAATAAACAGCCATGCACATTCTTTTTACACATTTGTTTACCACATGCCTCATGGAATATGGATTTTAATGTACTCATTAATATTTTTTGAGTTGTTTTAAGCTTAGAGCTGTATTTGAAGACACGTCCAGTACAGTGCTGTGCTGTCGCATAAATATTCTCTCTTAACTCTGAAGTTTTCCTCATCTATAACAGCAGTTTTAGGGGTCAAACTCACAAAGGTTCTGTCTCCCAATTGCTGCAAACACTGCAATGTGTTTTTTGTTTGATGAATTAAAAGGATGCTTCCAACTTAATTACACTGTAACCCTTCAAAAAAGGAAGGGCAGAGCTGATTAACTAGTGAATAATTGGGGGCTGATTGATGGGTCTCTCTTTTTCTCACTGCTGAAGGCTGTATATATAATTATTTTGCCTTTGGGTCTAATTTTGCCACTGTTAGCTTCTACTTTTATCATCAGCTGTAATTTATAGATGGGGACTGCAGCCTTAAAAAAAAAAATACAAAATTGATTGCCTTGAATGCTTAGATATGATACCTGCAAAAGGCAAGCAAGCAGCCTTGAACATTAATAGTTTCAGTCATTAACAAGCACTCTATGCTTACCCATAAAATAATATATTAATTTTATAATAATCTTAATATCAGTTTTTTTAAGTAAAATCATATTGCATCACCCTGTTGTTTTGAATGTACTTTTAATGCAAGATTGATTTGTCACAAGTTTTAGGGCTTTTTAATGAACTTTTTCTTCAATCAATAACTTCTTCTTTTTAATATATTAACAAAATAGTGAATACCCTTATTTCAAAGACAGCAAGTTACACTTTCTTCAAAGGAAATTAAAACTAAAAATTTAGACCTATTCAGCCATCTTAACTATTAAGTTACAATGACTAGTCCCACTAAAAATCAAACCACTACTGTAGTATATTTCAGGTTCTAAAAAATACAATATTCCTAAGTATTTAACATATACAAGGTTCCATTGCAACCTAAAAAATGCATATAACTTTCATATATATTTAAATAACTTATACACTTATAAGCTATAAATGTACATAACATATAACAGTCATATATGATAAACCCTGAATATATCAAAATCTTCAAATATATTATTTGAAATATTTAACTTACAATATGTTTACATAACTTACCAATTAAAAGGTAATTCACTAATCACAATGGAGTGTCTGTTTTGAGGGTAATGTTTTTCAGAAACACTAGCTCCTTATAAAAAAGGAAGAACATATGACTAAAGAATCATTTTAAAGATTTATTTCCACCCCCCAGCCATACTAAAAAGCTGCATATGACTTTATAGTCAAGATTTGTTTTTCCCACAGTAGCAATAATATTCTAGACACTTATTTTTGGTAATCCATATTTTAAAACCATTCAGTACTAAACCCTCTAATTTAAAACCAAAGATATACAAATTGTTGCTTTCAGATAAATTTTGTTGTTTTGTCTTCACTGAGATCTTCCTTGCCTATGAATCACTGCATCATATGAACAGCAATGTTCCAATGGGTATGGACCAGGAAAAAGAAAAGTGACATTTGCCCTCTCGTCCTATCTGTACTTAATTTATAAGTCAGTGTGAGTGTGCAAGAGAAATAAAGGCAAAGACTTTGATGCCTTCCTATGGAGAATATGTACCAGTTGGATTGAAGGCATGGAAGAGGAGAAATTAATGGTATGCTGTTCATCTGTCATAACTGCTAGTCTGATGATTTCTCAGAGAAGGCAATGACTATATGGCATGCCCTCCAATGAAGGGTAAGTCTGTCTGCTGTTCTACTATTATAAACACAGTGCTCTGGGTTTCTGAGGAATTTAAATTATAAATCAGACTATATTTTTTGGGTAGATTAATATTTACACTGATACATTGTTCCCCTAAAGTATTAACTGGTAGAATTCTGCTTGTTTTAGAAAAGAAAATAAATTTATTTCTTTTTTGCCACAGCTTTTTTTTTATTTTTTATTTTTTAAATTAGCCTTCTGCTTGATAATGTGGTTTAGCCCTTTTACATCTGGCTACATTTTTCCTGCTGTCACATTGCAATGAAATATAAACAGGCTATAAAGATTAGGCACATGAAAAGTGGGTGGGGAGGATTTACTGAATGACACCATATAAAATGTAGAAAATGGTTGAAAATTTTAAATTATAAATGAGAGGTTTCCCTTTCCACTGAAGTTGAAGCATTACTATAAAAATATTCTGAAATACACATGACAGGGAAACACATCATGAATTAAAGTGTTATCTTGTGTGAAAAATCAGGAAATCCATGTTTCCTTATTATTGGGATCATTTATGATGGTAAGAAGTTGATATACTGGTGGAACACTTTATGCTTTCAGTGTTCTGTATTTAAAGTTTTATGTTCTTTACTCAAGTTTCCAACTCCCCCCAAAAAGCTATATATACGTTTATTTATTTAATTATTTTTGTAAGAAAAGGAATTTTTCCTGCTGGGGCACTGTGGGGTAACTTGTCTGTTATCTGCAAGTTCAGCAGTTCAAACCCACCATCTGTTCCTCAGAAACTCTATATAGGGTCACTATGAGCCAAGCCAACTCAATGATACTTAAAAATGACAACATAGTAATTTTTCCTACTACATTTTTCTTCACCATTAGAAAAATATTTTTTCTGTCAATAAAATAAGATACAGGGAAAAGACATTAGCATTATTTTAAAGAATGAAGAAAAAGTAATAAAAAAAAAAAGAGAGAGAGTAGCTTTTAGTTGATTGGAGTGTTTGAATCAAAGAAATGTTCACAATATACGTCAACCAAATCTCAATAGAGAAAGGCTTAACTATTTCAACTGTATTGTAAATGCATGATGCTTTTTTTCCCCCAGAGTAACTAAATTATTATTTTCTTAAATTAAAAAAAAATTAGGTTTCTGTTTTGAGAAATATACATATATGTAAGATCAAATAGACTTCTGATTTGATGCTGTAGGATCAGTATTAGTCTGCAAACCACACAGTCAAGAGTTCAAACCCACCTGCTGCTCCTCAGAAATCCTGTACAGGATTGTTATGAGTTGGAACTAACTTGATGGCACTTAATAACAACAACAAAGAACAAATATGCTACCTTCAAGGGGATTACATTTCTCTAATGGGATATAATATAATAAGTCTACAAATAAGTAACATAATGGCAAAAGTAAATGAATTCCACAAAATTGGTAAAATAATTATATAAATAAATAAAGTTGTGGTAATTTGGGTGCAAAATTAGTTATTCAAGGCTCTGGATTCCTGGTGTGGCACCTTAGGATAAACACTTGACCTCAAGGTCAATTTTAACCACAAGGTGTCCAGTTCAAACTCACCAGTCACTCTGCAGAAACTGTATTCAGGGTTGCTATGAGTCAGAACTGACTCAATGGCACTTAAGAACAGCAACACAGAATATTAACATAAACAAAATATCTGAGCTTTAAAATGTTTAAAGGATTTGGAGATAGGAAATGGGGGTGGGCATTCAACTGGAGGAGACTAATGCAGACATGGGGCAGGAGTCATATTTAGAAAATAGCAAATAGTCAAATTTAGCTAGATTGGAAGATACATGAAGGAGTGTAGAATATGAATATGAAAAAAGCAGAAATGATTCGCTGTGTATGACATTTTGGTGCCTTGATAATATTTTAAAGATTTAATTGGTAATAATGGAAAACAACAAAAGGGCTTATTTAATAACAGGGTAAATCTAATTAATGCTATTATTTGGTAATATTAGTTGGAATACAGGGAGGCTAGAGGCCTGTAGACCACTTAGAAGTTAAGTGTAATTGGGTAATAAGGGTCTGGATAAACGGAGTAGCAATGGGGGTCAAGAGGTAAGGATGGATTTGATCACTCAATTGGAGGTAATTCCAAGGGATTTTTGTAACTTAGTAATTTTCTGGTAGTGAGCTTGCATGATAAAAAATAATGGTGACCAAATACACACAGAAAATATAAAAAATAGAAATAAGGTGAATTTAAATGCATGACCATGACTTGAATTTAACATGATAGGTCAAAACTGGAAAATGAATTTAAGGAATGGTCAGCACCAAACCAAAATGCATTTCAACAATGTAATTCCTTTTAACTTTTAAATTTTAGCTCTGGAAACATTAAATCATACACAGTATCCTGAGTTTGGATAGGATGATAGCAGTCAACCTTTTCAAAATCCATTTTGATCACTTCTTAATGAATTATTGACAAATCAACTCCCAAGTAGTCTTTTTCAATTTAAAATAAATTCCTCAAGACTTCTAGAAAGATGGTGAACTAGGAAAACAGACTATTCAGACCCTCTACACCAAAGATTCAAGGGAAATAAAGCAGATACAGATGATAATTCTACAATCCTGAGCTTCAGAGAAAGGATAGAGAAATAAATGGAATGCAAATTAGGAGAAGAAGTTGAACAAAAATGGTGAAGAAGGAGACAAATGGAACAAGGAATTTTCAGATAGCCTGACATAGAGCAGTCACTGTACATTTGCAGGGAGCATTTGGATCACATTCTGATTAATATAATTGACTCTCCTTATCCAGGACTGCCTAAGCATTGGCAACCAGAAATGTGTAATGTTCTAAGTATTTCCCACACTGTCCCAATGATCAGAAGTGTGGTCAGCCCCAATCCTCATCAATCCACTATCCAGTAAAACACTCTCCCCATGCAGTCACCATTAATTAACTTGAGGTTAGAGGCACAACCTTGTGCATGAGAAGACTAGGTACATCACACCCATGCTTGGAGACTCATTCTTTCTGCCTCTACAAGCCAGCAGAATGCAGAGGGCTGGATGAGTTCCCTTTCCCCAGTCATCCTCTAGACTAGTACTCTTTTAGCCATCAGGCACCCTGTTCCCAGCCACATTTTCAGCTGTCAGGATCTCTTTTTAAAACAAAGTGTCTTCACCTTATCTGCTTTGCAAGTTGTTGTTATTGTTGTTAAGTACCATGGAGTGGGTTCCGACTCATAGTGACTCTGCACAGGGTTTCCGAGACTGTTAATCTTTATGAGCAGAACGCCTTATCTTTCTCCTGTGGAACCGCTGGTAGTTTTGAACTGCTGACTTGATTTTGGCAGCACGACTCATAACCGTTAGCAGGGACTTTTCCCAGGACCTTGTGCCCTGCCTACAGCTACCCTCTGAGTCAAAGGAAGTCTTTACATTTCTGGTTACCTTTTCTTCAGGTGTTGTCTGTTATTGTTTATTATTCCATCTTAATTCAATTTTATAATTTTCTTTATTTTTTTATTACTTTTGCTTGTTTCTCTTTTTTATCTTTTAATTTTTATTGTGAATTGAGTTAAAGTTTACAGGGCAGATTACTAGTTTTACATTCAACAAATTATATACTTTGTTTCATTACAAAGAATATAATCGCCTCCATGTACCATAAGTTAACAATATTTCTCTCTATTCATTTTAGCTCCCCCCTCTTTTTTAATATCCAGGCATATATAATAAGTTACAAAACCAAAGGGCACATTGTACAAGTCTGACTCCTGGCCGCCATCTCTCAGTCCCTCTCTTTCCATGAATCTAGAGTCCTCAGCTGCTCCCTCTCTCCATGTCCCCATCTCTGCCTCCATCTCTGATGTCACTAATTCTCTGGATAAGGTCCCACATTCTGATTGTGCTCTTCTCCCTTGATGGTCCTAGGGTCCTCTGTTTCTGAACTGTAAGATTTACTACTCCCAAGTTTTAGTCACAAAATTTCTACCTTTACAATTGTGATAGTAGCAATTAGTTATGATAACAATTACTCACTATTGAATCAAGGAGCTCTGGTAGCGTAGTGGTTACGAATCGGGCTGTAAACCGCAAGATCAGCAGTTCGAAACTACCAGCTGCTCCGCGGGAGAAAGATGAGGCTTTCTACTCCCGTAAAGATTTACACCCTCGGAAACCCTGTACAGGGTCGCTATGAGTCGGTTCCGACTCCACGGCACATAACAACAACAACAACACTATTGAATCATAAGAATCTCATCCTCATTTCTTTTTACCATACCCATCGAGCCAAGATGAAAACTATTCAGTGGGGACTCTATCTTCTCCCACACACTCTTAACCTAACTCCCTCTTGAAACCATGCAAGCTAGTCGCTTCGTGTCTTGATTGCCCCTTCATTTTAGATAGGCATTGTCTAAGTTGCCCGTCCCTATCTACCCTGTATACAGAGGGGATAGGATTGATACTTAATGTGAAGTTACTTCCAAGTTGATATTTTGAGCTACTACATTCAAACATATAGGTCAAGTTCATCAAATTGTAGCAATTTACCCTCATTTTCTTTATCAAAAATTGTTTTCTTTTTTATGTTTTGCTAGTTGAGTTCTGATTATCAAGCCATCAAGTCTAGGACAAAAGCAAGTTTGGGTGTTCATGTGCGTCTCCACTCACTTCATATCAGCTTGATGCTTCATTTTCACCTCTATCCCTCTGTGACTAAGTCTTTGTCCATGGGCTAAGGTGTCCCCAGGTCTCACCAAAATTTGGACAAAGCAGCCTTTCCTGTTTTCTCTCTCATCTCCAAGTCAATGGGAGTCTAAGGAATGTGGTGGAACTTAGCCCATTTCATCATTGCTGCATTTCACCCTCTTCCACGGACCAGTAAACCAATGCGGTCACCAGCAAGCTTACATGCCTACTCATGTGTCCCCTTTGAGTTTCAGTCTTAGAAGGGGGTTAATCCTGAAGTGACTTGATTGCTTGTTTTGATGGATCCCCAGCAAACAACTTGATTATTCTTGCAGTAGCCAACCACACTGTCATTGTGTGTGTGTGTGTGTGTGTGTGTGTGTGTGTGTGTGTGTGTGGAGGGGTAGGTTTTCTGCAGATCTTTCTTTGAAGATGTATCTTCTGTCACTCTAGCCGTTCCAGAATGCTCAACTTGTGCTTTCTAGTGGAGCCCCTTTAAGTATTCCAATCAGTTATAGACTGAATATGGGCTTACAAGATTTCTATAATCATGTTTCCAGACATTCCTTTCTGTCCCACTCAAATGTCTAGTTTGTAATAGTAGGTAACGGAAACCAATATTCATAAGACAGTCAAACATTTTAATATAAATTTCCCTCTTTGGACTATGCTGCAAACCCTGTATCACAGAGCCCTGTTGTTCCAAGGTTGAGCATGCATCACTATTTACCTCTGTATCAGTTAGTCCTGGAAAACCTGTCTCAGTGTTCCCCTATTTACCTTGATTTTGACCCGTCCCTCTTATAGTGTATTGCCCTCCACAACACCTGAATTATGATGTGTCTGTCTCCTACCCTGTGGTCTACCATGGCCTCCCTCTTCCTCCACAAAATTACCACCACCACCACCCCAGGTAACCAACAATTTTTTTTTTTCCCCATTTAGTACGGGTATCTTTACTTAAGAAAAGATACCCATACTAAAATGGAAAAAAAAAATTCAGAAAGATGTTTAACTGTGCTTTATTGATTACACAAAGGCTTATAATTGTGTGTATCATGACAAGCGATGGACGACATTGTGAACACTTAATTGTACTTATGAGGAATCTGTACCTGGACCAAGAGGCAGTTGTTCCAACAGAACATAGGGACACTGAATGGTTTAAAATTAAGAAAGGTATATGACAGAGTTATATTCTTTCACCCAAATTATTCAACCTGTATGATGAGCAAATAATCTAAGAAGCTGGGTTATATGAAAAAAAAAAAGTGGCATCAGGATTGGAGGATGACTAATTAACAACCTGCGATATGCAGATTAACAACCTTGCTTGCTGAAAGTGAAAACAACTTAAAATACTTACTGATAAAGATCAAAGAGCACAGCCTTCAGTATGAATTGCATCTCAATGTAAAGAAAACAAAAATCCTCACTACTGGACAATAAACAATATTCTTATCAACCGAGAAAAAAATGAAGTTTTCAAGAACTTCATTCTTCTTGGATCAACT
The DNA here is from genome assembly GCF_000296735.1 of Chrysochloris asiatica. Classification (NCBI taxonomy): domain Eukaryota; kingdom Metazoa; phylum Chordata; class Mammalia; order Afrosoricida; family Chrysochloridae; genus Chrysochloris; species Chrysochloris asiatica. Next base: position 4,506,690 of record NW_006408719.1, on the reverse strand, counting down.
ATCAACACTCATGGAAGAAGGAGTCAGGAAATCAAATGATGTATTGCATTAGGCAAATCTGCTGCAGAAGACCTTTTTTAAAGTGTTGAAGAGCAGAGATGTCAGCTTGAAGAATAAGGTGTGCCTGACCCAAGCCATGGTATTTTAATAATCTCATATGCCTGTGAAATCTGGACGGTGAATAAGGAAGACCATAGAAGAATTGATGCATTTGAGTTAAGGTGTTGGAGGAGAATATTGAAAGTGCCAATGGCTGCCAAAAGAACAACCAGATCTGTATTGGAAGAAGTGCAGCCACAGTACTCCTTGGAGGCCAAGATGGCCAAACTTCGTCTCTCATACTTCGGACATATTGTCAGGAGGGACTAGTCGCTGGAGAAGGATATCATGTTTGCTAAGGTGGAGGGTCAGAGAAAAAGAGGAAGACCCCCAGCGAGATGGATTGGCAAAGTGGCAGCATCAATAGGCTCAAGTGTGGCAACAATAGTGAGGTTGGCCCAGGATCAGGCAGTGCTTCATTCTGCTGTGCATAAGATCACTATGAGTCAGTACTGACTCGATGGCACCTAACAAGAACAACAACATATTTTCTTAAATTTTTACAATAATGATCTATATATGTCATTTTGTGACTGACTAATTTCACTCAGCATCATGTCCTCAAGGTTCATCCATGTTACATGGTGGCTTACAGCTTCCTTGTTATTCTTCAAGGCAGCATAATATTCCATGGTGTGTATATACCAAAGATTATGTATCTATGCTTCCATTTGTGGGTACTTAGTCTGTCTCTATCATTTTGCTATTGTCAATTGTGCTGCTATGAAGATTGGTGTGCATATATCTACTCAGGTTATGGCTCACAATTCTTGTGGATTTATACCGTTTATACCAAGTAGAGGAATTGGTGGACTCCTGGTGTGGCGCTGTGGGTTAAAACGCCAGAATGCAAAGCCGTTTAAACTGCAAGGTCGGCGGTTCAAGCTCACCAGTTGCTCCTCGGAAACCCTGTAAGGGTCACTATGGGTTGGATCCGACTTGATGGCATTTAACAACAACAACAATGGTATTTCTATTTCTCACTTGCTGAGAATGCACCATACTGTTTTATATTCCCACCAACAATGTAGGAAGGTTCCGGTATTTTCACAACCTCTCCAGCATTTATTGTCCTCTGTATTTTGAACTTCATTGTTATCTCTGGTGTGATATGATATCTCAGTGTTGTTTTGATTTGCATCTCTCTAATGGCTAATGTTGTTGTTGATAAGTGCCATCGAAAACCTGTACAGGGTTTCGGAGGCTGTAAATCTTTATGGGAGCAGAAAGCCTCATCTTTCTCCGCGGAGTGGCTGGTAGTTTCGAACTGATGACCTTAAAGTTAGCAGCCTGATTCGTAACCACTACGCTACCAGAGCTCAGGACTGGAGGAAGACTCATTAACAACCTGTGATATGTAGATGATACAACCTTGCTTGCTGAAAGTGAAGAGGACTTGAAACATTTACTGATGAAGATC
>NW_006408719.1:4491302-4504531 GCF_000296735.1 Chrysochloris asiatica | reverse complement strand
TTGATGGCGTCAAGTGTGGCAGCGGTAGTGAGGCTGGCCCAGGATCGGACATTGTTTCATTCTGCTGTGCATGGGGTCGCTATGAGTCGGTTCTGACTCAATGGCACCTGACAACAATAATGGTTAATGATCGTGAACATTTCTTCATATGTTTGTTGGCTGCCCAAATCTCTTCCTTGGTGAAGTTTCTGTTCATTACCTGTGCCAATTTTTTTAATTTGGTAACTTGTCTTTTTTTTTGTAGAAACGTTGTAGTTTCTTACAGATTTTAGAAATTAGTCTGTTGTCTGATATGACATTGTAAAAATATATATATTTTTTCCCATTCTGTGCTCCCTTTTTATTCTTTTGGTGAAATCCTTTAATGCACATAAGTGTCTACATTTTACAATGTTCCAATCATTTACTTTGTCTTTTTTTGTTTGTGTAATTTTCAAAATGTTTGGTAGTCTGTGTGTGCCCTGGATTAGATTTCTTAAATATGTCCCCATTTTTTCACTGATGACATTTTTAATTCTGGGATTCACATTTAAGTCTTTAATCCATCCTGAGTTGTTTTTTTGTATATGTCATTTGGTAAAAGTAAATCAATCTTTTACATATTGATTTCCAGTTCAGCCCCAACCACCTGTTGAAGAGACTCTGACTTCCCCACTCAATGTACTTTGGCCCTTTGTCAAAGATCAGTTGGCTGTATGTGGATGGGTTAATTTCTGGATACTCAATTTTGTTCCATTGATCTATGTATCGTTCATTGTACCAGTACCAGACTTTTTTGACCACTATAGCCATGTAGTAAATTTTGAAATCAGGGAGTGAGAGGCCTACAACATTGTGCTTGTTAAGCAGTGCTTTGCATATCCTGATTCTCTTTCCTTTTCATATAGAGTTTGTAATTGTTTTTTCCACCTATCCAAAGAATGTCTTTAGAGTCTGTGTTGGGACTATGAATGCATATTATTCTGGGTAGTATTGACATTTTCACAATGTTAAGTCTTCCCATGCAGGTGCATAATATATCCTTCCATTTTTTTTTAAGTCTCTTGGTTTCTTGTAGTAGTTTTGTAGTTTTCTTTGTATATTTCCTTTGTTTCTCTGGCTACATTTATTTCTAAATATTTCATCCTTTGGGTGGCTATTTAAAATGGTATTGCTTTCCTAATTTCCTTTTCAGCATTGTCATTATTAGTGTAGAGGAATCCAACTGATATTTTTTTGTTGATCTTGTAGCCTGCCACTTAGCTGAATCTTCCAATGAGTTACAATAGTTTTTTTATCTCTATCTTTGGGGTTTTCTATATATTAGGATTATATCTTCTGCAAATAGAGATCCTTTTACTTCCATTTTGCCAATTAGGATGCTTTTAATTTCCCTCTCTATCCTTATAGCTCTGGCTATGACTTCCAAAATAATATTGAATACATGTGGTGATAAAGCCCATCTTTTTCTGGTAGCTGTTTGCAAAGGGAAAGCTTTCAGTTTCTTTCCATTGAGAGTGATGTTTGTTGTTGGTTTTGTATATATGCTCTTAATTCTGTTGAGGAATATCTTTTCAATTCCTACTTTGGCAAGTGTTTGTTTTTTTTAAATCAGGAACAGATGTTGTATTTTGTCAAATGCCTTGTCTGCATCAATTTATATCATCACGTGGTTCTTTTCCTTTTTCTTATTATATGGTAGATTTATATTGATTGTTTTTCTAATATTGAACCATCCTTGCATCCCTTGGTCATGATGTATTAATATTTGATGTCTTGTTGGATTCTGTTGGATATGAATCTGTTGAGAATTTTTGCATCTATGTTCATGAGGGATATTGGTCTATAATTTTATTTCTTAGTGATGTCCTTCTATGGTTTTGGTATGAGGGTTAAACTTGCTTCATAGAATCTATGACGGAGTTTTCCATTGTCTTCTATATTCAGGAATAATTTTAGTAGATTGGTGTCAGCTCATCCCTGAATATTTGCTAAATCCCACCAGTGAAGCCATCTGGACCTAGACTATTTTTGGTTTAGAGATTTTTGATTACCTGGTCAATTTCTTCATTTGTTATAGGTCAGTTCAAGTTTTCAACTTCATTCTGTGTAAGTTAAGCAGGCCATGCTTTTCTAAAAATGTGTCCATCTCTTCAAAGTTTTCAAATTCATTGGAGTACAAGTCTTCATAATATTCTGTTATTATCTTTTTTATTTCTATGGGTTCTGTTGTGAAATCACCCTTGTGGTTTCTTATGTGTGTTAATTGTGTCTTCTTAGTCTTTTCTGTTGTGAAGTTTGCCAGTGGTTTGTCGATTTCATTAATTCTTTCAAATAATCAGCTTCTTGTCCTGTTGAGTCTTTCTATAGATTTTCTTTTCTTTTCTCTTATCTGTTATTTCCACCCTATCTTTATTATTTATATTCTCCTGTTGACTGGAGGTTTACATTTCTGATCTGCTTATTAGAGATGCTGTGTTAATGTGTTGAATTTAAATCTGTGTTCTCTTTTTATCTGTGCACTCATTGCAATACTGTCTCCTCTGCACTGCTTTTGCTGTGCCCTAAATATTTTAGTATGTTGTATTTTCATTCACATTTGTTTCTAGGAACTTTGTGAATGCACATTTTATTTCTTCTACTACCTAGAATGGTGTTATTCAGTTTCCATGTATTTGACTTTATTTTCTTAGTGTTCTTATTGTTGATTTCTAATTTTATAACATTGTTGTCTGAGAAGATGCTTTGTAGTATTTTGATGTTTGTAAATTCATGGAGGCTTGTTTTGTGGCCTACCACATGGTCTGTTCTGGTGAATGGTCCATCTGCACTGGAAAAGAATGTGTACTGTGCTGTTGTTGGGTCCAACTCTCTGTACACATCTATCAGTTGGCTGATTGTGTTGTTTAGTTCCTCTGTGTCTTTGTCAAGATTCTTTCATCTTTGTTCTATCCATTTTTGAAAAGTGGTTCATTAAAATCCCCCATTATTATGGTCAATTTATCTATTTATTTTTTCAAATCTATTAAAGTTTGCTTTATATTTTTTGGAGTTTTTTCACTTGGAGCATAGATATTTATTATGGTTATGTCATCTTGTTCACTTGTCCCTTTAATTAATCATGAGATAATGTCCATCTTTAACTAGTATTCTGCTTTATGCCTTAAAGTTTATTTTGTCACCTCTCCTCATTTTAAATTGCAATTCGCTTGATATAGTCTATTTTTGTCTTTGTGTGTAATTTGTGTCTCTTACAGACAGCATATTGAAGGGTTTTGTTTTCTTATCCATTCTGCCACTCCCTTTCTCTTAATTGGTGCATTTATTCTGTTTCAATTCAATGTAATTATAGATAGGTATAGATTAATTGCTGTCATTATGTCTATTTTTTTGTGGTGCTGTTGGTTTCTTTCTTAATTTATTTTATTTTTGCATGTCTTCTTGTGCTGAGTTCATGTTTTTTGTGTTCTTAGTCAATTTTTTCAGTTTTAATGTTTCCATGTTCTTCTTGAATTTTCATTTTCTTGCTATGTTGTGAAATATTAATTTTCTTTGAGGCTACCTTATATTCTATTAACTTTTCACTCCTTTAAAGACAGTCTATTTTATCCTTTAATCTTCCTTACCTTCTCACCACATGGATCTCTACCCCTATACATTTACCTTCTTTCACATTGCAATTGTTTTGATCATAGACTGACCTCCCATATCCTCTGAATTTATTGTTACAGTTTTGTTCTGTTCTCGACTCTTCCATTTGTAGACTTAGTTCCGGGTGGTTCTGCTACATATGCCAAACTCTGTTTGTTGTCTGTTCTTATTGATTATCAGTCTACAGAAATCTCTTTAGGATGTATTGCAGCAAATAGTTGGCTTTGGCAAAATCCCTGAGCTTCTGTTTATACTGGAATACTTTGATTACAACATCATATTTGATTAACTACATTGCTGGGTAGAGGATTCTTGTTTGGCTTTTTTTTTTTTCTTCAGCTTTTTATATGTGTCTCTTCATTGCCTTCTTGCCTGCATGGTTTCTACTGAGAGTTCTGAGCTTAATCTGATTTGCTTGCCTTTGTAAGTAACACTTTTCTTAGCTTTAGATGCCTCCAGGATTCTCTCCTTATCTTTGATTTTGGAGAGCTTGATTATTATATGTCTTGGTTATTTTCCTCTGGATGTCTACCCTTCTTAGTGTTCTCTGAGCTTCTTGAATGCTTATCTTTTCATTTTTCAGGATATTAGAGAAATTTTCCTCCATCAGCTCTTCAACTATCTTTTCTGTGTACTTGTGTGATTCTTCTTGATATGGACTGCCAGTAATTCTTAAGTTATTTCTCTTCATTTTGTCCAACATGAATCTTAGACTTTCTTCAGATTGTTTTATCCTTTTGTAGGCTTGCTCTTCTCTCTTAATAATATTGAGAGATTTGTCTTCCAGATCACTAGTTCTGGCTTCTATATCTTCAATTCTCCTTTGTCCTTCCAGTGCATTATCCAATTTTGATATTCTATTATTAATCATGTGGACCTCTTTTTGTAGGTTTTGAATTGTTTCCAGTGCTGTATCTATCTTCTTTGACTGCTTCTGTAGCATTTTTCTGACTTCTTCCTTATTTTTCTCAATTCTTCTGTAAGGTGTTTTGATACATTTCATTATCATTTTTCTGAATTCCTTCTCAGACATTTCCAAAGCCTGCCTTCCTTCCAATATGAAGTCAAGGTCTACTTCTATTTCATTTGTCTCAGTCACTTTATCTTTTTTTCTAAACATGTCCAGTGATGATCATCTGTTTCTTTGGCATATTTAGTAGTTGACTGTGACCTTAATACTAAGATGAATGTGTGTTTAGGTATTTTATTATGCTTTTTGATTGCCTCCAGGTAGATGTGATAAGGATATGGGCTTCTCTTTTCAGTCCTCTTATTACTTAACTCTGGGTGACTGTTGCAGGTATGTTTCCCTACCTAGTGTATGGCAGCTGGTATTGATTCTTGCTGGTTGGTGGGATTTTATAGGGTGTGTTTGTAGCTTGACTGTATGATTGCAATTGCTGTTTCTTCTTGGGTAATATAGGAAGAGAAAGAGCCCCCTAAAAGTAAGAATGGGACAAAAAAGAAACAAAAAACAAAACAGCAACAATAAAAGTATAGATTGGATACTGTAGTCTAAAATCACAGAAAAGAGTTAAGAGAGAAATTAAATTTAAAACTCTGTAGTCAAATATGAGTATGACTTTAATGTCCTTCTCTTGGCTTCTTGTATTCCAGGTTACCTTTGAAATTTCAAGATGCCACTCTTGGCCATTATGACATAACTCAAGATTTAATTTTTGACCTGTTTCCTTTTTAGTCTGTCCCTCTTCCCCTCTGCACCCGCATTCAGGCATTTTCTGTTGTGGTAAAGAATTCAGAGTTGGCTGTGGCCACTTTGGGCTGCTGTTTGATTTTAAGTGGCAGGTTTGTGCAAATGTGTATTAGAACCCTCTGGGAGTGGGGGTGTCCACTGAATCAGGCACCCCCTCTAATCACCAGAATGGAGATACACAGACACCGAGAGACCAATGAACAGATTAAAAAAAAAAAAAAAGAAAGAAAGAAAGAAAGAAAGAAAGAAAGTGTACACCTTTATCTCCAAGGATCTGTCAGTAGTCAGGAGTCTGTGGCAGCTCTGATCTTTCCCCTGCTCCATCTCGCCCAAGATGTCCACTCTGTGAGCTGCTGAGGCTAGAGGATCCACAAGCACTGGATTTCTTGCTTTCACTACAAGTTCCACCAGCCACAGCCTTAAAACTTTCTGAATATTCCTTTATATGTGGTCATAGTTTTGAGACCATCCCCTGAACTTGCTTCATACAGTATTCTGTGTTATTGTTAATAGAAATCTTCACTGCATTTCTCCCTGATCTGCCATCAAGTCCTGACTCCTTGCTTCTGTTTTTATTTGTCTGTTTATTCCCCCACCGCTTTTTCTCTCTTTCTCCTAGCTAGAGACAACTATGGAAACCTTACTGCTCAAAAAGACCTATAGTTTCTGCATCCCCACTCACTGAGTGAAATCCACCACACACTCTTGAAACACCTAATAAATTATAGAAGGCAATAGTATCAGACCAACACAGCTTCAACTACTCTACAAAACAGCAAACAGAGAAAGTTTCATACACTGTTATCCTCTATAAAACTTACCATGATAAAGATGTTTAGGGCATAAGTCCTGCAAATCTATCAAGCAAAGTAGAAAACCCACACCGTTCATTTGGATTTATCAGAACAAAACTAAACAAAAATCTTCACAAAATACAATCACCAATTAAATACAAATGAGCAATAATGTCATAGAAACAATACACAACTCAGTTCTCGTGAAGAAACAAAAATTGGGTAAAAAAGTGACCAGAATACAAAGTCAGAAAGCATTTCTGATGTATAAATAACATTGAAACTATCTTATAAAGAATTTAGAAGATACATACATGAAGCAGAATGAGATAAAAACTTAGGAAACTGTATACAAATAAAATAATACATAAATGAAACTTTAGAAGGACTTAGGAAATCACTACAAAATAAACAGAAAAAATAAATGAAAGGTAGAAATAAAACAAAAACAGCAAAGTAATAGAAGATTAATATTAATACTTCATTAATAGATAACACAATTAAAGTACAAAGAGGAAGAAGTGAATCAATGAAAGACAGAATTAGTGAGACTGATAAAAAATATCTCAATGCTAATTGGCTAGACGACCAATCAAATAATGAAAACCAAAACAAAGAAAGCATAAGGACTTCTGGTTTTGGAGGCAGGAGAAGCAGAGTCAGGTAGGACAAGCTCTGTGGGGTGGTGCCGAAAATCCAGAGAAGGTGCTTTCACAGAGCAACTCCAGAGCTCTGTATCTAGTATAAGGTGCAGGATGTCAGTTTCCCACACCTACCGGTGGAAAGATCACTATATAAAGGAAAATATTGCTATTACATAATCGATTGGGATGTGGGACTCTGCCTGTGGCTATTCCCGTAAGGGCTGAGTTCAGAGGGCAGGGCCACAGCCAGACTGACACAAAGGAACCCACATAGTGACATTTGAAAAAAGAGAAGTGGGGGATTCTGTACATTTTTTCCTCCTTTTCCCTGTCGCGCCCTCTTTGCCCAGCCCGGAAACGTGCAGGCGGGTGGGCATGCACTCCCAAAAGAGTCCAGTATTGAGCCCACATTTTTACCACGGCACAGATAGGAGGAGCCCCATTGGTCCTATGGGCAGATCTTTTGGTGGCAGCGTATGACGTCTGACTCTGAGACCTAGCCCTAAAGTTGACCTGTACAGTACAAATAACTCCCTTTGGGATATTTTAAAGTGCTGGGTCGACTTTGACAAAGTATGTTAGCTTATGTTTATTCTGGAATGTTTTGATTGCACCATTATATTTTATTGACAGTTTTACTGGGTAGATGATTCGTGGTTGGCAGTTTGTTGTTGTTGGGTTTTTTTTTTTTCTTTGTTTCTTTATTTTAGGTTTTTATGTATGTCTCCCGAGTGCCTTCTTGCTTACATGGTTTCCTCTGAGAGATCAGATCTTAATCTAATTTGTTTGCCTTTGTAAGTAACATTTCTCTTTTCCTTGGTTATTTTAGGATTCTCTCTTTGTCTTTGCTTTTGAAAAGTTTGATTATGATGTGTTTTGGTGATTTTCTTTTGGTTTCTATCCTTATTGGGGTTCAATTCCACTACTTGAATACTTACTTTTTCATCCTTCAAGAAATTTTCTTCCAGAAGCTCCTAAACTATTTCCTCTGTGGACTTGTGTGATTCTTCCTGTTCCGGAATGCCAATAATTCTTATTTTATTCCTCAACTTGTTGTCCAACATAGATTTGGAAAAAATCTTCAGATTTTTTTAATCCCTTTTTCTGTTTGGTCTTCAATCTTGGCAGTATTGAGAGATTGGTCTTCCAGTTTGTTGGTTCTGGCTTCCATTTCTTCAGTTCTACTCCTTTGTCCATTTGTGATGTTTTATAATGAATCATCTGGACCATTTTATGCAGGTTTTGAATTGTTCCCTACGTTATGCCTATTTTATTTGATTACTCCTTTACCACTCTCCTGACTTCCTCCTTATTTTCCTCCACTCGTCTGTGTAGCATTTGTATTTGTTTCAATAACATTTTCCTTGATTTCCTTTTCAGGCAGATCCAAAATCTTCTCTTCTTCTAATGGGAAGTTAATGCCTACCTCAAGATCAAGTCTCAGTTACTATTTTCTGTTTCTAGACTTGTGAAGATATCTTTTCTTGTTTCTTGGATATTTTCAATCATTAGATGTGTTTTAAAATGAATGTCTGTTACTCTATTATTAATATTACTGAATGTTTCCTTGTGTTTTGGATATAGGCTGCCCTTTTTAATTCTCTTATTGTTGAACTCTGAGTACACTTAGCAAGTGTTAGCAATATATTTAATCTATAGCAGCTGGTATTAGCTCCTGTCTGGGTGGTGGAATATTATATGTAATACTTGCAGCTTGACCACATGGCCATGATTGTTGTCCCCTCTTGAGTAATGTAGGCAAAGAAAGCTATCACCCCTAGGAAAAAAGAGGATATAAAAGGCAAAAAAAAAAAAAAAATTTAAATTAAAAAAGTAAAAAGAAAAACTTAAAAAAAAGTTACAAATTAGTGCAGTAGTTTTTGCTGAGAAGATAAATGTGTGTGCACACTTGACACCTTCAGGGATGGGTGGGGGTGTCTACTCACACAGGCAGCCTCTCTGGTCGTCACTGTGGAAGTGCACAGGCAGAGAATGAGAAAGGAGTGGAAGAAAGATTGTTCAGACATTTTTCTCTGGTGATTGGTTTTGTCTCTCCATATCCACAGTGCCCTTTTCCTTTAGGTGGGTTTTTAACAGGTGCTGGGTTTACACACTGATCTTGTATATAGTAGTTTGCATTGGTTCTTGCCTTTTATGTTGGGGTTTTACAGGGTGCAAATACAGCTTGGCTGGATGGCCAGATTTGCTGTCCCTTCTTAGATAAGGCAGGAATAAAAGCTCCCACCCAAGTAGGAGAGCCAACTTTCATGTTAAAGCTAACTGTCAGACATCATAAGAACCCGCTGGAGGATTAGCCTCTGGACTTTCACCTGGGTCTTTCAGCTATTTTGGGCTGTGGGAAAATTGTGCCTTGTGTGTGCAATGCTGAATCCTTTTTGTGGGTGCACTTCCACCCATGTGAACATGCCCAGGCTGGGCAGAGAGGATGTGACAGGGCAGAGACCGTAGTTGAAGAAAAAATAGCAAAATCAGAAAAAAAAAAAAAGTGCTGAACAAAAATTTTCAAAAGTCAGTTTGACAAGACAAAGTCAAATACCACAAAGAAACATGCAAAGATTTGAAGTTAGAAACCAAAAGGGAAGAACACTCTCAAAATTTCTCAAGATGGGGAACTGAAGAGAAAATGCAAGCCTTGACTTTAAATATTGAAGGATTCTCTGGGAAAATTATTGAATGATGCAGAAAGCATCAAAGGAAGATTGAAGGAATACAGAGAATCACTGTACCAAAAGGAAATGATTGATGTTCCACCATTTCAAGAGGTAGCATATGATCAAGAGTAAATGATACTGAAGGAGGAAGTCCAAGGTTCATTGAAGGAATTAGCAAAGAACAAAGCACGAGGAATTGATGGAATAAAAATTGAAATATTTCAATTAATTGAGGCGGCATTGGAGGCACTCACTAATCTATGCCAAAAAATTTGGAAGACAACTATCTGGCAAAATGATTGGAAGAGATCCATATTTGTGCCCATTCCAAAGACAGTTAACCAATGAAATGTGGAAATTATTGGACCGTATTTTTTATATTCCATGTGAGTAAAGTTTTACTAAAGGTAATACAGACATGACTGTGAACATACATTGACAGAGAACTTCCAGAGATTCAAACAGGATTTAGAAGAGGGTGTGGAATGAGGGATACTATTGTTGATGTTCGATAAAACTTGGCTGAAAGCAGAGAATCTCAGAAAGATGCTTACCTGTGCTTTATTGACTACACAAATGCTTTTGATTATGTGTATCAGGCTATGGGCAATATTGTGAAGTATGAGTATTCTGGTACACTTAATTGTGCTCATGAGGAGTCTGTGAATAACATACACCAAAAGGTAGTTGTTTGAACAAAACATGAGAACACTGAGTGGTTTAAAATTAAGAGAGGTGTGTGACAGGGTTGTATTCTTTCACAGTATTTATTCAACCTGTTTTCCAATGCAGATAATCCAAGAATCTGACTTGTATGAAGAAACAAGTGGAATCAAGATTGGATTAAGATTCATTAACAACATGTGATATGCAGATGATATAATATTATTGGCTGAAAGTGAAGAGGCATTAAAATATTTAATGGTGAATATCATAGGTCACAGTTTTCTGTATGGACTGCATTTCAATGCACAGAAAGCAAAAATCCTCACCACTGGATCAATAAACAATGCTCTTATCAATGGAGAAAAGATTGAAGTTGTCAAAGACTTCATTTTGCTAAGATCAACCATCAACATTCATCAGTCAATAATCAAAGGAAGTATTTGCATTAAGCAAATTTGCTGCACAAGACCTCATTAAAGTTATCAAGAGCAAAGATGTCACTTTGGGGAGTAAGGCACACCTGACCTAAGCTATGATATTTTCAATAACTTCATATGCATACAAAAGTGGGACAGTGAATAAGGAAGACCTTAAAAGAATTGATGTATTTGAGTTATGGTGTTGGAAGACAATATTGATAGTACCATGATTGCCAAAGAACAAATAGATCTGTATTGGAAGAAGTGCAGCCAAAGTCCTCTTTGAAAGCTGAATTAACAGCCTTTGTTTCTCATACTTCAGACATATTTTCAGGAGGGAACAGTCACTGGAAAAGGATATCATGTTTGATGAGGTGAAGGGTTGGAGAAAAAAAAAGAAGAACCCCCAGAGAGATAGGTCAGCACTGTGGCAGCATTAATGAACTCAAATGTAGCAACTATTATGAGGTTGGCCCAGTACCAGGCAGTGTTTTGTTCTTTTGTGCATAGGGTCACTATGAATCAATACGGACTCAATAGCACCTAAAAACAACATATATAGGACATTCCAAAGAAATATTTTGAAACTCATTGGGAAATTCGTCAAAGTAAGAGAGTACAAGATCAACATATGAAAATCATTCAGATTCCTCAATATTAATAAAGACAGGTCTAAAACGAAATTAGGAAAACAATACTATTTACAATCACCAACAAAAGAATGAAATCCTTAAGAATAACTTTAACCAGAGAAACATAACTACTATACAAAAAAAACAAAACAAAAAAAAAAAACTGAACAAATACTACAACAAGAAAGCAAAAGAGATTTACAAATTGGAGCAATATGCTATGTTCATGGATAGGAAGGCTTAGCATTTTAAAATGTCAATGCTACCCAAAGGAATCTACATATATAAAGCAATCCCAATCCAGATTCTAACAATATTCTTTAACGAGATGAAAAACATAATCCAAGCTTTATTTGGAAGGAAGACAGACCATGGCAAAGCAAAGCAGTGCTTAAGAAGAACAAGGTTTGAGGCCTCCCACTCCCTGATTTCAAATTTTACTACACAGCCACAGTGTTCAAAACAGCATGGTATTGGTACAATGAAAGATACGTATATCAATGGAACAGAATCCAGAATCCAGAAATTAATTCCTCCACAAACAGAAAACTGATTTTGAATAAAGCTCCAAAATACATTAAGTATGAAAGAGATAGGCTTTTCAACAAAAGTTGCTAGCAAAACTATAAATCAATTTGCATAAGAATGAAACAAGATCCATCTCTCAAACCATATACAAAAACTAAATCAACATGAATTTAAGACCTTAACGTAAATAACAGAACTTTAAAGATTATCAATTAAAGTAGGAACAAACGTAAGGGCTTTAATAAATGACATATTCAGACAATCAAACGTGGCAAAAACAAACACAAACAATAGAGAACAAAATAGATAACTGGAACATACTAAAAATTGGAAACTTATGTGCATAAAAATATTTCACCAATATGGTAGATGTGGCAGTATTTTTACTGACATTTTATGTTATATCGTCAGTATTTGAAATAAAAATGGATGCAAGTTTTGGATATATATTTGCAAGGTCAGCATTGGACACAGCTGCCCATTCTACTAAGCTGCCAAGACACAAAGTTGGCATCTCAAAAGCTTCCCTGAGAAACATGTTACTTTTCAAAATGGCAAGTGAAACATGCAACATGGTGGCCCCCAAAATCTTTCTAGAGCATAATGTTTTAATGAGTGGAGTGAAGAATAATTTTGGGAGTGGCATCAATGTTGCATTGGTAAATGGAAAGACAGGAGAAACTTTAGACACTAAATATTTCAGCATGCGGGAAGGAAATATGACTCCATTGATTGAGTTCTTGAAGAGATACAAGATGAAACAAGTCTTAATGGGAACATTTGATGATGGTGCCCCCAAACTGAATAACCAAGTGGTGTGGCTCATTTCTCTAAAACTTGGTTTTAGAGATATCTGTGTCTTTTATAGTGGGAAAGGCATTAAGACAAAGAGCCTTTTAAAGCAGCACATAAAAAACAAGAAAACACAGACAAATATGAAGGATGGCAAGAAGTCATAGAAATAGAAGGATGCATCACCCAGAAGCAAGACTAAAGGAATCATGAGGATATTTGAAGGACATGCACGTTCACTACTAATGGGAGAGCTGTCATCAAGAAACTTCATGCACAGGGCAGAACTTGATGGTGGATAGGGTAGAGGTGCAATGAAGTTCTCTGTCAACAATACCACAGAATACCAGGTGAAGCAAGTTCAGGGCAGAGCTCCAAAACTCTGAACCACATAGGTAGAAATATTTTAAAAGTTTGAAGGCTTAAAGCTAGTGAAACGTGTACAGAAGTAAGAAATCTCATATTTAGAATCTGCCGAGCTCGGCGGCCTGGTGCTGACAAGTTGGGGAAGAACAAGCAAGCACAAGTGGGGGAGCAAGCAGACCAGCCAAGGAATAATGCTGTGGGAACCTCGGAACTAAGATGGACAATATATGTTGACAGCAAGAAGCTGAAAGAGGATATTAAAATCACACTCATATTGGGGTACAGATTTTTTTTTCTTTCTTTTCTTTTCAACTTCCTCTCCCTTTTCTGTAATTATAGACTACAGTATCCAATCTAGTTTTTGTTGTTGTT